>NW_006399954.1:5645425-5683027 GCF_000299155.1 Elephantulus edwardii
CCACCTCATAGAGGGCCTTCCTCTCCTGCGCTGTCCCTCCACCCTCCCAAGCATGATGTCCCTCTCCAAGGACCGGTCTCTCCTCACACCAAAATATACTAAATGTTATTCTATAATGGTCTTGCTGTGTATCATCTGGAAATAGAGAATAAAAACATAATGTTAGCAAAAGTTCTTATGTTATCTGAGAAAACAGAATTGGGTGACAACAGACAACTCTGTTAGTTCTGCCACTGGCTTGTGGAGCTCAGCGTCACTTCTTGTTTCTGAAGGTGGCAGGGGAAAGAAGTACCCCATCAGGTTCATGTAGAATGGTCGCTATGAGTCACATGCCACTTGACAGCACATAACAACAACAACAACAACACAATAAACCTGTGAATATCATATTCTAACTTCTAATATTGGGAGGAAAGGACCCTCAGATACAGTCAGTTTGCTTAATAAAACATTGGTCTAAGCCATTGCTTCAGATTGACACAAAATAGCTCTGTCACCATAAAACCAAGGCAAATTGCTTGAGTGCAGGGAAAATGTAGCACTGACGAATAAAGACAAGAAGCATATTCTTTCCTCACTGGATATCAGGAAGTCATCAAGCAGAGTGGACAGTAGAGACAAACACTGCTCATTCCACAGTGAAGTAAAGCTGAGGAGAAGGTTGGCTTGATCTTCATAGACTTTTGCCCTCTTTCTCTGACCTAGGTCAACTGAGGACCCAACCTTTTGCAGAAACACAACAGAGAATGTACTCTCCCAGATGATAGCCAATAAAAAAGCGTAATGACCCATAAGCGAAATGAAGACTTGACCACCTCTGTGCTTATGCTTTAGGGACCTCTGGTGTCTTAAAGGTAAAGAGCTGCATTGTTAACCCAAAGGCATGCGGTTTGAATCCAAATGGATTATCTCCTCCCATGTGCTGAACTATCTCTGAAAACCTGATGGAGGGTCAGCTATGAATTGGTTCCAATTCAATAGTATGCAACAGTAACAATAATAACATGTTTATCAAAGAAAGATACAGAGATAAAAAAGAAGATTAAATGAAATTCTGGTAGATAGATGATAGATAGGTAGATAGATAATAGATAAAGAAGAAGAGTAAATTAATTAAATTCTGGTATAAGGGAGGACACTGCTCATCTTTCTCCCATGGAGAAGTTAGTGGATTTGAACTGTGTGCCTCTGGGATTATAGCTAGGCTCCTTACCACTAGGTCACCAGAGCTATACACACATATATGTATAATTTTATCCTATGAATTTTTTAAAGAATTTCTTGCTTTCACCAAAAATAAACTTTCACCTTTCTCATCATGACAATACCAACAAAACCATCCTTTAATAAAATCATGTATCATCAGCTTACAAACCTCTTGGTATTTTCTCTAGCTCTAAGATTCACCATGGTGAGTCAGTATAAATGGGGTATAAACATTAGCACATGGAGCTTTAAAAACAATGAAAACTTCAACATGTTTGTCAGAACACTGCTCACCAACTTGAGGACAAACAAAAGGTGAAATTTCCATGAATATCATTCCTTATTGACTCAGGGTTTGTTTTCAGTGATGCCCAATGGAAAATATCTCACCTACACAAACACACAGTGGAGCCTCCCACAGCTCCATCAGCACAAGTATCCTCACAAAAATCACAAATTGGAAAGCCAGCAAGAAAAACAACCCCTTTATCCTCTGCTCTTTGAAACGGAATGATTTGAGAGTGAGATGGCAGCCAGCATGTGTGAGGCTGGCAGAGGGCTCTGCTGAGTGAGTGCCCAGTAGAGAGGACCCATCCAATGAACAGGAGGGGAGACGGCCCCACTGCCAAGGCCCCCTTCTCCTTAGAGGGCTTCCATTAGACAACCCATTTTTATTCATTTGTTCTAATCTTTCCTCAGATGAGGCCGGCAAGTCCATTAATCATTTCTCTCATTCCCTTCTAAAATCCAGGGCAACAGATCTCTTTTCCTAAAGCCACCATGCCAGAAATGAAGCTTGAAAAGGAGGAAATCCTTTCTTCAGCCTCGCAGCAGCAGGCTGAAGTGATGACTGGAAGAAGCCACCAATTGTGCTCACTTTTCCTTCTGCCCAGAACTGCTTAGCACATTCTGTGCAGAGTGTTAAAGGGAATGTGAAGTGGAGCCAGGGGGGCTGAGGAGGAAAGTTTCCTGACTTGAAGAGATACCAGCTGAGGAGAACAGGAGACAGAAGTGGACAAATAAATGCTGGCACTAATGCTACCTGAGACAAAGACAGACATGGATTAATAAGATCCTTCTTCATGTATTTATTAAGGCCGGATATTTTAGCAACTTCAAAGAGCTGAAAATGTATATTAAAGGTCATCTTCCAGCAACTGCAGGTGCTCTACACACTGAAACAATGAAATCGTAAAATAAACAAGACCAAACAAAATGCTCTCCTAAGGCGAAGAGAAAGTCTTGGAGTGGATTCCCATTAATCTGTAAAAGATACGGTGTGACCTTCAGCCTACTGATCTCTCAGGCTAATTGTTTTTTTGCTTTTTTCCCCCTAATAAGGGTAAACCTGTGGGTTAACAGAAAACATTGAGGATAACCAGCAACAGAAATCAGGAGGCAGAAGAACCATGTAAACAAAAAGCACACAATCAGACTTCCCAGGATACTGACCTATATTCACTCTTCAACCATTTATGTATGACATTAAACCAAAGAATGAATGTTACACAGGGCAAAATTAATGGCACAATATAAAATGTGCAGAAGGAGAAGTTGAGAAATCTAGATTCTCTTCCCAGGAATAACAATCAGTCTAATCAAGGACAGATCCCTTTTCATATTATGGAAAAGATCCAGGGGAAATAAGTGTCTTGAACTGACTTGGAAGTCCTTCAGGGATTCTTCAACTCTTAAGTTATCAAATCAGGAGGCCTCAAGATATCTCCCACTCTAAAACAGTATGAGCGTATTACCCTCATATTGTTGCTGCTGTGTGCCGTCGAGTCGGAACTGACCCACAGCTGACCATCCAGAGGGTTTTCAGGAGCAGTAAATTGTGTGTGAAGAGAATGCACACCTTTTGCCTGTGTAGTAGATGGTGGATTTGGACCACCTACTTTGTAACTGCTGCACAGCTTATGACCAAAAGTCTACCAGAGTTCCCTCCTTACCCTCACAGCAATGGTCTAATGTTACCAGAGTCATGGAAGAGTGCATTTACCTACATTAGGCCTTCCCATTCATTGTGTAGGCTCACGTTTTGATGTTTAGTGATCAGTTATCTCTCAAGCGTATTTATACCATTTTTTTTATCAATATGTGGATGGTTTACTTAAATGTACAAATAAAACAAATCATGTTAGTCTTATTTTCTTGATTTATATTAAACCTTTTATGATAAAAGAAAGAATGTTGTAAAATTTTGAGTTTATCTATATTGGTATGATAGTTCAACTGCAACTAACAAAAAATGGCTGTAAATAACTTTTATAGAAAAGAGCTACATATGATGCAGTGTCTATTATAAATTACAGTTATAACTACAAAAATATTTCAAAATACGTAACATATTGCTCTCTTTTAAGATTTTGGAAATGTTATGAATTTTGAAGAGCAAATTTGCTCAGGTATAGAAATACAACTCCCACTTATTCACGTACACTACGCTACATTTTAGAAGGTCAGACAGATTCACGTACACTATGCTACATTTTAGAAGGTCAGACAGATACTACTGATTTTTTTTTTTTAAGTTTCCTTATTGGTATAAATTTCTATTAATTTCAACATGTATCATTCTACTTCAAGTCAACAAAACAGACTCTTTCTTTACTTTCGAACTCAAAACAAAGTATTTGAGCAAGAGAAAGTACAAAGTTAAAAATTAAGCTAACACTACATTAGACAATTATTGTGAAAATAGAAGGATAGCTAGTAAAACACATGTATGGGGATCAGAGGGGAAGGGGGTTGGGACAGAGGGGTGAGGATGAGTACGGGTAAAATGCCAAGACTGCACAATTTTCTGGGTAGAGAGAGGGGTTAAAGGAAATAGTACAGATTGTGTGGGGACCTGAAAAGACAGGGTAATGACGCACATAGTCCAATGGTGATTAAAACTTAATGTATGGGAATGACTGTATGAAACACTATGTGAATGAAGAATAATGTGAAACACAATGTATATGAACTTTGTAGGCAAACCAATATAAAATAAAATTTTTAAAAAACTTAAGCTTACCACAAATGCAATTGTACTTCTCACTGTGGATTCCCACTGGAAACAGCTTTTAAGAAACTGTATTGTAGTCCATATGGACATGCTGATTTTTTTCACACGGTCTACATCTCTTGATAAAATCTGATAAGACAAAATGAAAAAACAAAGGGCTATACTTGCATTCTCTTTTGATCATTTAACTTGGTCTTTGAACTGACAGTTCATCAAGCTACTGATTATTTAAAAAAAAACCACACACACACAAATAGCACAGTAGGAAAGTTCTGATACTGCTTGAAAGTCTTTTATAAAAGTTTCATAGACGAAAAGAAAATATGAAAAAAATTTTATAGCTTGTTGTTGTTGTTGTTGTTATCTCCCATCGAGTCGCTTGCGACTCATAGCGACCCTGTGTACAGAGCTCTGAACACCGTTCTATCCTGTGCCAACCTAGCCATCTCAAATGCACTCATTCCCACCACTCCAGTCACAGAATCGATCCATCTCATCGAAGGTCTGCCTCTCCTTCGCCACCCCTCCACTCTGCCAAACATGATGTCCTTCTCCAAAGACCAATCCCTCCTTGCAACATGCCCAAAGTATGTCAGACGAAGCTTCAGAATCCTTGACTCCAAGGAGCATTCCAGCTTCACCTTCTCCAGGACAAATTTGTTTGTTCTCCTAGCACTCCATGGTATATTCAGCACTCTTCTCCAGCACCACAGCTCAAAGGCATCAATTTCCCTCTATCATCCCTATTCACTGTCCAACGCTCTGATGCATGGCACATAATTACGAAGACTACAGCCTGGATCAGGTGTACCTTAGTCTCCAGCCTGACATTGTTGCACTTCAGTACTCTTGAGAGGTCCCTCACAGCCGACTTTCCCAATGCAATTCATCACTTGATTTCCTGGCTGCGGTTACCAAGAGTGTTGACTGTGGAACCAAGTAAACTAAAATTGTTAACTCTCTCAATCTCTTCACCATCCATACTGATGCTGCCAATTTGCCCAGTGGTGAGAATCTTTGTTTTCTTGATGTTGAGCTTCAATCCATATAGGTTAGTTGATAAATAACAATCTGTTTTAATAGTATTCTGCATAAAGCTGCAGCAACCAGGTATGTGATGTGCTGAATTTGTACGTGTGCATACACGAGTACATGTGGGTTGGGGGCAGAGATAAGAGAAGAGAAGGAGAAAGAGGAGGAAGTTAGGATATGAGGTGGGCATTAATTTTTTTAGCTTAGTGGGGAACAGGTGAGTTATGTAGACTCATGCAAGGATTATATTTCAGCTGGTCTGCAAAGATCTAAAAGAACAGCATGTGTACAGAGGATAGGGGCCACAAAGTGCAATTCTATTCCTTCATGGATGTGTAATGTTGGATAAGTTTCTTCACCCCTCTCTTATAAAGTGGAGTTGACATTACTATTAATCATAGGTAGTCGAGAGAACCAAAGGGCTTCCACTAGATACTTAGCACATAATAAGTTATTTGAAGTATTTGTACAAGCAGAATTTCAGCCTTACAGAAAATCTGGTAAGACAAAGTAATGAGAGGCATGTAGAGAGGGTCCTGACCTTTATGAAGATCTTATCCTCAAATCTCCAGGTACTCTCTTAAACCAAAGCACCTCACATGGAGGTAGTTTTGTAAAGAAAATAACTTCTTTCCCAGTTCTAACGCCACAACTCCACCTGCCTCAACCCAGGTTTACTTTTCAAATTAACAGAGTAAAAGGTGATAATAATAAAAACATAAGAGACTTACTCTGATTTCATAGAATAAATACTACACTCAGTGCTATGGCAGAATAAACCAAAACATCTGGATGTTTCTCTTGAGGAGTTGAAGTATTTCTCCAAAGTGTCCCCAGTAGCTCATGGGAAAGAAAAGGACGATAAGATGCCCTTCTATTTAACAGCTTTATGTAATCTGCAGCTGCTCACCCCAAATGAAATGGTGGAAGTAATAAACACTTTAAAAAGGGGACACTCTGTCCTTTGTTACACAACTGAGGAGAAACAATAGGTACTGAGTGAAATACTGAATTGTGTCTGAGTAGGATTGGGGGGGGGTGACGACTCTGACAAGAAATGTAAAGGTCATCCTAAAAAATTGTGAGCCTTCTTTTACTGGGCCCATCACATCAGTTTGGGGTGAACAGGGTTAAATGTGAATCATACATTAAGATCAGACAAAAGCAGTGAGAGTAGTTGAGTGACTCTAGGGTTAGAATTTCCTAAAGAACTGCTGGGTAAATTTCATCAATGGCTCCTAGGCCAAAACACCTGACAGAAATACCACTGGACTGAAATGAAAAAGGCTATCACACAGAGGAAGAGACAAGGAATTCCTGGGTAGTGCAGGCTGGAAGTATAGCCAAGGCTTAGCTTTTACCATACAGGTTAGAGATTTGTGGCCACCCAAAGGTCAGGAAAAAAGCTTGGTGATTTACTTCTCAAAAAGTCAGTCCTTAAAAACCCTTTCGGAGCACAGTTCTACAGTGATTGACAAGGGGCCACAGTGAGTCAGAATCAAATCACTGTGGGCTGGTTCTGGAAGAGAGGAGAAAGAACATGCATAAACAACAGAAATTCGTATTTACAGAATAACCCAAAGTGAATAATCCAGGGAGGAACCTCTATTTCTCAAGTAGGTATTTTTAAGTTTTAGTATTTTATTACTTATTATTTTATTATTTTCCCATCCTCAAAGAGGTAAAGAACTTATAGGGCTTTTATTTTAAAATTTAGGGCTTTTCTTAACAGTCAAGACAATGAGGATCATAAAAATAATCCTAACTAGATTCTCCTAGTGGTTTGTTTTCACCTCAAATTGCTAATCTTCTCTTGCCTGCTCTAAATCAAATGTACTTAATTCAAATTTTAAAAGATACCCTAAATATAGGTGAGGGAAAGTGGGGGAGGTCAGAGACTCCCAAGTCATCAGAGATCAGTTGATCTCGGTGAAAAGGCGAGAGCAGAGTTCAATTAATCACATTCTGGATCGCCAATGCTGATTTTTCCATCATCTGGCTCCTCCTCTCTTTTTATACTTCTTGTCACAGTGTACTTGCAGACTTTTACTATTTTGGGAGTGGGAAGTGAGGAATCATAATGGTCTTCCTACGTGCACACACACATATTAGAATAACTCCTCTGAATAAACCTTGTTTCTATTTCTTTGTGTTTTGGTTATTTTTAAACATCCTTCTTATTGATCTGAAGACCTTATCTTGGTTAGAGGAGAAAGAAAAGAGAGTAGGAGGCACAAACAAGTAAAAAACAATGCAAGTGCTTCAAGTCCTGGGTGTCTTAACAAGTCAGCTTGCTGTATTGATCTGCTGTATTGACCTACCTTTTTGGAGAGCTTGCGGCTGTCTTCAATAAAGCGCTTTTCTCTTGGAGTAAAGGTTCTGATACTTGCTTTGACCTACAAAGACATTATTGTTAAATATGGCAGCACTTACATCAAATTCATTTTTCTTCTTTGTATTTTTATTATTTTTTTTTCTTATTAGTGACTTGGAAGAAATGTGGAAATCAATAAATCTGCTTATCATAAAATGGAAATGCTGGCACCTGTCTACCAGATGTGTGGTGAGGACTGAACGAGATACAGTCAGAACCTAACACAGAGTGGGTAGTCAATAATGACAGCCGTACTAGACTACTTACAGCACAGCTCTTCCCTACCAAGATTCCCTGTATTTTTACCACTAGCAGAATTGCTCTGCTTCCCTCGATAGCAAGTTCTGTTGACATCTCTATGTACTCAGAGTTTCCAGCTTGTCGCCCACAGTCCAGTGTGTTCAAGAGACTGTACACATACATTCAGATCACTGCACTTGTTCTCAAGCCTATTTTTCACCTGTTGCTGCAATTACTCTAAGTATTAAAACATGATCAAGAAAGTTGAAATATCTATTGCTTTAGAGAACCTTGAAAAAGTTAATCACTAAAAAAATACCCAAAATTTGGGGTTATGTTTTTGAAGAGGGGGAAAATCTCGAAGAACTGTATACTCAGCTTGTTTATTAAGTGCCTCTAAAGTGCCCCTCACTTTAAAGAAACTGAATGAAGCTGCAAATTATATGTATGGACCTGATTAATGCAAGAATGTGCTGTAAAACAAACAAAAATAGCATCCAAATTCAAAAGGGAAAAAAAGTTGGGAGTCCTTGACCATATCTTAAAGGTCGACAAATTAATGTATATGTGCATAGTTTACACTGAACTGCTTCTTAGAAGCAAGGATATAAATGTGTCATCTCAGGAAACTTCATCACTCATACTTTAGTATGTGTATCATCAGGAAGGGCCAGTTCTGGAAGAAGATATCCTGCTTAGTAGCAGACACTCAGTGAAATGAACTGCCACAGTGCCAGCAACAACAGGCTCAATCATATGAACAACTATGAGGATGGCACAGGAATGGCATGTTCTACCGTACACAGAATCACTGTACGTCAGAACCAATTCAAAGGCATATAACAACAACACGGTGCATTTAGAGGAAATTATTTTCTATTTTAACTGCCACTTTCAATGAACTTCTCTAGATTGTGCTATATACTAGGGTGCCAACTACAGTAATTGAATCATACTGAAAATGTCTGAAATATTTTGTCCAAATAACCTCTTGTTGCCCTGCAAGAAAATGACAGAAAAATATACCTAAAGTTATTTTCCCTTTACTGTTCATCTTCTTCTCCCTTGACATAAAGAGACATTGAGAATTAAACAACATCAATTCTCCTGGTTCGACATGGGCGCAGCATACTGTCAGACACACCACTGTTTTCCCTTTCTCCAGACACAGCAAGTCTGGAACAATTTTTCTTGATTTCAGACTCTAGAAGCTTCTTATGTTGGGTATGAAGAAACTAGGAAGTGTGGACAGGTTGACTTACTGGGTTATATATGAGGTCCATTTCCAAATAAATAACTCCTTTAAATGCTTGCTCTAAATCTTTATTCTTCAATACATAACAATTTGTTTGCCCATCTCTAATCTGCAACAACAAAAAGAAAGATAAGTATTAGTGTAAACTTCCTAACATAGTTTAATAGTTAGAACTGAGTTTGACAAAGCTGAGAATGAAAAAAGGATGGATAAAGCAAATACTGAGAAATGTTTGCTGCAAGTTTTAATTCTAGGATCTGGAGGTAGATGAGAAGTTATCTGATTATTATTAATAATGCATGGACTCTTCATTCAAAATTCCAAAAGCTATACATTTTTATGGATTAAAACAATGCTGAATAGTCTATAAAATTCTTGTTCAGTTCTCGTATTCCTCAAGACTGTCAAGGTCATGGGGAATAAATAAAAATGAAGAGACTCTCAACAGATTAGTAGAAACTACAGAGATATTATTACTCTATATAGCTCCAGAACCTGGGTTGGATCATAGAATAGACAAAGGACAGTAGCAGGTCAACTGGAGAGATGATAAAAATTATAAAAGAACAGGACTTTAGTTAATAATAATGAACCAACATCTGCTCCTTTAAAAAAAATGTATCAGCAGGATGGAATGCCAATGTTAGAGGAAACTAAGTAGAGTATAAGGGTGTTCTGGTGGCTCTGCAGTAAGAGTTGTGCCAGTAACCCAGAGGCACACGGTTTGGATCCATCAACTGCTTTGCAACAAGAGAAAGATGGGAAATCTCTCCCCAACCCCTTTACAGTCTCTGAAATGCATTAGCAATCAGTTGGTTCTAACATAAAAAGAAGTGAAACATATGTTAAAAATTTCTTCATTATCTCTGCGACTCTATTGCAAATCTACCAAACTTAAAAGTTCATTAACATATTTTAAGACCTAAATATTTTTTTAAAAGAAAACAACCTAGCTGAGAACCATGCAAAATGAACTAATGAATGAATGTAGCAAAATGGGCAGACATTATTCCAAATCACCTGGGAACAGAGGGCCAGGTAACAATCAGCAGAAACAAGTCTCTCCTCAGCCTGGTTGGCCCACAAGCCCCAGCAGCGCCTCCCACCAGTCTGTTTCTTGACTCCACCATGTAAAGTATTTCATATTATGTTGGAAACGATTTTGCTTCCATTAAAGTCATTCTCTTTTCAGATCTGAAAGTAGTAATCCTTCATGTAATTATACCTGGTAGTGTACGTAGTGATTAAACATTTTGCTTTTTAGAAAGCAAACTGCTAACTCTAAAATGGCATTAGCACAGTGAATGTACATAAAACTGCTTTGGATTGGAATAATGAAAGTTTGAGAAAACAAGTGAAATGTGAGGACAGTTTGAGCTTTATATTTTAAATGACTACTGCTGTCACTACATGTATTTTGAACATGTGTTCATATAAACAGTGGTGGAAATGACTTGAATAAGTCACAAGGGGAAATGGAGTCATTCCACATTACAAGGGAGAGGTCACTTTCCTTCCCAAAGTCACTCCACCTCTCCCAAATTGAATAGGCTTTAAACAGAAAGACAGTTTTCCTGGCCAGTGACTGAGCGGAAGGAGGTACCCCATAAAGACCTGATTTCCTTCTCAAACGGTGTCCAAACCGGATCCTGAATTTCCGTTTTGATCCACAATCTCACTTAATAAATTGTGGGTGTTAAAGTTGAAAGAAATAAATACAAAAGCAACATGACAATTTGCCAAGCTGACTTTGGTCCAACTTAGTTTAACTTCATGTCACAGTCATGAACAGCTAAAGTAAAATTTCCATGATTTCTTAAGGGCTAGGAAAGGTCAACGTAAGAACAAGAGATATAAAATAAAATATTTTAGAGCAAAAAAGGAAGGCAGTTTTTTTGCCAGTTTTCCTCCCTCTTAATGACAATGTCCTTTTGCTCTTTGCGTTTATCACGCATCAGCAAAACAGTGAAAGCATGTAGAAGAGTACTTGAATCTTGGGATATAACTAAAGGTATTGTTATACACTATTACCTGAAAACCTTTAAGATTTATAAAAACTTTTAAGATTACAGAAAGAGCCCTAAGTTGTGGAAATTTAGTTTTTGCAACCACTACCATCTTTTCTCGTACCAGAGATTAGGCAGGAAATTAGTGAGAATCCTCTTAAATTTTTATAGAAAATTTTTACTTTTATAAGGATTTACCAAAGAAGTTATTTAAAAATTTTTGCCCAAGTGCAATAATATATGTATTCTGCAATTTTTTATCAATATTATTTATCAATTTATCTATATTAACATATGTACCTCATTTCTGTAAATGGCTATATAACATTCATGCTATGAATAAACCAAACTTTATTAATTTTACTATTAATAAACATTTGATTGACCAGTCTCTGTTATGCAGATAACACAACCCTGCTTACTGAAACTGAGGAGGACCTGAAGCACCTGCTGCAGAGGGTCAAGGACTGCAGCCTCCAATATGGATTAAGGCTCAATGTCAAGAAGACAAAGATTCTCACCACTGGGCCAATTGGCAACATCAGGATGGACAGTGAAGAGACTGAGATTGTTCACAACTTTAGTTTGCTTGGCTCCACAGTCAACACTCTTGGCACCAGTACCCAGGAAATTATAAGTAGTATTGCCATGGGAAAGTCTGCTGTTAGGGACCTCTCCAAAGTACTGGGGAGCAATGGTGTCTCTCAGGAGACTAAGGTGCATCTGATACAGGCCATAGTCTTTGCAATCACTTGTTATGCATCAGAGAGTTGGACAATTACTAAGGAGGATAGAAGGAGAACTGATGCCTTTGAGCTGTGGTGTTAGAGAAGAGTACTGAGGATACCATGGACAGCCAGGAAAACAAACAGATTCATCCTGGAAAGGGTCAAACCAGGCGGCTCCGTGGAGGTAAGGATTCTGAGGCTCTGTCTTACATACTTTGGACATACTGAAAGAGACTGGTCCTTGGAGAGAGACATCATGTTTGGGAGGGTGGAAGGACAGCGCAGGAGGGGAAGGCCCTCTATGAGGTGGATTGATTCAGTGACTAGGGTAATCAGGATGGGTGTGTCAGAGATAGTGTGACTGGCACAGTACAGAGCAAAGTTTAGGGCTGTTGTAGGTCACTATGATTAGCAAGCGACTCGATGGCACATAAGAACAACAATTTTTTATTGACTGCTACAACAAATAGCTTTCTGAAGGTAAAAGGGAGGGGAAAATACTCTTACTAGTTTATATTTAAGATTGTATGTTTGGATTATGAACAGCTCAACACATTTGATTATTTAAAGAGTTAGAATGAAAAGGTATAATACCAATCTACGAGAGTATTTGAAGAATACTGTTATTTCTAACTATCTTTTTATAATGAAACTTTTAAGACAAAAATAAAAATACAAAATTGTTCTGCAAAATCTTGATTTGCCAAACTTGTATGATGTCAGGATTTTTAAATCAAGAAATAAAAGATTTTTTTAATAAAAGCTTTTTCTTAGTTTCAAATTATGATTACCTTTTCCCCTTGTTGTTGTTTTTATGTGCCATCAAGTCTTTTGCGACTCATAGCGACCCTATGTACAACAGTCCTAAACACTGCTCTATCCTGTGCCAATCGCACTGCCTCCGACACACCCATCCCAATTACCCCAGTCACCGAATTAATTCATCTCATAGAGGGTCTTCCCCTCCTGCGTCATCCCTCCACCCTCCCAAGCATGATGTCCCTCTCCAAGGACCCGTCCCTCCTGGCAACATGTCCAAAGCATGTCAGACGAAGCCCCAGAATCCTTGCCTCCAAGGAGTAGCTTGGTTTAATCCTCTCCAGGATGAATCTGTTTGTTTTCTTGGCAGTCCATGGTACATTCAATACTCTTCTCCAGCACCACAGCTCAAAGACATCAATTCTCCTTCTGTCCTCCCTAGTCATTGTCCAACTCTCTGATGCATAACAAGTGATTGCAAAGACCATGGCCTGTATCAGGTGCACCTTAGTCTCCAAAGAGACACCATTGCTCCCCAGTACTTTAGAGAGATCCCTATAATCATAAAAATGATTTCTAGTAGTTTGCAACTTCAAACAACTATTAAACAGATTCATTTAAAAAAAGAGGATAAAAAAAGAACTTTGATATTCAATATACTCTTGCGTTAAAACCCAGGTTAAAATTCAGGGTATAAAGGGGATACTTGGTTTCTAATTCATGACCCAAGGAGGTCTACCAGTTCATTTGGAAAGTCTTCCTGGGCTGCCACTTATTATTATAAAATAAGGATTCCTGGATCACTGGGTAAAATAATGGATTAATGAATGAAAAATAATGGACTACTATGCTGCAAGTTTGGTTTTCATCCCCCCACCAATCTATCAGTAGTAAGAACCTGCACCAGCTGCTCTGCAGGAAAAGGATGAGAAATCTCCTCTCGTGAAAGTTTCTGCCTCTGAAAACCCTCTGGAAGGTCAGCTATGAGTCACTTCTGACTAGATGGTATACATCAACCATCACCACCACCAACTACAGTTCTCTAAGTGACACAGTGACATGCTTGACCACCAGATTAAAGTTTGGTAGTTCAAACTTAACTAAAGGTGCTTCAGAAGATAAACTAGTATCTAAAGAACATTTCTACAATGCACACAGGGTCACTATTAGTCAGAATTGTTTCTATAGCCTATCTCACCATCACCAACTAGCCTGATTTTAGTCTTCTGATTTAAATGCATATCTTTACTCCTCAATTTGTTAATTTTAGCCATATATGGCACTACCTAAGAGTTCTAACACTAATCAAGTTTTCTTGACAATATTTTTTTTACAGTTTTGCTTATGAATTTGTTTTAAATATTTAACCTTCAGTTCATGTGTGTGTGTGCGCGTGTGTGTGTGTGTGCGCGTGTGTGTGTGTGTGTGTGGTGAAACAAATGAAAGCATTTTATTATTGACTAATGGGTAAGCAACCAAGTATTCATTGGTTGATAAGTTTTTTGGAGTTTTTTTCAGTCTTTAAAAATGTTTTCTCATTTTCTTAATGTTAGGGTTTTTTCCCAATGCTTATCTTGTCTATGGAAATATCTATTTTATTTGTTTCTGTTCATAACCTGAGTGTGTTCTGCTTCCCTATTTGAAATATTCATAATTTCATTTTTATTATCTTTTGCATTGTTGGCTCTAGTTTTGACAGAAAAGTTCCCTTTTAATTGTTACTTCTTAAACACATATCCAAAGCCAGTTACAATTGAGAGAACTTTAAGACAAGAGGACCCATTGTGTGAACAGGGTGGGACAGAGGCAACAGAGTTTTGAAAGGCTGATGTTTCACAAGTAGATTGACAGACTTTTGTGAAACAAAGGTGCTTCTGGGTGGACCCATATCTCCAAATCTTGCCAAGACCTTTGTGAAACAAAGGTGTGTCCCTACATCTCTTAACTTTTCCTGTATTTCTTAATATTACTTACAATTTATCATTTTTAAATTAGCCTTATTTCAGCACTTTTCTTTTTGAAATGAAAATATGGATTTGTCAAATCTCTATGTTTATTCTCTATGCTATTACTCTTTATTTTTTAAATTCTTTTATTGAAATCGTACTTTGAGTTTATCTTTATCAAATCCTTTCTAACTTATTTTTTATCTTGATTTTAGCTTCTTTTGTTGAGATGCTTAATTTATTTTCAATTCTTTTTGTTTAATGATAAAGCCATTCAAAGTAAGAATTTCCTCTGAATAATATTTTTGGCCCCTAACCATAGGTCTTATGTATAGTATTGTGTTGTCAATTTTGAAATAACTTTTAATTGCAGTTTTGGTTTCTCCATTAGCTACCTGCTTCCCCTTCAGCCACACAAATGGTTTTATAATTTGCGAACTTCTGCTACTAATTTTTGTCCTTGTAGTAAAATGATTATTATATAATATCTGCCTTTTATAGACACTACTAAAGGCATTTTAAAGCCAAAACTTGATCAGTGTTTGAAACTTTTAAATGACCACTGGAACAAAACACTTTATACTTTTGTGTATGTGAGTGTATATCAACACAGACATCAGATTATTATTGTTGTTGTTGTTATGTGCCATCAAGTCGCCTGTGACTCATAGCGACCCTCTCTACGTACAACACACCTAAAACCTATTCTATCCTGTGCCAACCTTACTGTCCACCAACTCCTCTACCCCAAGTCACTGAAGCAATCCATCTCATCCAGGGTCTTCTCTTGCTCTGTTCCTCCACCCTCCCAAGCATGATGTCCCTCTCCAAGAAATGGTCCTGTCTTATAACATGTCGAAAGTACGTCAGACAAAGCATCAGAATCCTTGATTCTAAGGAGCAGCCTGGTCTCACCCTCTCTAGGATAAACTTGTTTTTTCTCCTAGCAGTCCATGGTATGTATATTCAATACTTTTCTCCAGCACCACAGCTCAAAGGCATCAATTCTCCTTCTATCATCCAGTCACTTCTTGCCAAAATAGGATGTAGATCATTGTTCTTGTGAATTGTGACAGCAAGTGACCTCAATGTCCCCCAAGACTATGGTCCCAAAATGTCAAGACTACATGTGTTTCAAAATTCTGCCCTTACTGTAGATGACTTCTTCTTTCATACTTGGAATTATCAACAGATCACTGTTTTTCCCATACCATAGATTAGGTCACTAAAATGTGTTTCATAATCTTCCCTAATTGCCTAATTGGATAATTTGGAGATGGCTGCAATATGCTTAAATAAAAAGCAATTGCACAGATGAGAAGAATTCAACATGCTTTTTAGGATGGTTTTAGGATCCTTAATTGAGAATGGTAATATTAAGCAAACAAACAGATTCAACTGCTAGTTCTTGCAGGGAAAGTTTTAGTGCCTCAGTGGTTTAAATACTGCAAAATGTGCTGAGTTTTCAAGATTTTGTGTACAACGCATTCTGCTGTGTTACTGATTACCGGGATAATGTGGAAATGTCAAAATTAGAAGTTTTCTCATTATAATATATTCTACTTGCAATTTTTTTCTTTTAAATCATGAATATTTGGTTTAATAGCTATGTGTTTACATATTCCTCTAGTAATTTATAAAAGTCAAGTGTTTAATTATAAATTGAACCCAAGTCAGATACAAAAAGTTGGCTCACTTGTCTCTATTCTTACAATTTCAATATACAGATGATTAAGCAAATGAACACATTTAAAGAATTCATTGCAACTAATACATATCCTTATTTTAGTATGTTGTTGTTGTGTATTGTAGAGTTGGAACCAAACCATAGCTGACCCTCCAACGGGTTTTCAGACATGGGAGGAGACTGCTGATCCTTTTCCTGCGGAGCAGCTGGTGGAACTTGAACCGTGTGCCTTCGGGATTGCAGTGCAGCTTCTTGCCACTAGGCCACCAGTGCTCTCTAATAAGACATTTTAAAAAGTTTTCATTCTGTCTGAAAGTGTCCTTTAAAATTTATTTTTACTTGAGAAAAGGCAATACAACTGCACAAACAGAATTCCCAGTATTCTCCAAGAAATGTTGTTTTTGTTTTTAAATATAAAATATGGTCTTGAATTCTGCAACACATCATGAAGAAATAATAGTACCAATAATGATCTAGTGGTAAAAAACCCCTATGCTGCAGTCCAAAGGTACGCAGTTCAAATCCACCAGTTGCTCTGTGAAAGAAGGATGGGCAATCTCTTCCTTGTAATTTACTGCCTCTGAAAACCCACTAGAGGGTCAACTATGAGTTGGCTGTGACTCGATGGCACATAACAACTAGGTATGCAGTTTGACGATTCCTTCTCTTGGAAAGAAAGGGACAGAAAAGTAATCCATTATAAGAGATATGTTTTCTCTTTGACATTAAACTTAAGAGTTTCAAACAATTCCTACCAGAGAACTCATCTTCCTTTCTAATTTGTTTGTTATTTCTTTTATTTTTTTAAAAAAAGGTTTTATTTTGTTGACTCCAACTGTTTCTACAGTTCCAAGAGCTCTGGTGATGTAGTGTGTGTCAGGCTACTAGCTGAAAGGTCAGCTCTTAGACACCCCCACGCCCATTCACCCAGGTACTCCATGGAAACAGAAGAGTCAGATGGGAAGGTAGTGGGCTCGGCTGGATTTGAGAGTGCACGCCACCAGAAACTCTTGTGCACCCTGCAACAGACTTTCCTAGAGACAAACACTGGCTGTGACACTAATAAAATACCTCAAACTCTCAAAACACTGATAATTTGTCCTCAGCCCTTTGTCTCCAGCCTTCTCATTCAATCTGAGGTCCAGACACTCAACTCTTCCTTTGGCCAGAAAGTGGCCTTTTCTACAGCCTCTTCTCAAGCTTTGTCCGCCATGTGTCACTCATTGCCTCACTTGCCAGCCAATGTAAAATCTTACTTGTCTCTGACACAGTTAAAACTCACTACCTCCTAAAGTCTTCCTAAAGTCAAATTCATCTCCCTCACATTTACATACCCTTTATAGGGTCCTTGATATTCCTGTTCTGTGTGCATCCAACCCACAGGCATTGCCTCAGCAACACAGACAACTCTTTAACTCTGCATCCTGCCCTCCCACACACACCCTCCCACACTAAGCAGAGTGGGTACACAAAACTGGTTCTAGATGAATGGTCTTTAAATCAGATTTATAGAACTGGTACTAAACAGATAGTGTAACAGTGTTAGAAGTTCAGATTTTTATGCCAAAATATGAAAGATCAAACCTTGTCTCCATTATTCACCAGCTAAGGGATCTAGAGCAATTTATCGAACTATTTTAGAGCCAAGTTTCCTCATTTGTAAACAGGTATAAAAACATACCCTGACTCATTTGGTTACCATAGAATCAATGACTTAACATGAGATCATAGAAGGGAACTTGCTAGTTAGGAATCATTCAATAAAGCCCAATTTTAAATAAGCAACTTATAAAACATTCCCTTTAAACCTCAAGTTTAAAGAAAAATTGAAAATAGAATTATCTATGACAACGTGTTCTTAATCTATTATAATATCTCTACTGTAGGAAGAGAACCCAAAGATTTAGGGGGGTGCATGATAGATGGAGAAGACTGAAACTGTCAACAGTTTCGTCTTACTTGGATCCACAATTAATACCTTTGGTATAAGAAGTAAGAAAATCAGGAGACATATTGCATTAGGTAAGTCTGCAGTTAGGGATCTCTCCAAATTATTGAGGAGTAATGACGTCAGTTGATAGAATGGGATAAAAAGTTATGCTACCAAGCTAAAATAAAGATTTTTAATCTGTGGCCTTTAGGCCTGGTTTTAATTACTTTTTGTCAAACATTCTTCTAAGTGGTATAGCACTCATCTGTCCATTTGTTGTACAGAGGTAACTCATGATTGCGATTGCTGTGATGTTAAACACTATGACACTGATGTGTCAAATGTGATAATGGTTACCCATAGTGGACAGTGTTTAGTGAAGCTCCCCTATTAAAACAGGCTTGGAAGTAGGAGTAGCATCTACTTTTAAAAAAGCTTGCCTCCAGAAACCTTACGAACTTGGAGAAAGGATGAAAGTTATAGAAGCGTTCAGGTCTTTTGCTCATAAGGTCGCTATGAGTCATCTATGACTCAATGGCACCTAACAAAAACAATGATGATGTCAGTTAGAAATATCAGTTAGAGGACTTAAGTGCATCAGATTCAGGCCATGATCTTTCCAATCACTTGCTATGCATCTGAAAGCTGGACAATGAATAAAGAAGAAAGAAAAAGAATTGATGCCTTTGAGCTGTGGTGTTGGAGAAGAGTGCTAAACATCTCATGGACTTCCAAGAAAATAGGGTGCAAAAGGTACAGTCAGAGTGCTCTTTGGAAGCAAAGATGGTGAGGCTTCACCTCACGTACTTTGTACTTTGGGCATGTTGCTAGGGCTGGCTATTTCTTGGAGAGGAACATGATGCTTGGAAGAGTAGAGGGTCCGCAAAGAAGAGAAAGCCTCTTAACCTCGTATATTGACAAGGTGACTTCTTCAATGGGCTCTGTTGTGTCAGAAACTGTGAAGATAACACAGAATAGTACAGGGTTCATATCTGCTGTTCAAGGGGTTAGATGAGTTGTACTCCATGACACTAAACTACAACAACAACAAGAACATGCTTCAGGTAGACCTCAGATTCTCCAAAAGAGCCAGAAGGGATTTCCTAACAATTTTACCACCTTTCAATTTACTGGCCAAAGAATAAAAAATAAAACAAAATAGACAGCCAAACTCAACAGTGGCAAGTGACATACCTTAGTCAGTACAATATTTCTCAGACCTTGGAAAAAAGTCCTGAAAAAAGGCTATGACTCTGAGTCACCCCACTTTTACAAGGTAGAAAGGAATTTCTGACCCAAAAGCCTTTTAACATTTTCTGTTGAAAACAAATTATATAAAACAAATCAAGAGCTCCCTAGGTGATACCTCTCAGTGTTTCCCCATTTCCCACTATGAACAAAGCAACCCTTTCATCATCCTCCCCAGCTCTATCCTGTGTTTGGTTCCGTTTCTATTCCATCGTCACCCTGTTAGGGTTAAGTCAATTTTGACTCCATATGTGTCAGAGTAGAATTTTATTCAATTGGGTTTCAAAGGCTGATTTTTCAGAAGTAGATAACCTGGCCTATTTTCTAAGCTTTCTTTGTGGGCTCAAACCACTTTTGGGTTATTAGCCAAACATGTTAACCATTTACCCCAGCTCTCCTATATCAAAGCTATTCCTGCAAAGCTCTTTAAAAACACATGGATTGTACACAAGGTTGTTCTTAGACTCATGCGGTCTCTTCTGTAGCTGGCATCTGACTTTGCTGTGACTGAGGATAATGATCTTCTCATTTATGTTTTTGCACACATGATTTGATTCCTGTGCATGCCATCTGGCAAAGCTGTTGTTGTTATGTGCTACCAGTTCAGATTGGCCACATGCCCAAAGTATGTAAGGCAGAGCTTCCAATTCCTTGCCTACAAGGGGCAGGTTGGTTTCATGCTCTCTAGGCTGGACCTGTTTGTTTTCTTAGCAATCCATGGTATACTCAATACTCTTCTAGAGCACCACAATTCAAAGGAATCAATTCTATCATCCTTCATCATTTCCAGCTCTCTCTTTGCAAGTGATTGCACTTAGTCTCTAGACTGACATTTTTGTCCCTCAGTATTCTGGAGAGATTCAGACAGAAGACTTTCCCAATGCAACTCGTCTTTTGATTTTCTTGCTACTGGTACCAATAGTGTTGATTGTGGAGCCAAGCAAACTGAAGCTGTTAACCATCTCAATCTCTCCTCCATGTATCATGATGCTGCCAATTGATCCATTGGTAAAAATCTTTCTTTTCTTGATATTGAACTTCAATCCACACTGAATGCTGCCGTGCTTGACTTTATGCAGCAAAGGTCCTCCTCAGTTATAGCAGCAAGATTGTGCCAAGTGCATAACAGAGGTTGTTGATGAGTCTTCATCCAATCCTGATGCTACATTCCTCTCCATAACGTTTAGACTCCTGAATGACCTGTTTCCATATAGATTGAAAAGGTATGGAGATAGGGTGCATCCTTGATGTACATTTTTTTAAAAATTTTTAACCATGCCATGTTTCTTTCCTCTGTTTTGATGACTGCTTCCTGGTCCAAGTATAGGTTTTGCATAAGTACTATCAAGTGTTCTGGGATTTCCATTCTTCTCAGAGTTAGGTACAGTTTGTTATGATCCACACAGTCAAATGCCTTTCCAATCCAAAAGCACATAACAACAAACAAACAAACAAAAAACAAACCAAAAAACACAATGACCAAGTGGGATTTATAATAGGTGTGCAAGGATGGTTCAACATAACAAAAACAATCAGTGTAATTCACCATATAACAAAATAAATAATAAGAACTAAATGATCTTAGCAATTGATGCACAACAGGCATTTGACAAAATCCAACACTGCTTCCTGATTAAGATACTCAGCAAAATTGGAATATAAGGGAATTTCCACAACATAGTGAAAAGTATATATGCAAAATCAAGAGCCAATATTATTCTCAATGGATGAAGTCTAAAAACATTTTCCTTGTGAACAGAGTCCAGACAAGGATGTCTACTGTCACTTCTTCTATTCAATAATGTACCAGAAGTTCCTGATAGGGCAATAGGACAGGAGAAGGAAATAAAAGACATCCAGATTGACAAAAAGATGGTTAAAATATCACTATATGCAGATGATATGATAGTGTACATAGAAAATCCCAAAGACTCAACAAAAAAACTGTTAGAGCTAGTAGGCCAATTTATAACAGTGGCAGGATATAAGATCAATATCTAAAAGTCAATTGGATTCCTCTACAGTAACAAAGAGAACTCAGAGAAGGAAACCAAGAAAGTAGTATAATGTATAATAGACAATCACAAATTAAGATACTTGGGAGTGAACCTAACTGGAGATAAAAAAGACCTATGCAAAGAAAACTACAAAACATTTCTGCAAGACACAATAAAAGACCTAAGGAAATAAAAAATGTGCCCTGTTCATGGATAGGAAGATGAAAATGACAAACTTACCCAAAGCAACTGACATGTTCAATGCAATCCCAATAAAGACACCAAAGGAATTTTTAAAGGAGATTGAAAGACAAATTGTCAAGTTTATTTGGAGAGGCCAAAAACCCCAAATAAGCAAAACTCTTCTGAGAAACAAAATGAAGTGGGAGGTATAGCATTCCCTGACTTTAAAACCTACTATACAGTGGTAGTAACCAAAACAGCATGGTACTGGTACAATGACAAACCCATGGATCGGTGGAACGGAACTGAGAACTCAGAAATAGTCCCAGCTATCTATGTTCAACTGATATTTGACAAGGAAATAAAACCTATCAAACAGGGAAATGACAACCTCTTCAAAAGATGGTGCTGGCAAATCTGGACTGCTACCAGCAGAAAGCTGAAACAGGATCCACATCTCACACCATACACAAAAATCACCTCAAGATGGATAAGAGACTTGGGAGTAAAACCCCAAACCATAAAGTTCATAAGAGACAAACTGGGATCAAGCTTTGACACCCTAGGCTACGGTATAAAGAAACTGCCAAATATAGCCAGAAATGTACAATCTGAAGAAGAGAAAATTGATGAATGTGACCTTCTAAAGATTAAATCTCTGTGTTCATCAAAAACTTTTTCCAACAAGGTGAAAATTAAATCTACTGACTGTGAACAAACAATTGGCAATAGCATCACAGACAAGAGTCTCATAACAAAAGTTTGTAAAATATTCCTGGGCCTCCACAAGGAAAAGACCCAATTACAAAATGGGCAAAAGATATGGAAAGAATTTTCACAGAAGAGTATATTCAAATGACCAAGAGACATATGAAGAAATGCTTCAAATCATGGGCAATAAGTGAGACGCAAATCAAAACAGCAATGAGGTACCTTTTCACTTCAGTAACAGAGGCAAAGTTTATCAGGAGAGCAAGCAATAAGTGTTCGAGAGGATGTGGTGATATAGGAACTCTTTTACATTGTTGGTGGAATTGTACATTGGTACAACCATTCTTGAAGGCAGTTTGATGCTTCCTCAAAGTGCTGAACACAGAAATCCATGTGACCCAGTTATTCTATTGCTTGGAATATACCTCAAGAACATGAGAACTGAGGCTCAAACAGAAACTTGTACACCAATGTTCACAGCATCATTATTCACCACTGCAAGAACATGGAAACAATCCAGATGTCCAACTACAAACAAATGAATTGAGAAGTTGTGGTACTTTCATAAAATAGAATACTATGGAGTACGCAAGAGCAATGAGTTTGTAAATTACTACCTAACGTGGGAGGGACTGGAGAACATTATACTGAGTGAATTAACTCAATCCTACAAGGACAAATACGGTATAAAACAATTATTGTAGAATGAGTATGAGGGTCCAAGGCAGGGGGAGGGTAGAAATAGAGGGTTGTGGGGGTGTGGATGGGGCAGTGGGTAGGCTGTTAATCTTAGGGTGGTACAATTCAATGGATGGGGGGGTGAAGGAAATGGAAGGATCTTTTGTGAAAAACAATGTATTCAAACTTTGTAAATGAATCAGAATAAATTTTTAAAAAATGAAAAAAGAAACCCTATCAAATGGGGAAATGTCAATCTCTTCAACAAATGGTGCTGGCAAAACTGCAGAAAGCTGAAACAGGATCCACATCACTCACCATACACAAAAATGTAAGAAAAAAAAAAAGTCCTTTCCATAGTCAATGAAACAGAGATATAGACTTTCTTCTGGTACTCTCTGCTTTCAGCTAAGACGCATCTGACATTGGCTATCATGATCCTAGTGCCATGACATCTTCTATCCCAGCTTGCACATCCAGGAGACCACTGTCAATGTACTGTTCTTATAGATTTTAGATAATCTTCAGTAGAATCGTGCTTGCCTGTGATATTTGATAATTTCCACACTCTGTCAGATCACCTTTTTTTGAAATGGGAATAAACATAGAACTCTTCCTATCAGTTGACCAGATAGTTATCCTCCAAACTTCTTGATACAACCTCATGAATGTGTCCAGGGCTGCATATGTTTGTTGAGATATGTCAACTGATATTTCATCAATTACTGGGACCTTGTTTTTTGCTAATTCCTTCAGCATACCTTGACTTCCTCCTTCATCAGCACTGCCTCTTGATTACATGCTGTTTCATGAAATTCTTCTATGGCAGTCAATTCTTTTTGGTTTAGTAATACTGTGTTCTCTTTTCATCCTCTTTTGATGCTTCCTGGATCATTCAATATTCTGCCCATAGCATCATTAAGGATTGCCACTCAAGGCTTGAATTTGTTCTATAGTTCATTCAGCTTAAGAAATGTCAAATGAGGTTGTCTCTTTTGATTTTGACACATTTGATTATAATAGTTTGCTCTGTCTTCCACATGCATAACTGCTGTTTACATTGTTTTGAAAATGTATTTGCAGTACAGGGAGCTCTGGTGGCCTAGTGGCAAGAAGCTGTGCTGCAATCCCAAAGGCACATAGTTTGAAGCCACTAGCTGCTCTGTGGGAGAAGGAAGGACACTTTCTTCTCATGCAATTAACTGCCTCTGAAAACCTGCTGGAGGATCAGTTATGAGTCAGTTCTGACTCAATGGTACAAAACAACAACAACAACAACAACACAACATTTGCAATGAATAAATTATTAGTTCAACACATTTTATGTGATCTTCAACATAATTTCTATCACCTATGCCATAGTTTCTAACTACTTATCTTTCTTCATTCTAAACTTTTGCATTCCAATCCCCTATCTAAATATAGTTGCTGCTGTTGCTATGTCCAGTGGGTTTTCAGAGGCGGTGACTCACATGAGAGGAGATAACCTATCTTCCATGGAGAAGGTGATACTGCCTTCCTTTGGGTTGGCAGAGGAAGCCCTTATTATTAAGCCACCTTAGCTTGCACTTAATCTAAGCTTGTTCCAAATCATTACATTTTGTATTCCAAAAGAAGTCCCAAGGTTAAGTATTAATTTAATATTGTGATTCTTTCTACTGGCAGTGATTTTGCTCCAAAAGTCAATATACTCTTGCCTGGAAACATCCTTGCTTGTCTTGTAAGTGGTGGTGGAGGATTGATACTGGAATCTGGTGGATAGATTATGCATGACATCCTACAAATCACAGGGAAGGTACTTAAACAGAGAATGTCTCCAAAGATGTCAACAGTGTCATTGAGAAAGCCTGACTGAGCTGTAGGTAATTTCTTAAATCTAACTTAAATATACTCCACATTATAAAGAAGGAAAGCCAGACAGAAATAAAGAAAGATGGCCCATATAGGTATATATGTGATATACAGAAAGACAAAAGACATTGAACATTTATACACAATGCAGAAGAAGGTTTCATAAAAATACCAAAAGTACTGTAGTGTTCACCCACCGAAGAGAAAGTTAATAAAGGATGTATCTATAAAAAGTATGATGAGAAATGGCACAAGGTGAAGTTGGAGACAGAGAAAGAGAGGCAGGGGCTAAAAAACAAGGGAGACATTTTGCTTTTAGTCTTTTGGTTGGTTGTATTGTGTAT
Organism: Elephantulus edwardii; assembly: GCF_000299155.1. NCBI lineage: Eukaryota > Metazoa > Chordata > Mammalia > Macroscelidea > Macroscelididae > Elephantulus > Elephantulus edwardii. The sequence continues at coordinate 5,670,614 of NW_006399954.1, forward strand.
CCTTAGAAGGCTCAAAAAATGAGCATCACATTTCTATTGCATGTAGTCTATACGGGATAACTGACAAGACTACAAGGAAAATGGAGAGAAATCCCAGATGATCAGGTCCTCTCTGACAGCCAGTGTACCCTCGCTGATGGTTTGGAGCATCTGGCTGGAATCTCCTGGACCAGGGACTTTTGCCCCCCTCTGTGAGCAGCAGCAGGGATATGAGAAGAATGGGAGAAATTTTTAAATTTTTTTATTTTTATTTTTTATTTATGTGTGTGTGTGTGTGTGTGTGTGTACCGTCAAATTGGATCTGACTGGTACAGGAGGAGATTGCCCCTCCTTCTCCGGCAGAGCATCTGGTGGATTTGAACTGCATATCTCTGGAATTGCAGTGCAGTTTCTTGCCACTAGGCCACCAGAGCTCCCCAAGAATGGGAGAAATTAACACAGCAATCAGAACAACAACAAAAAGATACTTTAAGACTAAAAAAAAGATATTTAAAGAAAGGTATTTTTCCCCCTCTGTAAACAACATGTGAGTGGAGCTATGCTTTGGTTAAACTACAGATTGCTCCAACTACAAAAACACTCAAATGGCTTCTATAAACTGTATCTTTGGGAAGAAATATGCAAAGCCTCATTGCTCAATAAGGCCCATAATGACTATATGACAAATTGTATTAAATAAAATTTATTCATTTATACACTGCATGGCTCAAAATTGGGAAGAATGTATGCCAGGGTATGTCCTGTCTCCGTACCTTTTCAACCTGTACGCAGAACAGATTATCCGGGAGGCTGGGCTCTATGAGGAGAAATGCGGCATCAGGATTGGTAGAAGATCTCTCAACAATCTGCATTGTGCAGATGACACAACCCTGCTTGCTGAAATTGAGGAGGACCTGAAGCACTTGCTGCAGAGGGTCAAGGACTATAGCCTTCAATATGGATTGAGGCTCAATGTCACCAAGACAAAGATTCTCACCACTGGACCAACTGGCAGCATCAGGATTGATGGTGAAGAGATTGAGATTGTTCACAGCTTTAGCTTGCTTGGCTCCACAGTCAACACTCTTGGCAGCAATAGCCAGGAAATTAAAAGATGTATTGTGATGAGGAAGTCTGCTATTAGGGATATTTCCAAAGTGCTGAAGAGCAATGGTGTCTCTCTGGAGACCAAGGTGCATCTGATACAGGCCATGGTCACTAGTTATGCATCAGAGAGTTGGACAATGACTAGGGAGGATACAAGGAGAATTGATGCCTTTGAGCTGTGGTGCTGAAGAAGAGTACTGAAGGTACCATGGACGGCTAAGAAAACAAACAGATCATCCTTGAGGGGGTTAAACCAGGAGGCTCCTTGGAGACAAGGATTCTGAGGCTTCGTCTAACATACTTTGGACATGTTGTAAGCAGGGACTGGTCCTTGGAGAGGGACATCATGCTTGGTAGGGAGGAGGGACAGCGCAGGAGGGGAAGGCCCTCTGTGAGGTGGATTGATTGAGTGACTGGGGTAATCGGGATGGATGTATCGGAGACAGTGCGATTGGCACAGGACAGAGCAGAGTTTAGGGCTGTTGTACATAGGGTCGCTATGAGTTGCAAGCGACTCAACGGCACATACCAGCAACAACAACAACAATATCCAGTGCTCATTTATGTAATATTCTTTTATCCTCCTCCACTTTTTAAAAAATTTCTTTGCATATAATCACCCTTATTCACTGCACTTTATCCATGTACACTGTGCCCCACACAATCCCTCAAAGACACTGTACTTCATACAATTAACTACCAACTCAGAGTACTGGTTTGATAGAGGTGGACAAATCAGCAACTGGCTATCAAAATAGGGCTACTGGGCAAAAAACGGCTGGCTTACATGCTTTCATGAAAGTAATTGTTGGTGGGATGACTGTAAGAGAAGAAAAAGCCTCCACAATATAAATGAACAAAGTACAATGTAAATGAAGGACTGTATGGAACACAATGTACATGCATGAAACACAATATATATGAAGGGAAAAAACCAGTAATTAACAAAAGTTAAAAAAATATCTGACACAGAGAAAATTATGTCATTTTATACTTGAAAATACTGCAAATACTGAATAAACACATTCCCAACAACCACTTGGCCAACTGACTGGAAGAGATCTATATTTGTTCCCATTCCAAAGAAAGGTGACCCAACTGAGTGTGGAAACTACAGAACAGTGTCACTGATTGCACATGCAAGCAAGATTCTGCTGAAGATCATCCAAAAACGATTAGAACAGCACATCAGCAGAGAACTGCCGGAAGTCCAGGCTGGGTTTAGAAGGGGTCGTGGTACTAGGGATATCGTTGCTGATGTTAGATGGATCTTGGCTGAAAGCAGGGAATACCAAAAGAATGTCTATCTGTGTTTCATTGACTATGCAAAGGCATTTGACTGTGTGGATCATAACAAACTGTGGCTGACTCTGAGAAGAATGGGAATCCCAGAACATTTAATTGTGCTAATACAAAACCTATACTTGGACCAAGAGGGAGTAGTCAGAACAGAGCAGGGTAACACTGCATGGTTCAAAATAGGGAAGGGTGTACGCCAGGGATGCATCCTGTCTCCATACCTTTTCAACATGTATGCAGAGCAGATTATCTGAGAGGCTGGGCTCAATGAGGAGAATTGTGGCATCAGGATTGGTGGAAGGTCTATTAACAATCTCCATTATGCAGATGACACAACCTTGCTTGCTGAAACTGAGGAGGACCTCAAGCACTTGCTGCGAAGGGTCAAGGACTGCAGCCTTCAGTATTGACTAAGGCTCAACGTCAAGAAGACAAAGATTCTCGCCACTGGACCAATTGGCAGCGTCAGGATGGATGACAAAGAGATTGAGAGTGTTCACAGCTTCACTTTGCTCGGCTCCACAGTTAACACTCTTGGTACCAGCAGTCAGGAAATCAAAAAGCGTATCGCGATGGGAAAGTCTGCCGTTAGAGAACTCTCAAAGGTACTCAGGAGCAACAGTGTCTCTCTGGAGACTAAGGTGCGCCTGATACAGATCATGGTATTTGCAATCGCTTGTTATGCATCAGAGAGTTGGACAATGACTAGGGAGGACAGAAGGAGAGTGGATGCTTTTGAGCTGTGGTGCTGGAGAAGGGTACTGAATGTACCATGGACTGCCAGGAAAACAAACAGATCCATCTTGGAGAGGATTAAACCAAGCTGCTCCTTGGAGGCAAGGATTCTGGGGCTTCGTCTGACATACTTTGGACATGTTGCCAGGACGGATGGGTCCTTGGAGAGGGACATCATGCTTGGGAGGGTGGAGGGACAGCGCAGGAGGGGAAGACCCTCTATGAGATGGATTGATTCGGTGACTGGGGTAATCGGGATGGGTGTGTCAGAGGCGGTGCGGTTGGCGCAGGATAGAGCAGGGTTTAGAGCTGTTGTGCATAGGATCGCTATGAGTCGGAAACGACTCGATGGCACATAACAACAACAACAACATTGAGTTGATTTAAACTCATAGCAACCCTAAAGGAAGGAACAAAACTACTGCACAGGGGTGGAGAGGCTGCACATTTTTATGGAAGCTGACCGTCACATTTTCCCTAGTGGAGCAACTGGTGGGTGTGAAGGGTCAATCAATCTCTTTTCAGCAGCCCACCGCTCAAACACTGCATCACCAGGGCTCTTTGAATGCACTGAAAAGGAATATGAAATAAAACAGGGGCTTCCCTCAAGAGCAGGAAGGATTTATTTTTTCATCTAGACTGACGAAGATAAAGCATCTCTGGACCCCAGGAGCTCGTCATCTGTAAAATGACTCACAGACTGTTTATTCACAAAGGTAAACTTACAGACAGCAAGGGAATGGCAACTTTTCCAAGAAAATCGGGGGGTTTATCTCCATCTTCATCAAACACTGTCACTTCCAAAACATCGTGGATATCTTTAATGGGACTGAAACAAGAAAAACACTGCGTATTATACACAAAAACACACAAATGAACTCTGTTCCAGGAAGATCTGAAAACATGGTTTCACTAATTAAGTCAGTATGTCCTTAGGGTATAAAACTACCATTTAATTAAATTCCAAAAATTAAATCAAACTGACTGTATTCCCAAACCTTCCATCATTGAAGATTCAAACAGCCATATGAAGAAGAAAAAAAAAGTCAACTTTTTCATTGTGACATTTTCCATGTTTACATGCACTCAGGGGTATGGCTGATAAAGAAATAGGAAAAAGAAAAAAAACGGGGAGAGATGGGATGAGAAGGGCATCAAGGAAGCTACCACAAAGCAGTTTCTAGATTAGAATAGCTTAAATAATGTTTTTTAAACTTTAAATTAATAAAAATTTCCTTTTAGATGGGGAAAAATTGTCAAAATTATTATTTGGTGATCTACTTCAAATGCAATTTCAAAATCATGTCCATGAAGTCTGTTCTTATCTATAACAGTCCTCCATCTGGTTCCCAAGGGTGTAAGTCTCGATGGGAGGAGATGGCCCACCTTCCTCCGCTGAGCTGCTGGTGGACTGGGACTGTTACAGACACTTGGCCTCGGAGAGCAGAGCAACTCTCCGGCTACCACTTGGAAAGCCTCTTACTAATGAAACATAAAATGGTGTTCAATTTTGAAACAGTTTATACTGCCCAGGAGCCAGAAATCAGTCAGACTGAAACATTTTGTTAGTCAGATAAGAAACTCTTGCCACTGTCAATTTTCAAATGTTAGCAGTGCAAAATAAGTCCTTGCATATGCTTGTGAATTTTCTCCTAATGCCATCATATCTTTTCAAGATGAACTTTACTCTCTCATTGACAAGCAGAGAGAATTTCTTCAGTTTCACTCACTTACTTCCATGGTGAGACTACGTATATGTATATGTATATGTATATGTATATGTATATGTATATGTATATGTAAATGTATCTGTCTTATTTCAGCCAAGTTCAACACTGAGCCTTCCTTGGACGGTCAAGTGATTCAGAATCCCATCCTGCCCCAAAGTTGGCATGAAGACCCTGACTGAGGGTGACCCTGTTGTGTTAAAGTGTAACTATGCTTCATAGGGTTTTCAACTGTGAAGTTTCTGAATTGGACAGTGGGCTTACTTTGGACAGACTTCTGAAGATGCATGAACTATCAACCTTTCAGACAGTAGCTGAGCAGGGTTAACTGTCTTGGTCAGGGACTCAAAAAGCCAGCCAGGAAACATAAACATACACAGCACCTCGTACATGACAGATTTTGAAGGAATGGGCAGGGCATCCTTACTCAGCAGGCCATTCAAATAGTAGGGGCCTGTGGGAGTCTTTTAGAATGTACAGATCAACTATATTTTCCTAACGATTCTGGAAGATCCAAACCTTTGGCCATTAAAATAACATTCTGACAAATAAGCTTGCCTTTAAGGCAGGCCTTCCATTTGTAACTTTCAGGACTGAATTAGCTCTGATCCATGGAGGCCTCTGTCTCATTGCAGGTTAATTTAGCCACTAAAAGACCTCTTTATAAACATCTCCTGTAGCATTCCCTTACAGTTCAGAATGGTCTCTTCTATTATTAACACTCCACTCTATAAGATGAAAGGGGGAAAAGGTTTTCAGAAGAAGAAAACAATAAAATTGACTCTTTGTCCATAAAAACAGACAGGAAGTTCCACTCTAGATCTCCCATCTACACCAAACAGATAAGGACTAAAAGCCTCTCTTTAATAGTCCAGAGGCTAAAGCACTTACAACGTAAACACTTTGTTCCACTCAGGGTTGAGGTTCTTGTAAATGGTGTGTGTCTGCAGTCGATCATTGCCTACTTCCAACAAGCAGAAAGGATCACTCTTCCCTGGCAAGAAAACAGACAGTGGTTAGAGGCAAAGGCACCTCCCAGGTGCCACAGTGACTCTGGAACACTGACGCTGTGCTTTCTGAAATGGCAAAGCTGACACTCTTCTTCCAGCCATAGTGTGCATATCTTAGGTGTGAATCTTGAAAGAGTGGGTGGGACTACAAACATCGCGTGTTAGCCAGCTCACCTGATCAATCAGAGCCCTCAAAGCCAGTAACATCAAGAGTTTACAGAAGAGGCATCAACTCAGCTTAAAAGTCAGAATCCACATTTGGCCTTGGTTTTAAATATGAAGCACATTTCCATTTTTTCCTTTTGTATTGATTCTATAGTTCAAATGTACAGACATATGGATAAAAATATAACTGGAACCAGGGAGCTTTAGTGGCCCAGTAAAGTTGAGCTGCCAACCCTAAGGCACATGGTTTGAATATATCAGCTGTTCCAAGGAAGAAAGATGGGCAATCTCCTCTGATGTGGTTTAAAGCCTCTGAAATCTTGCAATGAGTATGTTCTGACTGAGCCTCCCACAAAAACAGCATCGCCAGAACCCGTCGCTGCTGCCATCAAGTCAACTGTGAAGCAGGATGTGCTTTTAAAAAGCAGGTAGTTTTTTTCCAGAAGATTATAGGTCTGTCTTTCAAGGCACTTCCAGGTGGACTCAAATTGCCAGCCTCTGTTGAAAACCAAAGTACGTAACCATTTGCACCACTCAGGAACTTCTCGAGATTATGGCAAAAGTGAGAAAAGTATATGAACAGCTATATAAACAGCACATTCCTTAATACTTGACATATTGGGAGAACACACTGCAGCACTGGTACTCCTGAGCTTGTGCTAGAATCGTTCTGCAAATTATGGTTAATTCTGGTCTTAGGAGAAGGAAAGGGATCTTCTTCCTTAATTCACCCATCATCACTTTATCTTTTTCTATCCACACACTTTAAGATAAAAAATGGGAGAAGGCTAGCAAGGAAATCCACAATCCAAAGCTAGACCAGAGATGGAGCAAGTACAATTTCTCTTCCCTTTGTTGAGCCTGGCAGAGGGATCTGGAGTTTGAACTGTCGAGGAAAGAATGAATGGCTCTTTAATGTCCATACATGACATTAGCACATTGCCTGACTCTGCAGCACAAAGCAGTTTGGACTAAATTAATGGAGGCATGAGGACAGACTGTCTGAACAAATGACCAAAGGATCGCAGGGCAAGGCCTAATGCACAGTGCTCAGGCCTTCTGACCTTCTGGCCTGCCAGCCAGGTCACTGAAACTACAGCTAATTCACTTAATAACCTGGAGCTACGAGACGCTGAACATCAATAGAGGGGCTGACACGAACAGGAGTATGCATAAAGATGACATTTTTAAAGAAGAAAAGCAGATACACTAGGTTAAGGGTTAATATTAAGCAGGAAGGGGGATCTGGTGGCTTAGTGGTAAGGAGTTGGCTGCCAATCTAAAGGCAATTGGCTCGAATTCACCAGCTGCTCTGCCTGAGGAAGATGGACAATATCTTCTGTGTGATTTAGTGTCTCTGAAAGCCTGCCAGAGGGTAAGTTATGAGTCAGTTCCAACCCAATGGTACACAACAACAACATTAAACAGGAGACTGCATTATATGGCCAGTGGCCTCAATGCTTGGATGTCTAGCCAAAGGTTGCTTATTGGCAAGAAGTTATGCTGCAATCCCGAAGGCATGCAGTTCGAATCCATCAGCTGCTCCATGGGAGAAAGATGGATAATTTCTTCCCAAAAGATAAACTGCCTCTGAAAACCCACCGGAGGGTCAGCTATGGGTCAGTTTTGACTTGACGGCACACATCAACTACAAGAGCAGCTATAATGCTACCTAGTGGCAGACAAGGACATAGTCATGGATATAAACAAATGAGCTGCAGGTATCACCTATGAATTGTGTTACAGCCCGTCAAAGTTTAGACACAGTAGCAATGTATTAAAATAACATCAAACTGGTCTTAGATTCAATTCCAAGACTTATGGAGTTAGGTTTGAAGGTTACTGTTGTTGTGTACTGTCAAGCTGGAACTGGCCCGCAGCTAATCCTCTAGAAGGTTTTCAGAGGCAGCTGATCTTAAGGGAAGAGATTACCCATCCTTCTCCCACAGAGTAACTGGGTTTGAACTGCAAGTATTTGGGGTTACAGCGCCCCAAAATCACTGGTAACAACAAAAAAATCCACACAAACCCTTAGGCACAAGAACCACAGTCAATACTCAATATTCTAACCCAGGACAAGTCTGGTATGGCATAGACTCTCTTGACACTGGATTCCAGGCACAGTTCCTGACTCTGAAACATGCTGCCTCCAATACGTGTCCTCCTGACTCTGGTTTTTCCCTCATTTGGTGCAGTTACAAAGGATTCTGAAGCAGCACGTAACTATTATAACCTGACAAGGCTCCAGGCCCCAACTGTACAAGTATAGAGAGGGGATTCTGACTTTGCAGCTTCTGTGGGAGATAGTGGATCTGACTACTCTCTCCAGACCTAACAGTGGAAAATGCTTGAACCATAGTGGGGACTTTAGAAGGTGGGGAGCCAAACCAAACCACCACTACCACCAATCAAAAAAGAAACTAATTGATGGACATGTAGCTGGTTCCTACCTTTAGACCTTAAGGATACAGACTAAAAAAATACATTGCAATCCAGCTGGAACAGACTCACATTCAGTCTTCCAGAGAGGGGTGACTTGTGCATTTGGAGCTCAAAACCAGACTGCGCACCTGAGGCCCCCACATGCATACAGTGGCCAATTAGTCACAAACAGAAATGAAGTCTGGATACATGCTCCAACCTAGGAGGACTCTGAAAACATTCTGCGTGAAATAAGCCAATCTTCCAATTAAAATGACTATACGATCTTATACAATATAATGATCTTATACAATATAGAACATGTAAGTGTATAGAGACCAAAGTTTATTAGTTGTAACCAGGGGTGGCAGGAGACCTGGTGGCTTGTGGGATAACATGCCTGGTTGCTGTGAGGTTGGCTGTTCAAATCCATCAGATGCTTCAACAGAGAAAATGGACAGTATTATTCCATGAAGATTTATAGCTTCAGAAACTCAAAGGCCTGTAAGTCAGAAATGACTCATCAGGAGTTAGTGGGTGAGGGAATGAGTTAGTAAGGAGGGTGGGGAGTGAGAAAGGGCTTCCTGCTCAGGAGACACAGAGCCTCTATTAAAGGTGATAGGAAAATTAGGATACAGAAACTCTCAATAGCTGAACAACATGGCAAATAAAAAGAATTTCACCATATTGTAAATGTGATGAAAGCTGAAAGAAACTACTTGCACGCTCGTGCGCGCTCTCGCGCTCTCTCTCTCTCTCTATATATATATATAAATATATATATATATATAAATATATATATATATATATATGTTTGTTGTTGTTGTTACGTGCCGTCGAGTCGCCTGCGACTCACAGCGACCCTATGTACAACAGCCCTAAACTCCGCTCTGTTCTGTGCCAATCGCACTGTCTCTGACACTCCCATCCCAATCATACCAGTCACTGAATCAATCCACCTCATAGAGGGCCTTCCTCTCCTGCGCCGTCCCTCCACCCTCCCAAGCATGATGTCCCTCTCTAAGGACCGGTCTCTCCTCACTACATGTCCAAAGTAAGTTAGACGGAGCCTCAGAATCCTTGCCTCCAAGGAGCCACCCGGGTTAACCCTCTCCAGGACAAATCTATTTGTTTTCCTAACAGTCCATGGTATTCTCAATACTCTTCTCCAGCACCACAGCTAAAAGGCATCAATTCTCCTTCTATCCTCCTTGGTCACTGTCCAACTCTCTGATGCATAACAGGTGATTGCGAAGACCATGGCCTGTATCAGACGCACCTTAGTCTCCAGAGAGACACCACTGCTCTTCAGCACCTTGGAGAGGTCCCTAACAGCAGACTTTCCCATGGCAATGTGCCTTTTAATTTCCTGGCTGCTGGTGCCAAGACTGTTGACTATGGAGCCAAGCAAACTAAAGCTGTGTACAATCTCAATCTTGTCTTCTTGACATTGAGCCTCAATCCATATTGGAGGCTGCAGTCCTTGACACTCTGCAGCAGGCGCTTCAGGTCCTCCTCAGTTTTAGCAAGCAGGGTTGTGTCATCCACATAACGCAGATTGTTGATAAATCGTCCACCAATCTTGACCCCACAATTCTCCTCATAGAGCCCAGCCTCCCGGATAATCTGTTCTGCATATAGGTTGAAAGGGTATGGAGATAGGATGCATCCCTGGCGCACGCCCTTCCCAGTTTTGAACCATGCAGTGTTCCCTTGCTCTGTTCTGACGACTGCCTCCTGGTCCAAGTATAAGTTTCGCATTAGAACGATCAAGTGTTCTGGGATTCCCATTCTTCAGAGTCAGTGACAGTTTGTTATGATCTACACATATAAATATATATATAAATATATATACACACACACACACATATATACCACAATTAAAAAGCTTTGCATATGCAAAAGTCTGCTGCTTATTTAAGGCAACTTTATTCTAGAACGTATTTGGCGAGCACATCGGACATATTTCCTCTTCAGCAGTTGTGAGCATGAAGAGGAACCTGAGCCCCTCGCTGAACGCGCAGGAATGCCAGGCTAAAGACTCAATACAGGCTGCAGCAGCTACTTAGCCATTTGTCAGACTATTAGTAGGTGTCAGCACTACTCCTCCCAAGATAGCAACATGACAGCCCATCAGCACTTGCTTGGGGGAAGCCAAATGACACTTTTAATGAAAGCTCTGGGCTTACTCCACAGCAGGATGGAGATGCAGCCTGGTCCTGCGGAGGGAGACACAGGTGGGCACCCCTGGCTCGCGTGTTCCCGAGCCGCCACTCACTCAGCTGTCCCAGCTAATGAGGACCAGCTTTCCCTCCACAAACTGGCGACTTCAGTTATGCGTCTCCAAGGAGCACACTGCACCAACCCTCTGAAGATGATTCCGTCAAAGTTCATTAAAATGCTGCATTTATTAATATTACAGCATAAACCCGGGAAGAAGAAACAAAGGCTTGAAAATGTTTATAGTGCAATTTCTAAACAGTTTATGGACTAATTTCTGGACCCAGATATACTCAGACTGTTAATAAAATTTAAATAATGCTTTTTTATTCCCTCTATGATCTTGGTTTTTTAAATAGTTTCTTATTGGTTTGCATACAATCCATCCTATACATGTGCTTCACTCAGGCACACTGTGTTTTATAAAATCATTCATATACATTGCCTTATATAATTTATTACTATTGATTTCTGCTTAATATCACCTGATCTTTCATAATATATTAAAAATCCCATAAAGAAGGAGATGTCTAAATATTTTCTCTGATTCTATACAAAGAATCGCAAGGAAGAAAGACGTGGCTATATTTTGGTAGTTAATACATATATTTTATAGGGAAAAAGGCTAGATAATCTACTATGTCCAGTTGTCAGGTAATCTTCATCCTGGTTATATTATAGAAAACCTAGTTTCAATTGTATTAGCAGCTTGCATACAAAAGTTTTCTATAGGTTTTCACTTGCTGATTTTTGAAAGTAGTTCTTCAGGTCTTAATTCCTAGTTAATTTTATACTATAAAATACATATAAACCTCTTCATCATCAAAGAAACACACTGGCATTCCTTGACAGATGGTGACTATGTGTTAGAGGGCAGTTCTGTTGATGTGCTGTATCAGTCATTTTTGGATAATTTTCAGCAGGATCTTTCTTGCATGTGATATTAATGATATTGTTCAATAATACCACATTCTGTTGGGTCACTTTTTTATTTTTTGGAATGGCTACTAATATGGATCTCTTCCAGTCAGTTGGCCCCGCAGTTATCTTCCAGATTTCTTGGCACAACCTGGGGAGCACATCCAGAGCAGTATTTCTTTGTTGATAATATGTCAATTGGTATTCCATCAATTCCTGGGGCCTTGTTTTACGGCAATTCCTTCAGATCAGCTTGAACTACCTCCTTCATCACCATTGGCTTTTGATTATATGTTGTTTCCTGAAATTCCTCTGTGTCAGCCAATTCTTTTTGGCATTAGGGTTGGAAGAAGACTTATCAACAACCTGTTTTATGTAGATGATACAACCTTGCTTGCCGAAACTGAGGAGAACCTGAGGCATCTGTTGCAGAGAAGGTCGACTGCCACTTTCAGTATGGATTGAAGCTCAATATCAAGAAGACAGAGAGATTCTCATGACAGAGCCAATTGGAAGCATCATGATAGATGAAGAAGAGACTGATATTGTGAACAGCTTCAGCTTGATTGGCTCTACAATCAACACTCTAAGTACCAGCAGCCAGTAAATCAAAAGATGATCTGCATTAGGAGGGTCTTCTGTCAGGGACCTCTCCAAAGGGCTGAAGAGGAACAATGTCAGCCTAGAGACTAAGGTGTGCCGGATCTAGGTTCTGCATCAGAGAGCTGAACAGTGACTAAGGATGATAAGAGAATAATCAATGCTTTTCAGTTGTGGTGCTGCTTGTTGTTGTTGTTCTTCTGTGCCGTCGAATCGTTTTCGACTCATAGTGA
>NW_006399954.1:5685067-5690222 GCF_000299155.1 Elephantulus edwardii
CCAGGCTGCTCCTTGGAGGCAAGGATTTAGAAGCTCCATCTCACATACTTTTGGCATGTTACCAGGAGGGATCAGTCCTTGGAGAAGGACATCATGTTTGGAAGGGTGGAGGGATAGTGCAAGAGAAGAAGATCCTGGGTGAGAGGGATTGACTAGGTCAGTGACTTGGTCCATGGGGATAGGTGAATGTGATAGAAGGAAACTTGTCTCAAGATAGAGCAGGGTTCAAAGCTGTTGTACATAGGCTTACTATGAAACGCAAGCAACTTGACAGCACACACAACAACAACAACATATTTTTTACAGTGAATAGGGCTGATACAGCTTTTCAAATAGATTTATTAAATTTTTATGTGCTTGGGTAAATAAAATTTTACACTGAGTTAGGCTCAGCTAATATGAAAATGAAAACTCTTTCACTGTTGTTGATGAGTTTTCTAGAAACTGAAATTATAGGCTTCTTGGATGGAACTCTGGTGGCCTAGTCTGTAAGGAACTGAACTACTAAAGACTGTACCTCTCTGGTGGTTCAAATCCACCCATGGATCTAAGGGAGAAAAATAGGTAATCTCCTCTCCAGAGGATTTAAAGTCTTGAAGACCTAGTGAATGGTCAGCCGTAAATCAGTTCCAACTCAATGGCAATGACTTTTGAGAGTAAACTTCCTTTGTAAGAGGCAAGGTATTGCTATGAAATCACAATAAAAGTAATCAGAAAAGGGGCGCATTATTGGTTACATTTCTGTAATCAATAATATTAGGAAAATCCCTTCTCTCATACAAATACATAATTTGTTTCAAAACAACAAAATTTTAAAAAAATCAAAGAAATGAAACTTATCTGGTCACTATTCAAACTCACAATATAGTCATCATAGCACATGGCTGAAACATCTCCTCTTCTTTAAAGGCAAAATAATTTTGATCAACCATTTCTGAGATTAGTAAATACACATCAAATAAAAGCTTGATCAAACTACAGAGAAATTTTATATTGGTGAAAGTTTTGTTGATGTTACATGCTGGTTAGTCAAGTATGACTCACAGTGACCCCACAGTCAGCAGATCTGAATCTTGTCCTATCCTGTGTTATCCTCATTACCTCTGATACCTCGGGCCATTGTTGCAGTCACTTTGTCAATTCATGTTATTGAGAGTCTTCCCATTTTTCATTGACCTTCCACCTTTCTAAGCATGGTGTCCCTTTTGAATAGCCTCTCTTGGCAACATGCCCAAAACTATGAATCAAAGAATCAAAATGTCAAATGAAAGCAGATTATTATTTTACTATCATGAAACATTCTCTTTTTATTCACTTTTTTGTAGGGACTACCCCCGAAAGGTCAGTGAAGGGTCGTTCCCAATTCAAAGGCAATGAGTTGGTAGTTTTTCAGGCAATAGGGTACCTAATGTGCTAATTACATACAAGTCAATGGTTCAAATCCACCAACAGCTCTATGCATGAGTGATAGGCACCTCCTCTGACAAAGATTTACAGCCTTATAAATCAGTGAAGGATTGCTATGAGTCAGGACTGAATGGACAACAGGGGGTAGGTATTTAAACACAGAAAAGGAACTCTGGTTGTACAGTGATGAGCTCGGTGGTTTACAGATGTATAAGGTGGTTTATACCCGTCAGAGGCTCTTTGGGAAGACGGGGTCTGGTGGTATTTCCATAAGGACTATAGGCTTCAACAGCCTCTGGGGCAGTTCTGTTCTATCTCATAAGGTTGTTATGATTTTGATTTAACAGCAAGCAACAAAAGCAATAACAACAGAAACAGTACGTCCCAAGCATCTACTATTGGGAAATATTGTCATTATGTGCCCTTGGGCAAGAACCCACTCTAGCTGAACCTCTAGGAGGTTTCCAAAGGCAGGAAATCCCATGCAGGGAGATTGTCCACCTTTCTCCTGAGGAGCAATGGATGGATAGATTTCTAAAAGTGATTGAAGGGTTACACTTGATTAGCAATATTTATCTTGCCAACATTCTAAGTATGGAAACAAAATAAAATATCATGAAGACAATACTCTCTTTAATTCTCACTTCAATGTCTTGCTGTAAGCTGCCCTCCAGTCTTAACTCATGACATCTCAAATGGTGCCAAGAAGAACTGCTCCATTGAGTTTGCAAGGATGTGATCTTTCTGAAGAAAATTGCTAGGCTTGTCTATGGAAGTACATCTGAATGGATTCCAACCTTTTAGCTGTTAGAATATGAAACCATTTTCATCATCCAGTGACCATTCATATCAAGTAAATTTTAATATAGTAAGCGTTTACTGAGTGTGTAGTAGGAATCACATACTTACTTAGATGTGCTGCAATCCTGAAGGCACATGGTTCAAGTCCACCTGGTGCTCTCCAGGAGGAGGATTAGCAATCTCCTCTCATGTGATTAACTGCAGCTAAAAGCCTGCTGCAGTGTCAGCTGTGGGACAGGTTCCATCTCGATGGTACTTAGCAACCCCCACCACCACCATGTATCTCTCAAAGTACTTCTGAGGATGCAGAGGCTTAGAGAGGATGCAGCCCAGTATGATTCAAAGCCAAGATTTGCATAGGGATCTCATCTATCCACCTCTCTGAACTATACCATGAAATGTATTATTATCATGAGTCAGCTCGCATAAAAACAAGTGCCAAAAAAAGAGAAACTGGTTTTCATCTTAAATAGATAAACCACTGGCTTGAACATGATTTACTTATTCAAAAAATCTGGCCAAATGGAAAGGGCTTATGCATTTCTCAAATGAAAAAAAAAATTAAATTCCCAGGGTAATAAGAGCTTCTGCCTGAATCCTGTGTGTGTTGAACAGACCAAGAGCTCATCTTAATAGCCCAGCCATGGAACCAGTGATTTGAATCTGTCCCTCTAATTCTGAGCAAGAGACTCATCAATCCACTTCAATGTCATACGTCGCATGTCACTCCTACATCAGGTGTTCTGCAATAGAGGAAGGTGGAAACTATCTCTTGTTGACCACAAACAAACAAGCAAAAATATGTGTATCTCCATATGTTCTTGTTGTCAGGTGGCACCTGTTTGACTATGGCTCACAGCAACCCTATTTATGAACAACACATGTGAATCTTGCCCTATCCTGCACCATCCTCATGCTGTCATGCTCTTGTCCACTGCTATAGTCATGGTGTCAATCATGTTATTGAGGATCTCTCTCTCTCCTCCTCTGAACCTCCACCTTCGCCAGAATGTGTCTTTTTCTAACGGTGAGTCCTTCTTGATAGCCAACCCAAACTGTATGAGGTGAAGTTTCATCGTCCTTGGCCGTAAGGAATTCCCTGGCTGCATATCCTCGAAGACAGATTCCTTTGTTCTTTTGTCAGTCCTCACATATATATTCTTGCCTCCAAGAAGCACCCTCGTTTCACTTCCTGCAGGACAGACTTCTTTGATTTTTGGTAGTCTGTAGGTTATTCTATACACTACTCCAACACAATGATTAGAAGATATCCATTCTTTGGGCTTTTTCATTCATTGTCTAAGTTTCCAATACCTACAAAGCAATTAAGGACTATGGCTTGGATCAGGAGCACCTTGGTCTTTAAATGGACATTCTTGCTCTTTAGAACTTTCCAGAGGTCCCCGACTTCAGATTTTTCCAACACAACTCATCTTTTGGTTTCTTGACTGCTCCTAGTATGGATACTGATTATGGATCCAAGTAAAAGAAAGGCCTTATCAACTGAAATCTTTTCCATCTATCATGATGCTGCTGCCTATTAGTCTGATGGCTGGAATTTTTGTTTCTTTGATGTTGAGATGTAACCCATATTGAAGGATGATGCATTTTGCAAATTGTCATCATGATTTCCAGTTCTGATCTGTTGGGTTAAACTCTGTATGTTGCATTTGTACAGCTTCCCTAAAATATTCTGGTAATTATTATATGGTCATCTAGAGAGAGTCTCCATACAGGGGATGAGTATAACCAGTAAGTTTAGTCAAAAGTCTTCTACCCATCATTGGCAAGTGTGTCACCATTGTCGCTTTGTTGTTGTTGTTATGTGCCACCTAGTCACCTGAGATTCATAGCGACCCCACGTACAACAGTTCTAAAGACTGCCCTGTCCTGAGCCAGTCTCGCTGACTCCTACACACCAACCCTCATTGCCCCAGTTACTGTATCAATCCATCTCATCCAAGATCTTCCTCTCCTATGCTGTTTCTCCACCCTCCTGTGCATGATGTCCTTCTCCAAGGACCAGTCTACATTATAAGACAAATACGAAATTTTCTTCTAGTGACAATGATTCACAAATCTGATGTGTCTCTATTATTGTTGTTAAATTATGTCAAGATGTGCCCCTGGACACAGTAAAAACTTCAGAAATCTTCTTTGACAGCTTTTTTACTGTGGATGAGTATCTTATTGAACTAACAATTTCACAGCTTTCCAGACCAAATATCACTTTCTTTTGTCCTATATTTAGAATGTAAGCTATTTTATTTTGAAAATGTCTAAGTTTTAAATCTACAGCAACTGGGTGACGTATATGGGACTCATTGAGCCTGACTCACAGGTAGGTTCACCGTTAGTCTCAAAACACAACCTATCATTTGTTTCCTGAATCAAGACTGTGGTCCGGTTGACTCAAAAAGGAATAATACCACTAGATAATCTATTATTTTAAGAGGATTTTCGTTTATGTGAGACACATGGAGTTTGTGAGGATAACTAATAAAGATACCTGCATCGCATTCACATCACTGCTTATACCAATTCACTTTTAATGCTAATGGTAGAGCTTTTTTGGTTCTTGTGTACCATCGAGTCAGAATCAATCCATAGCTGACCCTCTGGAGTGTTTTCAGAGGCAGTTAATCAGATCAGAGGAGACTGCGAAACATATTTCCCCAATCTTGGAGAGACTGGTTGCAAGAGACAATAGACTACTATAGTGCCTCCACCTATTCCCAAAAAGGTTCACAGAAGCAAACTGATTAAAATACTGCATGGTGCCACTGTTGTAGAATGGGTCTGACATCAGGGTGGGGGGCATGACAGAAAAAACTGGATAAATTATGTATATTGTATTGAAACAGATGAGGGAAAGAACAGATTAGAAGTGATATATGATTGAGTATTATGGTTAGCACAGGAATCCAGAATTAAGGTTGCGGGGTGC
>NW_006399954.1:5690327-5696261 GCF_000299155.1 Elephantulus edwardii
ATTAAGTTATATACAAATTAATTAACATGATAATTAATTATATAATGCTATTATTGGAGGAAGACCATCAACACTCTGAAGTATGCAGATGACACAGCCTTGCTTGATGAAACTGAAAAAGGCCTCCCCCCACCTCCCCTGCGGAAGCTCAAGGACTATAGTCTCCAAGATGGACTGAAGCTCAACAACAAGAAGACTCTCACCACTGGGCCAATTAGCAGCACCATGATGGATGTAGAGGAGACTGAGATTGTTAACAGTTGCAGCTTTATTCATTTCCACACTCACAGTGCAAGAGAGAAAGACCCAGTATGAGATGAGATGCATCGACACGGTAACTGAGATAAAGGGGACAGGTGTATTGGAGAGGGAGACTGGTTCAAGATAGGGCAAGGTTCAGGTATACAGGGCCGCTATGTGCTGCAGGCAACTCAGTGGCACATAACAACAACAACAACAACAACAACAACATCATATAGAGAGCTCTGGTCGTCTAGTTGTGAGAAGCTGCACTGCAATTTTGATGGCATGTGATTCCAATTCACCAGCTTTTCTGTGAGAGAAAGATGAGCTATCTTCTCCCATGCAATTAACTGCCTCTGAAAACCCACTGAAGGGCCAGTTATGGGTTGGTTTCGACTTGACAGCACACAATAACAACAATTGTATGAATCAGTATATTTCTAGAACACGGAGTTCACAATTACAAGAGCAATATCTAGACCTTTTTATTTTTAGAGGATTTAAGGCCTTTTTCTTTGTAAAAATATCTTCATTTAAACTGTATCTTCTAACATTTGAAAATGTACACCAAAAATTGAGTTTAGTCAAGTGTATTTTCCACTTTACTAGGGAGTCGTGGTGGCCTAGCAGGTAAGGAGTAGTAAGCAGTAGTTGTAGTAAGTAGTGAGTAGTAAGTGATAGTAGTAGTAAGTGGTAAGTAAGTAGTAGCAGGTAAAGAGTTGCTATGTCAAAACAAAAGGTCAGTGGTTTAAATTCATCATTTGCTTCAAAGAAGAAAGGTGGGCATAAATCCACCACTTGCTTTGCAGGAGAAAAGATGAGCAATCTCCTCTCACATGATTTAAACACTGAAAATCCTCTGAAGGATCAGCTGTGAGTAGGTTCCAGGTTGGCAGCATGTCACAGTAACAATGGCATGTTCTTTGGAAATGTGTGTTATTTAGATGTTGAAGAAACACCTTCTATAAACATTACAGGATCCTACTTCTAGTCTTTATTGCCACTGTTGCTGCCATTAAAGCTGCTGCTGAAGGTCACAGGAATGGTGGTGACAGAGGTGGCGGCTATGGGCAGCTCGAAACTCAGAGCAAGAAGCAGCAAGTGAAGGGGAGCACAGCACGTCCAGCTATTCCACCCTCATGAGCAAGAACAGCCTGACCACTCACCAAAGTCTGAATCCCAACCACTGACCAGGCCACAAGTGTATGAGATTAGGGTCTTTAAAAACTCATTTAGTCAAGTAGGAAACTGACTCACAGCTGCTCCTCCAGTGGGTTTGGAGAAGCTGTAAATCACGTGAGAGGAGACGGCTCATCTTTCTCCCAGGAAGGCCTCTGGTGCACTCCATGGTCAGAGAACCCACCTTTGGGTTAGTAACACAATCCCTATGGGATATGCTGCCAGAACACCCTATTTAAAAACATGAGCAGGAAGGGTAAACTGAAGGAACAAAAGTCCTTAGGGAACTGCTGACAGGGAGCTCCGGTGACACAGTCTGTAAGGAGTTGTGAAAGCTGTGTGGCCACGCCTCTCTGACTCTTTCATCCCCAGTGGCTCTGCAGGAGAAAGATGGACACTCTCTTCCTGTGTGATTTACAGACTCAGGAATCTGAATGATGATCATTTATGAATTTATCCCAACCTGACAGCAATAAAAGAGAAATATGTGTACATGATTTTTAATATTGCAAAAGAGAAATAAAGTCATGAATGTTGTTATTGTTATGTGCCGTTGAGTCACTTGTGACTCACAGTACAATAGCTCCGAAGCCTGTCCTACTTTGAGCCAATTTCATTGTTCATGACACATCTACCCCCATTATCTCAGTTACTGAATCAATCCATCTCATTCAGCGTCTTCGTCTCCTCTCAAGGTCCCTTTCAGCCTCCTCTCCTGTCAGCTGCCTCCTCCTCTCAAGCTCCTCTATCTCAGCTTCCTCCTCCCTCTCAGCGTCTTCGTCTCCTCTGCTGTCCCTCCACCCTTCAAGCATGATGTCCTTCTCCAAGGACTGGTCTCTCTGAAACATGCCCAAAGTATGTCAGACTGAGATTCAAAATTCTTGCCCCCAAAGAGAAGCTTAGTTCACACTTTCCACGACAGACCTGTTTGTTCTCTTAGCATTACATTGTATGCTTAATACTCTTCTCCAGCATCACAACTCAAAAGCATCAATTCTTCTTCTATCATCCTTAGTCATTGTCTACCTTTCTGGTACATAGTAAGCAATGAGTCTCTAAACTAATATCATTACCCTTCAGTACTCTGGAGAGGTCCCTGACAACAGATTTTCAAAACACAATTTGTCTTTTGATCTCTTGGCTGCTGGTGCCAAGAGTGTTGATTATGGAGCCAAGCAAGCTGAAATAGTTAACAGTCTCAATCTCTTCTCCATCCATCATGATGCTTCCAGTTGGCCCAGTGGTTTTCCTTAATGCTGACTTCAATCCATATTTAAGACTACAATCCTTGATGTGTATGTGTATTTAACTTAATGTTGCCAAATACTAGGATGGCAATGTGTGTTTGATTTTTCCAAATTTTATTATAATAATTATGAACACTTCTAATTTTTTTTAACAAAACAATGGATAACTGATTTTTTTTAACAGTGACTAAAAAATGGGCTTGAGCGTGACACAGATTGTGAGGACAATAGGGTTCAGATCAATTGTTTATAATGTTAGTAGAAGTCATAGTCCATTCTATGGCACCTAACTAGTTTTATCTGTAAGGAGAAAGATTACTTTAAACTTGGCATACCAATCACAGCGTTTACCATAAGCAGTCACTATTCATCTAGTGCCTGGTGCCTTGTTCCTGTAAATCATTACCACACTCTCCATAGCAACTGCTCCCAAGAACTTCCAAGAGCTGCATGGACCTCTGCTTTATTAGAATATGCGAGTTGTAGGTGAATCAAATGCAAAGAATTTGTTATTATATTTGTGTACAAAGTGTTCCGGGAGGCTGGGCTCTATGAGGAGAAATGTGGGGTCAGGATTGGTGGACGATTTATCAACAATCTGCGATATGCGGATGACACAACCTCGCTTGCTGAAACTGAGGAGGACCTGAAGCGCCTGCTGCAGAGTGTCAAGGACTGCAGCCTACAATATGGATTGAGGCTCAATGTCAAGAAGACAAAGATTCTCACCACTGGACCAACTGGCAGCATCAGGATGGATGGTGAAGAGATTGAGATGGCACACAGCTTTAGTTTGCTTGGCTCCATAGTCAACAGTCTTGGCACCAGCAGCCAGGAAATTAAAAGGCGCATTCCCATGGGAAAGTCTGCTGTTAGGGACCTCTCCAAAGTGCTGAAGAGCAGTGGTGTCTCTCCGGAGACTAAGGTACGTCTGATACAGGCCATAGTCTTTGCAATCACCTGTTATGCATCAGAGAGTTGGACAATGACCAAGGAGGATAGAAGGAGAACTGATGCCTTTGAGCTGTGGTGCTGGAGAAGAGTACTGAGAATACCATGGACTGCTAGGAAAACAAATAGATTTGTCCTGGAGAGGGTTAACCCGGGTGGCTCCTTGGAGGCAAGGATTCTGAGGCTCCGTCTAACTTACTTTGGACATGTAGTGAGGAGAGACCGGTCCTTAGAGAGGGACATCATGCTTGGGAGGGTGGAGGGACAGCGCAGGAGAGGAAGGCCCTCTATGAGGTGGATTGATTCAGTGACTGGGATAATTGGGATGGGAGTGTCAGAGACAGTGCGATTGGCACAGGACAGAGCGGAGTTTTAAGGCTGTTGTACATAGGGTCGCTATGAGTCGCAGGCGACTCGACGGCACATAACAACAACAACAACAAAGTGTTTTTAAGAATTAATTACCTATCAGTCTACAATAGCAAAAACAAAACAATAAATAACAATGACAAAGACATTGGCCAGTGTAAAGATTCACAGTCTTTCGAATCTCTAAAGGGCAGTTTTAACATGTCCTATAGGGCATCATTCTATTTTAATCATGAAAGTAAAGTTTGCATTCTTCCCCAAATAGTTATGAGTTCGTCCCTGGGTTATTAAAAAAAAACAAAAACAAAAAAAAAACAACCAAGCAAACACAACCCAAAACCCATTTTTTTCTTTTTTTATAATAATATTTTATTGAGGTTTTTGGTGACTGTTTGCATAGCAATGTGGATTCTCATTTGACAATTTCCACATAAATTGTTCACTAACTTTAGTTACAATTATCACAAAGGGTCAATATTAGCTTTACTTGGGTTCTGCCTGTTCCTTTTCCAGTACTCTAGTTTCTCTAATCCTTTATCTCATCTTTGCTTTCAAGTAACTTGTAAATATTTGGTCTCATACTGATTTTATTTAAGCAGAAAAATAACCTCATCGGTAACTTCTAATTTTCAAGCTACTTTATTCTTTTGCTGAAAATATGTCTCAGAGAGTAGGGTCAATACTAAGTTTAAAGAGTTACAGAGGAACAGTCCCAAAGATTCCTCTGTCAGCACTGGTCCAGTTTGTCTGGCTTACTTTTAAAGAAATGACCTATGTTTTGTGGGGGGAGGGGGGTCTCCCCAGCTTCATTCCATCTAGGTCTATCTATCTATTATGTTGCTGGTCAGAACAGTCACTGGTGGTAACCAGACTCCACTAGCTCTTCTCATTCTGGAATAGACGAGGTTGTGGTTAAATAAAATACGTTTCTTCTCTCAGCTTTCAGTTGCCTCCTTACTATAATGCCCTTCTTTCTATATGATAATACCTTCTTATTTAAAGGCTATTTTATCTGCTCTTTGTTATTTTTTTTTATAACCGGTTAGAATGAATTAAAATATATTTGGTAATTTCTTTTCTAACTTTCATTCAAATCATAATTTAAAAAAACAAAGCCAAGCTGTGGTATTCTAAACATCTCAGATTCATGCATATGTTAGGCAACAAGAAGACAGCAGAATTAGCAATGCTTTTAAAGTATGGTGCTAGTGAAGAATACGGAATATACCATGGACCGTCAGAGGAGACTTAATTCTCCTTAGCACGAGAATGGTGAGAACATACCTTACACATCTTAAACATGTTATCATTAGGAGGTATTCCCTGGAGAAGGACATAAAGCTTAGTATAGTAGAGGGTCTCCATGTGAAAGGGAAAGCCATCAATAAAAGGACTAATTCAGCAGCTGTATGAATGGGTTCAACATAACAGTGATTATAAAAATAGGGCAGGAATGGTCAGTGCTGCTTTGCCTTCTGGGTCACAACCCAATGGGCACCCAAAAAAAAACATGATTCTCGGAATTGTTTTGCTTTTTAATAGTACTTTCAAAGTTGGTTAGTTAGTAACACATTCCTAAAGATCTGGTTTATTTCCTTTCTTTTTTTTTATGAAGTGGAGACATCTCTAACTCTTCAAGGTTTAAAATAGTATTTTGACAAAATCTTATTAATGAGAATTTTAATAATCATCTCCACTGATTCCCAGATTTTTGCATTTTAAGACAGAAATGTTAGCTAATTTTTAAACAGAAAAAAAATCCAGCTGATGAATACACATTCACAAACAATATCAAGACATGTATTCACTCCTTATTTTTGAATGAATATTTCCTGAAGAAATAAATTTTAATTGCCAACTGTTTTAATTCAGAGTTTTATAGTTTTTAGGGGGGAAATGCAATTTTTAAAAAAAATAAATTCTTCTCTTTTAATAGTGATTTTAA
>NW_006399954.1:5697056-5701188 GCF_000299155.1 Elephantulus edwardii
GAAGCTGTGAACAATCTCAATCTCTTCGCCATCCATCCTGATGCTGCCAATTGGTCCAGTGGTGAGACTCTTTGTCTTCTTGATATTGAGCCTCAGTCCATATTGAAGGCTGCAGACCTTGACCCTCTGCAGCAAGCACTTCAGGTGCTCCTCAGTTTCTGTTAGCTGGGTTGTGTCATCTTCATAATGCAGACTGTTGATAGATCTTCCACTAATCCTGACGACACATTTCTCCTCATAGTGCCCAGCCTCCCAGATAATCTGTTAAGTTGTGCCATGAAATCTGGAGAACAGCCACTTGGCCAGCTGACTGGAAGACATCTATATTTGTTCCCATTCCAAAGAAGGGTGACCCTACAGAGTGTGGAAACTATAGAACAGTATCACTGATTTCACATGCAAGCAAGATTCTACTGAAGATTATCCAAAAGCAACTGGAACAGCACATCAACAGAGAACTGCTGGAAGTCCAGGCTGGGTTCAGAAGGGGTTGTGGTACTAGGGATATAGTAGCTAATGTTACATGGATCCTAGCTGAAAGCAGAGAATACTAGAGGAATGTGTATCTGTGTTTCATTGACTATGCAAAGGTGTTTGACTGTGTGGATCATAACAAACTGTGGCTGACTCTGAGAAGAATGGGAACCCAGGAACACTTGATGGTGCTAATGCGAAACCTATACTTGGACCAAGAGGTAGTTGTCAGATCAGAGCAAGGGAACACCGCATGGCTCAAAACTGGGAAATCATATACTCCTTTATAAATTCTTTTAAATTACATATTCCTTTTAAACAAGTTCTTTGCTTCATCTGTTCCAATGCAGTGTTTATTATCTATATACTCTTATTCTATTCTCTTCCCAACCACCCATGTCAGACCTGCTGTATAAGAGTGGTGTTATGCAGTATTTGGCCTTTTGTGACTGAGATATTTCATTGAGCATAATGTCCTCCAAAGTCACCCATGTTATGTAATGTTTTATGAGTTCACTGTTTTTCGGGGCAGGGTAGTATTCAACTGTTTTTATATCCATTTGTTTGTTGATGGGCATTTGGGTTGCTTCCGTCTCTTTGCTATTGTTAAATAATGCAGCAATATACATGAGTGTTCATATATCTGTTTGGATAGCAGTTCTAGCTTCTTTAGAGTATATTCCAGTAAGAAAAGTATACACTGGATCTTAAGAAAGATAAGTGCTAATGGCACACAATTTTGCTGCTTTCAGAATTCTCATCTTGTTCTATTTTTTTCTATTTTAAAGAATCTTGATAGGGTAGGCTGAGTTTGTCTTTTTTTGTGTTTTTTCATGTAGCTTCCTCTATGTGTAGGCTTGCTCTGGGAAATTCGCTTTGATTATCCCTTGGGCTGTTGCTTGTATGTCTTTATTGTGGTCATCCTAACAATTAACTATATAACTAAAATAATTCTAATGGCTGATTTCTTAATTAAATCTAGTATTTCAATTTTGGTTTACTTACTTTTTTTATCTTTTGAGATTTAATAAGTTCAGTTATTTAGTTCATTTATTCTATCTTCTAACTGGTTGACTCTTGTTAGTTGTTGTGATATTGTTAGTTGTTGTTAGATATTTTCAAGTCAAGTATGACTCATAGTGACCTTATGAACAAAAGATTTGAACCCTTTTCCATCCTACATCATCCTAACACTTCCTGACACAGAAAGTGGAAGTCACTGTGCTGATCCACTTGGTTGAGGGTCTTCCTCTCCTTCTCCGAATCTCCACCTTTCCAAGCCTCATTTCAATCTCCAAGGAATAGCCCTTCCTAGCAACAGGCCCAAAATGTGTGAGGTGAATCCTCTTAACTTTTGCCTCCAAAGAGCACTCCAGCTGGTACACTCGCCACGACATATCTGCTCATTCTCTTGGCCGTCGATGGGATGTTCAGTGTTCTTCTTCAACACCCAGCACAAAGGTGTCAATTATTTTTCTGTCATCCTTATTCATTGTCCAGCTCTCAGATGCATAGCAAGTAACTGGAAAGACTATGGACTGAATCAGACTCACCTTAGTCCTCAAACTGACATCATTACTCCTTAATAATTTGGAAAGGTCCATAACCGCAATGTGGCTCCCTCCTTACTTCCTGGCTGCTGTTTACAAGGGTATTAATTATGGATCCAAGTAAGATGAAGTTGTAAACAATTTCAATCTCTTCTCCATCCAGCATGGTGTTGCCTATCAGTCCAGTGATAGAAATTTTTGTTTTCTTGACATTGAGTTGTAATCCATACTGAAGGCTGCATTCTTGACCTTCTGTGACTAGTGCTTCAAGTCCCCCCTCACTTTCAGCAAGAGAAGCTGGTTGACTCTACTGCTGAACATTTCTTTATTTCTCTAGTTCTGCTCTTTTAATTTCAGTTTCAAGAATTTTTCTTTTTCTTTTATGGTGCTTCCAATTTCCTTTTTCCATTTCTAATTTTGTTCTGCCATTTGTTTTATACCTTTATTAGTAAGTTTTCAGTGGTTTTTGCTTTGTTTAACCATATAGTCTATAGTCTGAAAATTATCACTATCTTTCCATTAGTCTGAACTTTATCGGAAAAATTTCTACTTCATGCCCTGCTTTTGATTAATTCCAACTACCTTGTGATTTTGGAATGTTTTACTGGTTTTCACTGAACTTAGGTCTATTTTTTTTTCACTATAGTTTGTATTCTGATTTTCATTGGAAACCTTTTCAATGGGAACCTGGCTTGAACAGTGGCCATGTAACTGGTTGCCACCTAAAAGGTTGAGACCTGCGCTCACATGTGCTCTGTTACAGGAAGCTGTAGTAGCTTACCTCTGCAAAAAGTCACATCCGTGGGAGAGCCACAAAGAAATGCCACGTGAAATCACAGCATTGCTATGAGTCAGAATCAATACCAAGGCATCAGACAGACTCCTGACAACCACTAGTTGCACTGTCTTCAAGATAGATATGTTTGGTCTTTTGACAGTCCATGGAACAGTCAATATCCTCTGCCAACACCACAATTCAAAGGCAGGGATTCTTCTTTCTTCCATGTTTTTTGTCCAACTTTCAGATGCACAGGAAGCATTTGAAAAAAACATGATTTGGGTCACACACACCTTCATTTTAAAATTGACATCATTGTTCTTTAGCATTCTGGAGAATTCCTTAAGAACAGATTTTTCTCAATGCAATATGTCTTTTGTTCCTTGACTGATGCTACTATGAACAATGATTGTAGATCCAAATTAAATGGATTCTTTGATGACTTTAATCTTTTCCCTCCTTCCAATAGTTGGTAATTGAGAACCACGTATCCTCAGTTTCTGGTGTTGGTATTGTTTGGGTTTGTTTCCATCTCTGCCACCAGTACTAATTTAAGATTTCTAGATGATTCAGAAGTTCTAGGGAGCTCTGGTGGTCTAGTAGTAATGAGATGCACTGCCAACTCTCAGAGGCATGCAGATAAAATCCAGCAGCTGCCCTGTAGATAAAGATGAGCAATTTCCTCCTATGCTATTTACTGTTCCAGAAAACTCTCTGGAGGGACAGATAAGTCAGTTCTGACTCAATGCATAAGGTAACAACAAAATATGAATCCATGTACACTATAAGAATAAAAAGTACCTCTGGTGGGACAGTTTCCAGAGAATTACACTGCTAACCCCAAAATAGTATCTCTTGGTAGTTTGAATCCACCAAAGGCTCCAGAACAGAAATATAAGACATAGAAAGACTTTGAACAGAGGAAGACACTCAGATAGCCAACAGACACATGAAAAATTGCTCAAAATTATTGGCAATAAGAGAGATGTAAATAAAAAGTACAATCAGATACTATTTCACTCCAGTAACAGTGGCAAAGTTTAAGAGGACAGCAAGTAATAAATGTTGGAGAGGATGTGGAGAGATAGGAACTCTTTTTTTTTATTTTAATAGTACATATTTATTAGTTTACTTTTTCACTCTTCACTTTTGATTTTTTTTAATCAAGAAGCATAGTTTTATGCAGAAAAAGTGGATAAATTTTACTACCTAATTTTCATTCGGCTCATTAAAACATGCCTTTACGAGATTAAAACTCTTTCACAGATAAATAAGAAAATGAATTCAAGACAAAAATGGACAAAAGATTTGAACATGAACTTTTTAAAAG
>NW_006399954.1:5702398-5738064 GCF_000299155.1 Elephantulus edwardii
AGGAGAGACAGGTCCCTAGAGAGAGACATCATGCCGGGCAGAGCGGAGGGACAGCGCAGGAGGGGAAGACCCTCCATGAGGTGGACTGACCCAGCGACTGGGGTAATCGGGATGGGTGTGTCAAAGGCAATGAGATTGAGATTGGCACAGGATAGAGCAGCGTCCAGGGCTGTTGTACATAGGGTCGCCATGAGTCGCAAACGACTCGACGGCACACAACAACAACAACAACAATATAAAATTTGTATGTATGCATATCATTCATGTACATTGCATTTTACACATTCCTACACTCACATTGTGTTTCAGATGATCACTCATGTGATTGTGTTTTATAAAATCAGTCACCATTGATAATGCCTACTATTACCCTGTCTTTTCAGATCCCCATTGGATCTTTCCTAATTGCTTCCCCACCAACCCTACTTCTCACTTAACTCTTATCCTAGTTATTTCCTCCCCTCCCTCTGTTACCCTACCTCTTCCCCATTTGGATTTTTACACATCTTACTAGTTATCCTTCTATATTTGCAATAGTGATCTTATGCAATATTTGTCCTTATGAGACTGAGTTAGTTTTAATTTACTCAGATAATGGTCTCTGAACTCTCCCGTGTTATATAGTATTTTAAAACATTTATTCCTTAGTGCTGCATGTTGTCAGAACAGAGCAGAGAGACACTGGATGGTTCAGAGTCGGGAAAGGGGTCCATCAGGGATGTGTTTTGTCTCCATGCCTTTTCAATCTGTATGCAGAACGGATCATCCCAGACGCTGGGCTGTACGAGGAGGAATGTGGCGTCAGGATTGGTAGAAGAATCAACAACAACCTGCATTGTGCAGATGACACAGCCCTGCTTGCTGAAACTGAGGAGAATCTGAAGCGCTTGCTGCAGAGGGTCAAGGACTGCAGTATTCCATATGGATTGAGGCTCAATGTCAAGAGAAGAAAAATTCTCACCATTGCGCCAATTGGCAGCATCAGTATGGATGGTGAAAAGATTGAGATAGTTAACAATTTTCATTTGCTTGGTTCCACAGTCAACATGCTTGGGAACAGCAGCCAGGAAATCAGGAGATGAAATGCATTGGGAAAGTCAGCTGTGAGGGACATCTCAAGAGTACTGACATGCAACGACGTCAGGCTGGAGACTAAGGTGAGACTGATCCAGGCTATAGTCTTTGCAATTACATACTATGCATCAGAGAGTTGGACAGTGAATAGGGATGATGGAGGGAGAATTGATGCCTTTGAGTTGTGGTGCTGGAGAAGAGTGTTGAATATACAATGGAGTGCTAGAAGAACAAACAGGTTTGTCCTGGAGAGGGTGAAGCCAGAATGTTCCCTGGAGTCAAGGATTCTGAAGCTTCATTTTGACATGCTTTGGGCATGTTGCAAGGAGAGGGACATCATGTCTGGCAGAGTGGAGGGACAGCTTAGGAGAGGAGGACCCTCGATGAGATGGATCGATTCTGTGAGTGGAGTGGTGGGAATTAATGTGTTTGAGACAGCGAAGTTGGCACAGGATGTAACAGCATTTGGGGCTCTTGTACACGGGGTTGCTGTGGGTTGAGATAGGAACTCTTATACACATTGTTAGTGGGATTGTAAAATGGTACAACCACTCTAGAACGCAGTTTGGCATTTCCTTACAAAGCTGAACATAGAAATTCCAGATGACCCAACTATTCCATTGCTTGGAATATACACCGTGGAAATGAGATCTGAGTCACAAATGGAGACTTATGCATCAGTGTTCATAGCGTTACCATTGCAAGAACATGGAAACAGCCTAAATGTCCAATCACAATCAAATGGATTGTGAAATTATGGTACATTCACATGATGGAATACTATGCAGCATGCAGGAGCAATAATTTTGTAAATTAATACCTAACTTGAGAGGGACTGTAGAATATTATGTTAACTGAACTCAGTCCCATAAAGACAAATATTGTGTAAGATCCTTATTGTAGCAATAGAAAGATAACTAGTAAAACAAGTATGAGGATTCAAGGTGGGGAGGATGGGAGCAGAGGGGTGAGGGTGAGGCTAGTCGGGATATGTGAGACAATAATCATAGGTTCACACAATTTGATGGGTAAAGGGAGGGGTTGTTGTTGTTATGTGCCATTGAGTTGCTTGTGACTCATAGCGACCCTATGTACAAGAGCCCTAAATGCCATTCTATCCTGTGCCAACCCCACCATCTCAAACACACTCATTTCCACCACTCCACTCACAGAATCGATCCATCTCATCGAGGGTCTTCCTCTCCTGCATTGTCTCTCTGCTCTCCCAAACATGATGTCCCTTTCCAAGGACAAGTTCCTCCTTGCAACATGCCCAAAGTATGTCAGACAAAGCTTCAGAATTGTTGACTCCAAGGAGCATTCTGGCTTTACCCTCCCCAGGACAACCTGTTTGCTCTCCTAGCAGTCCATGGTATATTCAACACTCTTCTCCAGCACCACAGCTCAAAGACATCAATTGTCTTTCTATTATCCCTATTCACTGTCCAACTCTCTGATGCACAGCATGTAATTGTGAAGACTATAGCCTGTATCAGGTGCACCTTAGTCTCCAGCCTGACATCATTGCTCTTCAGTAGTCTTGAGAGGTCCCTCACAACTGACTTTCCGTATACAATTTGTCTCCTGATTTCCTGGTTGCTGTTACCAAGAGCGCTGACTGTGGAACAAAGTAAACTAAAACTGTTAACTATCTCAATCTTTTCACCATCCATACTGATGCTGCCAATTGGGCCAGTGGTGAGCGTCTTTGTTTTGTTGATGCTGAGCTTCAATCCATTTTGAAAGCTGCAGTCCTTGACCTTCTGCAGCAAGTGCTTCAAGAGTCCTCCTCAGTTTCCCAAGCAGGGTTGTGTCATCTGCATAACGCAGGTTGTTGATGACTCTTCCACCAATCCTGATGCCACATTCCTCCTCATACAGCCCAGCATCTCGGATGATCTGTTCTGCATACAGATTGAAAAGGTATGGAGATAAAATACATCCCTGAAGGACCCCTTTTTTTATTTTGAACCATGTAGTGTCTACTTGCTCTGTTCTGATGACTGCCTCTTCATCCAAGTATAGGTTTCACATTAGCACAATCAAATGTTCTGAGATTCCCATTCTTCTCCAGCCATAGCTTGCTGTGATCCACACAAAAGCCTTTGCATAGTCAATGAAACACAAACAGACATTCTTCTGGTATTCTCTGCTTTCTGCTGAGATCCATCTAACATTAGCTATAATATCTCTAGTACCACAAGCTGTTTTAAATCCAGCCTGCACATTTGGCAGTTCTCTGTTGACATACTGTTCCAAATGTTTTTGGAGGAGTGTGTGAAAAACAACGTATACAAACTTTGTAAGCAAACCAGTATGAAATAAAAATTTTATATTAAAAAGAAAGCGGAAAACAAAAGAAAGCAGAAAGATGGGAAATATCTTCCCCTGTGATTTACAATCGCTGAAACATAAGAGAGGCGCAGTCTCCTCCACAGGACCCCATGGTGGGTATGGTGCCAGCTACTTCCCTCTGGGCTGCTTGTCTGTCTGAAGTGGTGCTTCTCTGAGCAACTGCAACTGTATCCTAAGATTGTTTGGGAAATACTGGGACTCCTCTATTAGGGAAAAACCAAACTAAACTAATTCCATTGCCACTGATTTACAATTGACTGTTCACTGGCTTTCCAGGTAGGGGTGTAAATCACACAGAAGGAGACTGCCCATCTGCCTCCCATGGAGCTGAGGGTGAATGTGAACCACTAGAGATGCACCACTTTGGAGTCAGTACTACAAGTCACTCAGGACTAGGCTACTCGCTCTAGCAATGAGTGCTTCTTCAACTTCATGATCAAATGAGCTGGGAGGGGTTTCTGCATTATATAGAAGGGGGACCTATAACCATGATGATAACAGCAAGTAAACTTGAACTCCTACTATACGAAACTTACCAAAAAAATCCCTCAGAAATGTTGTAATTAGCCATGTCATATAAATTAAACCTATGTTTTTTTCACATAAAAGAGTTGGTTACTTTTTTTCTTTTTAATAAGTCCCATTTTGATTTCCTAAAGCAATGTCCTGGATCATAATAGACTGAAGAATTCACAAAGGGTCTTGCCAACCCATAAAGGACACAGACTGTGAAATTTTATTCTAAAAATAAAGATCACTACAGTCTATAGACATTTTCAGCTAATGACAGGTCTCTTTGACTCAATTTAGAAATGTGATCATTTTGTTCCAAATAATGGATAGCAAATCCCCAGGGCACTTAGTCAAATCTCATAGCACTATTTGGGTTCTAATCACAGCTTCTGTTATTGGCATTCTTTGGCATTCAACATCATTAATCAAATTCTCAATTCCAGAACTATGTCCTAAAAATCAAACAAGCAATCGGCAACATCTGGGACTCTTCTCGCAAAGTGCTACAAGACTAATGTTAAGAAATAGTCCTACTATGCGAAGTAGAAAGAGTGGCAGGGATACCTTGCTGCCAACACTAAGAATGTCATCCTCTACATGTACACAGCTTCTGTGAGAAGCAGGAGTAAGGACTGATGCACAAGAAATACATAAGGTTGTCTGTGGGGCAAGCCTCTTGGCACTCTAAGTGCTGTATTCACAAAACGAAGGTCAGCAATGTTGTCTACAACTTATGCAGTAAAGAGCAAGGCCTTTGAAGAACTGTCTCATACTTAAAAACAGTACACCACACTTCCGATGCTGTGAGTCCACCCAAGATGTGGGAAGAAGTAAAACTCACTCCTGAGAAGGAGGATATTTTAAGGAAAGTAGTGAAAGAATATTCAGAAAAAAAATATATTTAAAGAATGCAAAACTCAGGAGCCTTCTGAAAATAGTTCTAGGAGGGCAAACTTCTCATGTCTACTGTTTTGAGTCCAGGCCAGGGTGGCCAAGCAGATGAGCTGGCAGGCAAGGGGCTGGGGTTCTACCTGAGGAAAATCAAGGCTCAGCAGTGCAAGTAAATCCACCTTCCTCCCATGTTCGAAACCAACAAATGTATTAAAGGTGCTCGTTCTTTAAAAATAAAAGAAAGAAAAATACCCAAACAACAAAATGGAGACAACAACATCATCTCAAATTTTTCTATGGAAAAGAAAGTCTTGTTTACAGTCCAGTATTTCCAAAGATACCATTATTTTGCAGTGCATATTCTATTTACTTTACTGCATTAAAGTAGTCTGAAAGATGCATTGATCACCAATAACCCCCATAGACAAACATGAGGGCTTTATGTCACCAGATAAGACCAGTCAATTAAAATAGCCAAAAAGGTTTTTATATCTGAATAGTGAGCCTATAAAAATTTTTTTAAATCCTTGAGTATTAATTGTTACAGATCATGCAATGTATATCTATCAAAGCAATATTTTAAAATACTTTCAAATGTCTAAATGGTTTTAGGGGCTTAAAATAACATTTATGGTCATAACAAATATGGATTTAAAAAAGTCTAAACCCACTGCCAAATAGCTGATTCCAATTCAGAGTGACCGTACAGAACAAAATGGAAATAGTGAGTAATGCTTCCAAGGCTGTAGACCTTCAGAAGGCTGACTTTTTCCCATGAAGTACTTGGGAGTTAAAATCACCCCTCTGGGATAGCAGCCAAGCTTAACCACTAGGTCATTAGGCTCCTTTCACATCTGAATATTTAGATAGAAATAAAAATATAATGCTCTGTAAATCTCTAATAGGTAATTCTAAGCACACTTTAGTGATGAAATTAGCACTAACAATATCAAAGGTACATGTAAAATGTTAAAATGTTTATAAATGAAAAGTAAAAAGAATAATATCAAATGAGCATGAGACCATAAACATTTTCAAAATTAGTAGTAATTAATGTTAGTAATTATGATAGTGTTAATAATAATAATAATAATAATAATAATATTGTTAATAATTTATGTATTTAATCTACAATGCTGAATATATTCAGATTGGAAAAAATATTTCTGAACATTGAACGTTCCCATAGAGTTAGGATCATCTTATCTTGGGTCTTCTAATGTAGAGATTTTTAAAGGGTCAGTTAACTATTATATTTTCATATAATTAATATTCAGCTTCTAAAGTTTATTTACTACCTACTCTTTGTCCACTGTGAGCCCCTACAAGGAGCTCTCATCAGTGTCACTATGCCATGCTTTGCTTTGTTTTAAAAACATATGACTATAATGAAAACTGAGGAGATAGCTCATTTACAAAATTCCTCCCCAAATCCCCCCAATCCTGTGGCTCAGGAGAAGGAGTTAGTTAGAAAACAAGCATAGAACGAGCATGATATTTGCATAAAAAGAGAGTAAGTTTATATTCTCCATAAACTCTGGTGTAAAGTATTTAAAATCACTCTTGTAAAGGTTGAGCTTATTCAGTGGTTACACAAACATTGCGTGATTGGCTTTGTACGGAAGGAAAACTAGTCCATATTCGTAAGATATAAAAGCATTTGGTACTCTGTCACTAGAAAGAATCATGCTGTACAATACTCTCTGTACAGTTTATTTAGTAAATGGCACCAGTGGTGTAGTTTTCTAAATTGTTATTCAGCACAAGGGGATAATTTTGGGGAAGGGCAGTGTCACGATCACACCCAGGAATATCTGGATTCTTTCACACTGGCAGAACACAAGTAAGCATAAAGTGTGTCTGTTCTGGTCTCCATCTACAAGTTCAAGTTAGTGGGACACCAAGAGAAACTCAGTATAAGGCGTGTTAACCACAAAGTGGTCCCAGGGCCTAAACTCTGGTTATTGTCACAGGGAGGTGTCAGCCATATCTGTTTTCATGTTCAGATTTAAGACTCACAGGCCCCAGGCTTTAAACACTCAGACTCTCCCAGACGAGGGGGATGCATGGGAATAGCCAAGAAGTCCAGGAACTGTCCACTGAGGTACTACAGGGGAGTGTTATCAGACAGCTAACACAAAAGCAGAAACATTAATAAGATGAAAGTATCTGTCTAACCACAGCAAAACTATTTGAACAATTATTTTACAGAAAAACTCTCATTACATGACAAGAATTACTCAAGTTTGCATTTTCTCTCGTTACTCCATTTGAAAGATCATCACTGCTATAGACATAGTTCTACCTAGTGAAACATTCTGCTTTCCCCTGAGATAATTCCAAATGGTAAAATTAATAATAATTTGAAGAAGTTTCAATTTAAAGGTGAAAACAGTCTGTACCTGAGAAGTCAGCTGCTAAGAGATCAACTGCCTTTAAAACTTTCACTTGTAAAAGGCCGATGTCCTTCATGTCTTTCAGGGAGTTCTGTAAGCACTAAGGGAGGAAAAAAGATCAAAAATGAAAACCACTTCCTAATATACCAATTAATGCCATGAAGTCCTGCAGGAAGTGCAGTCTCGATTTATGTTCACCCTTCCCATTAAGTTCTTAGAAAAGCTCCCAAAATACATTATGTTCGTTAAGAGGACAGTGAGGCATTCACAGAAGCCTGATTAAGAGAAAAGTGACTGAGAGTTAATTAACTACAGTGTCAAAATAAATTACCAGCACACACAATCTCTTAACATTGTCCTCTGGGCAAGATATGTGAACTATATACTCATTCTGATGTTACCCCTTCTTTCTCATAAATGAAACTTTTTGAATCATCCTAAAAAGGCACATTATTCTAACCCAGTTACTACAAACTTTATAAATACCAGACAGCTAACCTTAGACCCTTCACAGATATGTCAGCAGGATGGAAACAGAGCAACTTTTCTGGTTTATATTTTAGCCATTTCAGATAGGATGAGCATCTATAATCATCCTGATTTTACATACACTTCCATTAATATTTACTTCAGATGAGAAAGAGAATGAATATACTTTAATTCTGTCTTAAAATAATATTAATATTATTTTTAAAGTAATATTTTCTTGTATTTTAGGTGATAGTTTGCACAGCAATTGGGTTCCCTTTAACACTTTTTGTGTATGTCACTGAAGACAATTTGTACAATATATCCACATTCTCATGATTTCCATTGTATCCCTTGTTCTAGATCCCCTTCTTTTTGCCTTCTCATCCTTGATTTTGGGTAAATGCTGTCCATTTGGCTTCATATAATTCATTATTTAAGGGAGGATTATTTGTGAAGGCTGTGCTTATTTATAAGCCAATCACTTCTTGGTTAAAAGTGGGACCTGTAGACAGACCTTCAATTCCAAGTTCAAAGAGTACTTGAGGTCAAAGTCTTGGGAATTTTTCTAGTTTCTATGGCCTAGTGTGTCTGATCTTCTATAGGAATTTTAATTTTTTTTTTTATGTTTTTCTATCTGGAACCTTCTATTGTGTTCCTCCCTGCTCAAAACCATCAGTAGTGGCTGCCAGGTACCCTCTAGTTCTTGTGGTCTCAGATCAGAAGAGACTCTGGTTCATGCAGACCTTTTTTCCCATGGACTCTTAATGCCTTTGGTTTTCTTATCTTTTGTTCCATGAGTAGATGTCAATAGTGATATCTTAGACAGCCTCTCTCAAGTTTTTAGAACACCAGATCAATGATATAGATCATGTTCTAGGATGAAGAATATTATATTTGTGAACTATGTTAATTGAAGACGTTGTCAACAGGCACTATGATCCCCAGTTTTTCACCCAGTAAACCAATCACACAAGTTGTTTAGCTATGTTCAGTGACTGTGCTCCATATGTGTGCTTTATTATAAATGTGGAGATATGTATATATATATATATATGTGTGTGTGTAGTCATACAAATGTGTATCTACTTATATCTATCCTATCCATGCATATTGATTTACTCAAGTATGATTCTTTAACATTTATCTACATAACCGCATGTATATTATTGTTGGTTGTTTTCACTGTGGTTGTAAAATTGTAGATCTCTATACTGTAGTTGTAAAATGTTACAGAATTTACCAAATTGTTCTTGTGTCTTTATTTACTTGGTCAAGTCACTGAGAGAGAGTTACTTCTTTGTGTTTTTTATTTACCTTGGTTAAGTGGTAAAGACTAATTTCCTATTTGGCACAAAAGGCAAAAAAAAAAAAAAGGAGTGATCACTAAAGAAATGCAAGACAGAGAGAGGTAAAAATAATAAGACTCAGAATTATGGAGAAGTGGGAAAGTTTAATTACATTGTGGGTATTGAAATGAATGTTATAGTAGAAATGTGTATGAAAAATCAATTTGTTTTGTAAGCATTCACTCAAATCACAATTTTAGTCTGAAGGTGACTCCTCTTTACCCCTCCACTCTCTAGGCCCATTCTTGGTAACCTTAAAGAAACTTTGTTTTTCTCCGTAGCTCTCTTACTAACTTTTTATAACATAGTAGTGTAACTACACAACATGTGTCCTTTTTTATAACTGACTTCTTTAAGTCAGTACAATGGTCCTCTACGTTCACCTGTGTTATGTTTTGCTGATTTCTCATTACTCTACAGAGTTAGAAGCTATTCCATTAGATGTGTCAGAATGTACTTGTCACGATTTGTTAATCAACCCACCCACTGATGCATATATACACTGTTTCCATATTTTTGCCATTTTAATAATTCTGCAATGTAATCATTCTTAAATATATAGAGAGGTATCCATCCAGATGTTTTAAGATATTTTACATGAAGAATGATACTCTCTAACGCAACCTCCAGAACACATCCATGGAGGAAGAAGGAAATCTGTTCCATAATACACTTTAAATTCTATTTTGTCATCACTATATGGTGGAAATCATGTGGAAAATAGAGCTCAAAGAATAATGGAAGGATTACTGTTGTGTGTCATGGAGTCAGAAACAACTCACAGTTGACCCCCTAGTAGGTTTTCTGAGGCCATTAATCACACAGGAGGAGACTGCTCATCCTTCTCTCACAGAGTACTTGATGGGTTTGAACCATGAATCTTTGGGGTTGTAGCACAGGTTCTTACCACTAGCCCACCAGTGCTCCCCAAATGGAAAGCTTGTTTT
The DNA here is from genome assembly GCF_000299155.1 of Elephantulus edwardii. Classification (NCBI taxonomy): domain Eukaryota; kingdom Metazoa; phylum Chordata; class Mammalia; order Macroscelidea; family Macroscelididae; genus Elephantulus; species Elephantulus edwardii. The sequence continues at coordinate 5,712,392 of NW_006399954.1, forward strand.
TATTGCTGTGTACCGTTGAGTCGGAAATGACCCATAACTGGCCCTATGGCAAGCTTTGACAGGCTGTAAACTGCACAGGAAGAGACTGTCCATCTTTCTCCTATGGAGCATTTGGTGGATTTGAACTGTATGCCTCCAGGTCTGCAGCATAAACCATATTTAGTAATATCATATCTAATAAGAGAAGCTAAATAATAATTGGTGATATAGTGATAAAGAGTTGCACTGCCAACATGTGGTTTGAATCCACCAGCTGCTCCACGGGAGAAATATGGACAATCTCCTTCAATGTGATTAAACTGCCTCTGAAAACTCGCTAAGTATCAGACTTGATGATACACAAAATAATTATATATTAGTTCTAAGACTTTGAAAATTGTTTCTTCTCTGCATTCTCAACCCAGAAATCAAAAAGCAACAACAACAACCACAAAAAAATAACACCTTTACTTTAAAAGTAAAATATTTAGAAAAAAGACTTCTGAATATTTTAAGGTTGTGTGACTTCAAACATCTTCTGTTCATTTAACTTAAAACACAAATTCATGAGGCTGCGACTTTCTTGGATTCACATGGCTCAGAGAGGACACCAAACTGCTTTCATCTGGGAGTGACACGGGACATGGCACTTATCTCTCCATCATGTCCCACCCAACTTGCTGGCTGAAGCTAGAACAACAGCTGATAACTACTGTTTGCATCAAAGTCTCCTTCACACTTTTTTTTAATTCATACTTTTCAGATCCTGAGGCTTTACTCACAGCAGCCATTACAATCTAATGTTCATTATAAAAAGAGGATATTCTTCATAAATTTCTTATCATTTGCCCATGGGAAAGTTTCAGGGCAAATTCTAGGTGGTTCCATGAAATGCTCATTTGCTGACCCAAAGTCTTCTTAGAGAATATTAATGATGATTTTTGTTAAGGCTCCTTTAAAGTATGCCAACACTGCATGCAGACTTTGGGTGACAATGAGATGTGTTGCTAGATTTTATTCTCATGGAGACAGAGAATGATTCAATTAATCAATATATCTTTGCAGTGTCACAGTGGATGGCTATGAGGGCACTAATGTGTGCGCTATGAATGGCATTCCCATTGAAAAGGGATTCATCTCTGCTTAATTTTCATACCACTTTCTTAAGCTATGCTTTTCATCGGTGGTAATAAAAATAAATTTATTGATTTACAAAGGAGATAGGATAAACAGAATACAAATAAAGACCTCTAGAAAGCCCAAGTACAAGCATGAATGAGGAAGACACAGTTACTGCGTTTTAAAACACTGAGTGGGCTTTGAAGTACACTGCAACTACTTAGTTGAAAATCACACACTGTTATTATTATCCAGGGTTGCACACAATGGCATCCTTCATATCTGGTCAGGGCTTTGCTCCACAAAGCACAAGCACTTTCTCACTTGATCCTAAGAGGTTCTAGAAAGACGTCTTCTAACATGTCAAGCATTAGTGCTTCGGAAACAAAGAAAACAGACAAACAAAAACCCTACCACTTATATGAACTTCTATTAAAATTCTTATCCACCTGTGCAAACACGCAAAAACAAAACCAAAAAGCAGTTTGAATCCTTGAGGATTTCCATTTTCTCCAGAGTTCTTAATGCAAGCTCATAATGTTTTTCAGTTTTAAATGTCACAAAGCAAATTATAATCAAATTTCAGCTTCTCACTAATGCACTCGACACTAGGTCTGACGTTTTATGAGAAGTGCAATTCAATTTTTGACAAAGATCTCTTTGTATGCAGTTCATAGACTTTGTTTCCACTTAAAAAGGGTGGAGGCGCGGGAGGGGAATGACCAGCGAAAGGACTCACATATCGCTGGGAGATCTGCTCTCGCTCGTTGGGGTCTGCCAAGGGGCAGACACATAGATCAGAGATGGAGACCCCCGCACAGGGTGTGAGTGTGACCAGCATGAGGAGTGTCCCCAGACAGCTCTCTAGCGGCAACTCCAGACAGTTGTCTTGCTTGAGAGGGAGGGCAGCGATATCCACTTTACACCTAGAATATGTTCACCGGAGAAAGAAGAGTGATTAGCTCAAGGCACTTCAGAATCACCAAAGCACCTGATTTTTATTTTATCCTCCCAGAAATCTCGCTCTGTCTGGCTTGGGTTTATTGCCAAGGGTCCTCACTGGGCAGTGAAGGTTGCAGGTATCCCCCAGCTCATAATCCTCATTCCCAGCCTAACACCCTCTAAAATTAAGGAGGGAGAAGCAAAGAAAATAAAAGAGAAGGTAGCACCAGGGGACAGCAAACGGCAAGAGAAGAGCACAGTTTTCGCCAAATAAAAGACTACAGAAAGATGCTGAGATCAAGAACTGGGGAGGCAAATGTTTCCAACTTGAAGCATTTCTAATGAATGTTTTCTGTGGCTTCCTTGGGCTGCATCTCTTATGAGTTAGGGAAATAAAAATTAAGGTTCAAACAGAAGGGGAAAAAAAAGGAAGAAAAAAGACAGAAGTACAGGAGGGAGAGAACTAACGGAGAAACCATTTTCTTCCCAATTAATGCCAACTGGAGAGTTTTTATTTAAAGCAATGTGTTAAGGTGTTTTCCTAATAGGCGCAGTTCCTCCTGGTCCCCCCAGGTGGGTTACTTTGGGACAAATTGAGCATGAAGTGCTGCTGATTGATCCCATTTCTGCAGCACTGCCAGTGAAAGCTGTACCCATCTGGGATAAATTGCATGTTTTCCGCTGCTTAACAGCCAATGTTCTGGGATGGTGAAACCTCAAACACATTTAAATACAGAAGCAAACACCACAAACGGAGCTGAGGTGCTAAGCCATTTATTTGCTTTACCACTGCGTGGACCACACCTGTTCTGTGTGTGTACAATGACAGACTGGGAGGGCTCCAGTGGAGGGGGCAGGGGGCAGGCAGGTGGGCTTTCCAGATGTGATGTTTCTGTTTCTTTATTGCTATAATTCTCATCTGCCATCTATAATTATTGAATACTATGAGTTGATTCAATAGCAATGTGTTTTTGGCTTTATGATTATCAACCGACTTTCAGAGTAGGTATAGAAACACTGCTGCTCATAGCACAGGTAAGGACAAATTCTTATGCTAAATTCATTTCTGGGCTTCATGTGACTGCAAAGAAAGGGGTAAAGTGACATAATACACAAAACATTAACTTTGAGCAAGCAGTCTGTAGGTGAATACTTCCAACTAATTGAATTGCAAAGAAAGTGGGCAAGGCCTTTCCCAATTAAAACAAAAACTCCTAGTACTTCAAGCCAGCTTTTCTACAGGTCAAAAGTCTTTTAAATGCTGATTTGTACTTATAAGTATTCATGAGTGATTATCAATTTCCTAGTTGTCCAAACTGATTCTAGTTAGAAGAGCAAATGGAAATGAAAATTTTCTATGTCATAAAATGCCTCAAGTATTTATATTGTAGACAGATAACCAAAAAAATCTCTCTGTACAGTAATTCTCTATGATTTGAATGGAAACCATTTTCTTCCTGTGTCAATGAGGAGAGTTTTTAAGTTAAAGCTTATAGCAATCCATACAAAAAAGGAGTTACTTTTTTTTTTTTTTACTTCAATAAGTATAGAAGAGGAGAAATAAATTTGCCTGGACAAAGTTTCAAGTAATTTAACTGTGCCATTTCAATAAAATTAAGTATCAATAAATTCTTAACCAACATCACAGTAGTACATCTTCTTAAGAATACTCTGATATACATTATTTTACATCATTAAACACATTTTCCTTTAACAAAGCCACTTCTTTGGAAAGATGAATGATTTGAATTTGTAAGAATTTTCTCTGGTGGTCACCTCATTTAGTCCAAATTAGTAATACCCTACTTATAGCACATTCTTTTTAATATCATTAATAATGGCATTATATTTTTGTCCTATGAATGTTTACCATTTCTTATCACGGTGGCATTTTTGTGTGTTTTTTAAACAGCCCAAAGTTATTTAGAGACAAGAATGCTAACAGCTAATAATGTTCAGCCACAAACAACAATGCATAATTAGGTAATAATAAATTTTTTTCTTGGGTGATTCAAACCGGACCTGACATTAATTCTAAAATGTTGTCTGAAAATGCTGTAAGCAGTATTAGCCTATTTGAAACAGCACTGCAAACTCTACTGGTGACTTTTTCAAGGCACAATTTACTGGAACAGAGGAATTTATCACTTTAAACAAAAGCTGAGTCACATACAAGATAGTAAATATTGGGATTATTCTCAGAAATAGCTCAATTTCACACACTTTTCAGTCATTTCTGCCCACCAACTATGAAATGTCTCCACCTATTTCTTGGAAAACTAGAAAAGAACACGTGTGCACAATAGCTGTGTCTATTTTCGATACAGTAGTCTCTGACGGGCACAAGCAGTTAAGTATTCAGCTATCAGGTCAAACACTGAGGTTTAGAAATCCACCCAGGCTTGCCTTGGCAAGGTTACAACTTTCAGAAGCAATTGGTTTTTGTTTTTTAAATTATTCAAGTATGAAAACCCCATCAGCAACAGGTCAAGATTTTAGCACTAACATAATGGGTTCTATATTTTCATTTTACTAATTAGTGAATTCATCAAAAGAGTCACTTTTACTTTCTTAATGACTTGAAAGATGACATTAAATTGACTAATCAGTATGTCAATAAAAACTAAACCTGTGTCGTTTCACCCACAGGTTACGACCCAGGTATTCAAGAGTTCCTGCCCCACCATGTGAATTGATGTCTTAAGTCTTCAGAAATAAATTAAAGCTGCCCCCTCACTAGTTGTAACAACCAGCTCCCTTATAAAGAACACTTTCTATAAACTTTCTATAAGTGAACTGCTTGCTCTCTGTCTCTCTTCAGTCCAGCTGGCTTTCCATTTATTCTCACATTCTGGAAGCAAAGGGGAGGGGGAAAAGGATATTTTATTGAGGACTCTTTGCCCAGATCTTCCATTTTATCTTATTTCAGTATCAGTTTGCCCTGAACTGACAAGAAAAACTACAACTTGAGTGACTAGTTATAGGTTGGAAGTATTATTAGTTAAGTCAAAGCTCGGGAGGGGCCCAGAGCACTGTGAGTCAAAGCAGCGGTAAAAAGAAATTTTACTTATTATTTATTTTAGGCATTTGTTTCTGTGGTGTCTAACTTTCCAAAACTGAAGAGAAATGTTTGTCATTTTAATAAGAATCATGTAAACAAACTAACTTTGGTGGTTAATAAAATGTTGAAATAAAACTAAATGAACTAGCACCTGAAATCTTAAAGATGTGAGTTCTGAAATACATTTATCAAAATTGATATTATAAAAACACTGATAGTAGAACCTAAGATTCTTTTCATCCACTTTGCACTGCCTTAGCAGACCAGCGGAGGGGTAGGGGGTTTAAGCACTTTTGTTGTCAACCAAAGGCAGGCAGTTTGAATTCACCAGCTGCTCCACAAGAGAAAGACAGCAATCTCTTCCTGTGTGATCTCCAGCCTCTGAGACGCCCCCATGGAGGGTCAGCCAGCTCTTTTTATTTTTATTCTACTAATTTCGTATCATATTAAAGCTCCTCTTGAATGAAAAAATCTTCTGAAAAACCACTGAAGGGTCCACCAAGAGCTGGTTTCAACTCAGCAGCAATGAGAGAGCAAGAAGGACTATGTTAAAAAAGAAAAACAAAAACAATAAAATATTTCAGTTGCTCTCTTAATTTTTTTTTCTACTTGCTACCACGGGAGCATGGCGATAGCATTGCTCTTTTCCAATGTTTGTTTTCATCTGCTTTGTAACTTTGTACAAAGTTAGCCCCTGGAACGTCTTTGAAAAAGAAGGCAAATTAGGCTCAGACTCTGAGATAAAGAAAAATCCGAACTTCCAATCTCCACTCTATAATTACCTAAATGTGAATTACAAACTGACCAATTCTATAATTTTATATTGTTAAATATCTTTTTTTTCCTTTTCATATAAAGCCCTGAAATTTTCTCCCAAGCTCTATACAATAGCCCTCTTTTGGGAACATTTATGGAAAGTTTATTAATGTTGAGGCAAATTTTCTTAAAAATAGTCTCCATGTTTACAGATATAGTCTATAAGGTGATCATAATTATGTTTTTTTCCAAAAGAGTTCTGCCACCAATTTAAAGACAAGCCTTTTGAATCTGTCAGCTGCTTCTGGAAAGAAAGATGGGCAATCACTTCCCATGTGATATAGTCTCTGAAAATCCACTGGAGGCTCAGCTAGGAGTAGGTTCTGATTTGAAGGGCAATAAAAAAAAACAACAACAAAAACATTAGCAGATAACAAATGGCTAGACCACTTTTTCTGTGCAGAAATAAGGAGCAAATATTTTTAGTTTCTGTGTCATTTGTTACCACAACTAACTACTATACCACTGTAGCAGCAAAGCAGTAATGTTGTTGTCCTTAGATGCCCTCAAGTAGCCTGCATCTCATAGCAACCCTATGTATAAGAGCTCTGAAGCCTGCTCTATCCTGAGCCAGTCTCACTGACGCCAACACCTACCACCATAGCCCCAGTTGCTGTGTCAATCCATCTCATCTGGAGTCTTCCTCTCCTGTATTGTTCCTCTACCCTCTAAGCATGATGTCCTTCTCCGAGGACCAGTCTCTCCTGGCCATGTGCCCAAAGTGGTAACTGTTGTTGTTGTTGTTGCTGATTGTCTTCAAGTCCAGCACGACTTATAGCAGCCCTATGAACAAAAGCCCCTCTACAACTATGGACATTTATCAAAGTTCATAGAACTTCCAGAGGCATGCTATTTAGGAAGTGGAATAAACAATGTAAATTAATGCAGGAAGCATTGTTACAATAAAGTTGTATTTATATAAACATTCAGTCACCTGGATTTGGCCCCAGGGCAACTTTGACAATCCTTGACATACAGAAAAGCTAATAATATGGCTGTGGTACATCAGCGGAAGCATTTATTTTCTTTTTCTTAAAAAGGAGAAGAAAAATCTGTAAATTTAGACGTTGGAACCACACACATTTATACAACTGTTAGAGATACTAACCTATGATTACATTTTTAAAGTAACTAACTCACCATAGACCAAGAAATGCAACAATCTTATTAATACAAATGAGTAAAACAAACTATTATCCTTCTGTCTGACAGAAACAATGGGGGAAACACACTCAGAACATAAAAGGAATGTGAGGAACTGAGGATCAGCATCAGCCGAGCAGGGCTACTGCTTTGCTGGCATACAAGACTTTACATGTAGGAGGCAACTGGGTTCTCAAAGTGTTACATGCAGACTGCAAAAGAATTAGGAAACTTTCATTCAAATATAAGATCTTGGCATATTCGTTCAATAGGGGCTCCACCGTGATACATGGTTCATAGGATAGAAAAAAAAATCAGATCTGTGATTAGGGAGTTCTGGTTAGACTGCTGGTAAGGTGGTACACTGCCAACCAGAAGGTCCAGGGTTCAAATCCACTAGCTGCTCCATGGGATAAGATGGGCAGTCTCCTTTTGTGAGATTTACTGTGTCTGAACACCTGTCATGTTTGCTGTGGGACAGTTCCAATTCTACTGTAGATGACAGCAGGGCTCTTACTGTGTCTACAGTGTAACTGCTATTTGTTCATTTGCATGAGAGGGCATCCAGCATCTCTGTGACTTCACTTCTCCTCTCTTTGGTCTTACTTCCCACTTGACCATTCCTCTCTGGTAGTCTAGTGGTAAGAAGCTGTGCTGTAATACCAAAGGCAGATGGTTCGACTCCATGATGGGCACTCTCCTCCTGTGTGATTTACAGCCTCTGAAAACTTGCTGGAGGGGCAGCTATGGGTCAGTTCCAATGACACAGCACACAACTATTTAATCACATTTGCCTTACTTAACCCTCAAAAAATTTGCCAGGCCTTTCTTAACAATCTACCCTTGTAAGAAATGCATTGCAATAAGTATATTTACTAGGTGCCTCTTGGATTAAATATCCCGTGGCTCCAGTTACCTGAAGAAAACAAGGATTCAATTCCTTTTTTCCTACCAAGGACATATATTAAGGTGTCCTCCCCAGCCCCAGGCAGTTCATCTGCTGATTTCGCATTGTTAGTGACCTCCTGTCCTCCTCTTTCCCCATTAATCCCACTACATTTTAATGTTTTAATTCAACACATAATTCTACCATATCAGTCAGCCAAATCTGCTCAAGTTTTACTTGTCATGATAGCTTTTAACCTCTTATTCATTACCATAATTCTATGTTTTATATTACAGACTGGTCAGCTTTTAACTTAAATGCAGGGGGCAGAGAAGAGGGGCAGAGTTTTTAAAGCTGTAAATCTCTGCAGCTAAGGAAGTGGGGAACAGGAAGAAAACTGTGAATGTGTCAAGCCTGGCTGTAAAAGCAGATCAACGACACGGGGAGCAATTTGTCCAGAGAAATCCTCCAACCCAGACTCTCCCCTGCCTCAGAGTCTCCAAGAAAAGGGCAGAATGTCAGAGCCACTTTATACAGCACCATCTGGGGCCAAAGACTAATTCAGAGGCAAGGCATGCAAAATGGGACTGGGGGCTCTCATTTCTAAACTGCCCTGATAAGGGCAGAATATTCTCTAGCAGGTCCATCTCAAGAATCATCGTAAAATGAGGAAATAATTGCTGTGAAAGGGCACTGATTACAGGGCTGTAATCTTTGTCCTCTGTGTAGAAACCCTGTCCAATGTCCAGCCAATATACAATCAGCTATGTGTCAATGGCTATGATGTTTGAATAGCTTTCAACAAAGCTTCTAGACTAATAGGGTCAAGGAAGAAAGGCCTGGCAATCTACTTCTGAACCACAGCCCATGGAAACCTAAGTCACAATGGTTGGTTCCACTGCCACCCGATCATGGGGTTGGCATGGGGCCAGTCAAGAGTGACTTTTTAGGAACAAGCTGTTCTCATGCTCCTGCTATTTGTTTCCAAGTTGAAGCAGGTTACATTAGCTTTACCTTTAAAATGCAAAAACTCCAACTTAAGTCTGTCCAGTTGATTTTGTCATCTTGAGGCTGCCCACTGGATTTCTGAGGGTGTAATAGGGATGTTCTTGCGGCCTCAGAGTAGGAAGCTGGACTGCCAAAGGCAGGGAGTTCAATTCCATGCAATTTATGGCCTCTAAAAGCCTATTGTGAAAATTTGCTATGAATCAGCAGCTGTGACTAAACAGCATGTAACAGTATCAACAAAACTTACGATTCTGACAACGTTTCTCCCACAGAGCTGCTGGTGGAGTCAAACTGCTAAACTTTGAGTTAGCCGCACAGCAAACTACAGACCATGCCACCAGCATTCTTTGGCTCTCCACTGAATGAATTAAAAACTTGTTGTCCCTGAACCTGGCACATTTTAAGCTCAAATTCTGGTTTTTCAATTTGTTCGTTTTAACAATTTCAAAATTGTTCATTTGTTTATTTTGTTCAGGAACAGGCAGTGGAATTAACAGGCACCACGTTTCCAGATTTGATCGTTCTGTTCAAGCACCTTCATGGTTGCTGCCTTTGGAAGCATATGAAGCTCAGTGGAAATATACTGATAGACTGTAGTGTAAGAGGAAGTCAGTAAGGGCCACAACATCAGGAGTACCCAGCAGGGCCACGCCTTACCCCTATCCCAGGGAACAGCTCATCGATACCAGCTAATTTCTCTCCCCACATCCAAGCATGACCAAGACCACAGCCTTTACCTCTGCCACAAACCCCTAGTCATTTCCAGGATACCCTGCACTGCCTAATCTTTCAAACGATGTCTTTCCTACATGTTCTCAAACATATTTACATCTAATTTCTACCAGACAATGCTGAAAATGTGGATACTCATGTGAAAGGAATATGGTGGGCTTTACAGTGCCTATTTGGTTTGTCTATTTTGAATTACATAGTTCTGGTTGAAATTAGTTATTGTGGCTATTCAGAAAAACCTCAGCATTAGCAATAATAATTACTTGAGCTTGGAAGCAGGAGTGGCATCCACTTCCACAATAGCTTGTTTCTGGAAACCCTATGAACCTCGAGAAAGGAATAAAGTTATATAGGAGGTGTCCAGGACTTTCGTTCACAGGGTTTCTATGAGTCGCCTGTGACTTGAAGGCAGTCAACAACAACCACTTGAGCATTCAAAATGACCCAAGTATCAAATAGATACCAAGGTAAACTGTCAGAAAAATGCTGCAAGATTATCATAACAATCCCACTTTACAGAGAGATACTCAGTTTCTACAAATGAATTTGCTGCCGAGGCCATACAACTAGCCAACAGGGTGGCTTCATGTAAGCCAGGAAAGGCTCAAAAGTTGATGTCCTTCTCTCTATCGCACTACCTCTGAGGGGAAGCTGCACTGAAGAAAGCATCCTCAGGCCACATTAAGTTTGAGATTACCCCTATCAAGGTGTCCTCCCAAAGCAAAGTCTGAGGGAGACTTCTCGAGTCATACCAACATTCACCCACACAAAGAATGTGCTAAGGCAAAGGGATGTTTTTCTGTCTGCTGCAAAATAAAATAGCTGAGCATGAGAATTACGACAACAAAGAAAAGGAAGTGTAAGGGAAGATAATTGGAAGGGGAACAGTGAGCAGTACTTCAGTGACCAGCACATGAGTGGCGTCAAGTCTGAGAAGCAGAACACAGTACGGAGTAGGCTGTGCTCCACCTGGACACTGGCTGGAGGGAAACACCATGCAGTCAGCTCCCACGGGAGCACTTTAGTATCTTTTTGCACCTCGGGAGAGGAAAAAGGAAAAGGATACAGAAAAAATCTCTTTTAGACACCATGAATAATCAGGACAGAATGACCACTAGGGAAGGTAGATGTCTAAGTTACAAACAGGAAATAGCTAAAATAATAGTGAATGCCCAAATGTCAAAACTAAGAGTGAAAGGGACATCTTAAATTATGGTTTCCCGCCTGCCCTCCATGAGGTAACCTAGCACTCATTTGGAAGAGCATTTCCTATTATGTAAAGGAAACATGACAGCACAGTGACATGTGAAATGAAAGGCATTATTCTCTGCACCTACTAAAAGAACATTCTGGCCATGAATCACAGGCGGCCAGATTCCGACTGTGAGATAGTGCTCTGGGACACAGTGTTCTCTGTGTTTGCATAACTCATCCCGGCCCCACACGAGAGCACACGCTTTCGCACTTTCGTCCATGTTGGCAGAACCCAGGTATAGGCCACAGTGACAATAAGCACCTGAGACCTCTCATTTGCTCTGCGTGGGTGGGCCAGGAGTCAGAGGCTGAGCCAGCAACCTCGTTAGGCAATGTCCATGAAATATCAGAGATCCTACAGCGAGCTCTGGTGGCCTAGTGGGAAGAAGCTGTGCTGTAATACCAAAGGCACACAGTTTGAGGCCACCAGTTGCTCTGTGAGAGAAGCATGGGCAATCTCCTCCCATGGAATTAACTCTGAAAACTCACAGGAGACTTAACTATGGTTTGGTATTGGCTCTATGGTATACAACAACAACAACAACAGTAACAACAACAACATTGTAGCTATAGGAGTGGTGAAGTCTTGTTAGCAAGCTAATGCTCAAGCCTTGCTGAGGACATTGTCCACAGTGCAATGGCTGCTATTTCTTGATAAAGACAGAATGGAAGGTGAAGAGAAAGACAGCACTGTGCCCATGGGTATGGCCTTGTGGAAAGAAGCTAGCTACAATCCCAAAGGCAAGCAGTTCTAATCCACCAGCTGCTCTCCAGGAGGATGATGGACAAACTCCCAAGTGATTTACTGCCTCTGAAAACCCACTGGAGCATCAGGTATGGGTCAGTTCTACCTCGATGGTAAATAACAACAATAATGCAGAGAGTGTGTGCGTGTGTGTGTGTGTGTGTGTGTGTGTGTGTGTGTGTGTGGCGCGTTTGTATTTTCTCTTTCTCCACAGTAAGTGAGGATGGTTACTAGCATTGGAGGCACGAGTGTCAGGTTTGCTGCACATCCTGCAGCATGTGAAACACCACCATACAATGCAAAGCATCAGTTGGGAACCCAGAGGAACGTTCAAAGTGTACCAAACCGCTCACCCATCTACCTTAGTGGGCCAATATGAGGACAGCAAAAATGGCTAACACTGTGTGTCAGGCACTGGTCACAGCACTTCACATGGAAAAATGGCACAAAAACTGGTGAGTTGCTTCTAATGCCATTTCTGCCTCGTGCTCCTTATTGCAAAATATTTCACTTCCCTGCGCCTTTGAGGGGGAGCTCTGGTGCCTGATGGTAAGGAGTTGCACTGGCAAGTCAAAGATACATGGTTTGAATCCACCAGCTGCTCCACAGGAGAAAGAGGAGTAATCTCCTCCCATGTGATTAATTATCTCTGAACAACTGCTGGAGGGTCAGCTATGGGTTCGTTATGACTCAAAGGTACAAGACAACAATTTGCCTCTATAGAGGCTCAGAGAAAGAGAGGAAAACTCTTAAGGATATGGACTGACACCGTGACTGTAACAATGGACTGGAGCATATCAGAGATAGTGAGGACAGGGCAGGGCAACTTTTACATCTCTTGTTTAGAGGATTCTCTCCAGGGCGTCTAACAACAACAAGAAGCCTCTGCATTTCCTCATTATCAAAACCAGAGCTGCACTAGATGAGTGGTCTTCACGCTTTATTTTCAATAGCCATCATCTTTCTTCAAAAACATTTCTGTGGCTGTCCCACTCCCTGAATGGTGACCCCATGGTAGCCCCTTGAACTCAGGTTCAACAGAATATGGTTAAAAAGAAACAACAACCACACACAAAAAAACAAATAAAAGCAACACCAAATCTAGCACAACAGCGGTTAGTTGAGGTCCCCTTAAGGACTTATATTCTACTTTGAGATTTCTGGTAACTTGTATGCATATGGGGGGAGAGGGAGGGAGATGAGGGTCTGGTGGAAAGAATATGAACTTTGAAAACAGACTCCCGACTCCCATTTGCTGTTCTCAGGCTCAGCATTAAGTTGGATGGAACTGTCTCATCTATAAAATGTGAATAACGGAACTAACTCTCAGTGCTGTTTTTCTGTGGAAAATCGACAGCAAGAGCCCCTCTCTGCATCTGCACTGTGTATGTACTATCTCATTTAATTGTATTCCTCAGCTGAGCCCTAGAAGGTGGCCCTAATATATAGGTTGTTTACCATCTAATCAGGACCAACTCATAGCTGACTCTCCAGAAGGTTTTCAGAGGCTGTAAATCACAGAGGAGACTGTCCATCCTCCCGGGAAGCAACTGGTGGATATATGTGTCTCGTGGCCTAGTGATAAGAAGCTGTGCTGCAATTTGAAGGCACAAAGTTCAAGGCCACCAGCTGCTCAGAGGAGAAGGATGGGCAATCTCCTCCTGTGCTATTAACTGCCACTGCTGGAGGGTCAGCTATGAGTGAGTTCTGACTTTATAGTATTATAGTACACAACAACAAATATATATATATATATATATATATATATATATATAATCTCTGTATTTCTATCTGAGTTCCTGGAAGGTGTAAACAATCAATATATCCATATGCCCCACTGCTAACAGAAAGATTGGTGGTTCAAATCGACAAAGAAGCATGGCAGAAAAAAGACCTGATAAAAACTATTCCTGAAAAATCAATCATTGAAAACCCTGTGGAATACAGAGTTTTGTTTTGTTGGGGTTTTTGGTTTTTTTTCTGACACACATGGGCTTCTCCAAGATCTGGAGTTGAATCTATGACAACAGGGTTGTTGTTGGTTTTTCTGTTGTGGGTTTATATATTTATATGGTTCCCTAAACTAAAATGGGGAAATTCAAAGCTAAGAAAATAAATATGGTGTCAATAAATTTCATTACTGTTTGCCACAAAACTCATCAAGTGTACTTAAAGTTTATCTCATTTAGGACAGTTTGTCCAATATTCCTAGAGAATTATAGGATATCCTACTAAGTAGTAAAACTGAAATAAAATTTTACATGGGATAGAGTCTGATGTGAGACATTCTATTCTTTTCTACATTTACTTTTTATTTTGTATTGATTTGCATACAGTATCTGTATGTATTGTATTCTATTCATATACACTGCATTTCACACATTCCTTCAATAACGCTGCATTTCATACGATCATTCACATGTATTGTGTTTTATAAAAGTAATTACCATTGATCTGTGCCCAATATTACCCTGTCTTTTCAGACCTTCTCTGGATCCTTCCTAATTCCTTCACTCCCTCCCTCCACCCACCAAACTCTGGGACTCTGTGATCCCCTCCCCTCTCCATCCTCATCCCTACAGGATTCAGAACACATAACAATTTCTTTGGATTTATTTAATACTGAATGGCATTTAGCAACATTAAGAAGAATTTTTAAATTAAAGCAAAACAACCTTTTTACTGGTTAGGGCTGGCCATCCTACTTTTCTTTTCTTTTCTTTTTTTTAATGGTTTTCGGGAGTAGGGGAAAATCTTCCACACACAGACAGCACCATCCTGACCCCAGATGAGCCCCAAGCTATGACAAGCTCCACACGGCGCGCATGGAAGAAGAAAGCAGAGCAGACTCACGTGCCCAGACGCTCCTCATGCTTTTTGCTGTCCTTTCCCCAGACTTCAATGTCCAAAATGCCCATCCTGTCAGAGAAGTAGTGAAAGTCAAACTGTTCCCGCCACTGGGGATTTGCACTCTTACACAGTGTCTAGAAAACATGCAGTTATAATATTTATTTTCTTAAAACGTTAATCATCACTACAATCAGCTACACATGCATTTCATTTCTAAGACTCTAATAAAAGGGGAGTCAAAATGATGCCTGCCACACCTCACACTTTAAATTTTCCCTTTGAAATTAAAAGAACAAAACAACAACTTCTGAGCATGGTGGAATTTGAAACAAACAAACAAACAACCCCAAAACAAACCAGAAACTGTTCTTTAGATGTCCTCTAGATTTATTTATTTATATATTTATTCAATTAGCAGCAATAATCTTATTCCATGGGAAACCATGTATCTATCAATAGACATTTTACACTTATTCTCTCTTCCCACAGATAACCCTAATCGGTTAATTCAACAAAAGTAACATTTTTATTGGCATAGCCATTCTATGTTGATTTAAGAATTATATAAATTAACAGTTTAGCCTCTTAATGAAACTCATCCAGACACATTAAGTAAGACATCCATAGTAGGTAAACTGTCACTAATTTTTAAATCTGAGGTTATTGAACCCAGTGCCTACAGTAGGGTAGAGACAAGGAAATCCCAGTATGGCCACAATTAAAACTGAACAAGGGAGAACTGAGAACTTCACCAGTGTTCTCCAAAAGTTATTTCAAACAGTTAAGTGTCTAGTTCTCTGCAAGAATTTTCCACTTGATTTCATTTTTTAAAAAATTTCATTTTAACCATATATTCAACTTTGGGATAAAATGAAGTAAAACACTGGCTATTATGTGTCAGTCTCTAGGGTGACACAGTGTCAACTGTGACCATACTACTCCTGCACAGAAAAAACATGGATACTTGAGTGGGAGCCAATGCCACATGAAATAATAAGACCATGGAATTCAGAAATCTGGGTAAGGGTCAAAGGTTACTGGACTACAAATTAAACATATCATGCCCAAAGGTGAATGCAGTAGATATTAGACTAATTCTGCTCTTCACCCGAGACCGAAGGGCTAAGTGCACTTAATGTTGAATGATTTGTCTATAAATCCTTAGCCTGACTCTGGCTGGCTCAAGGAATCTTCATGTAGGGATGTGGTTTTCCTGTACAATAATTATCTGCTATTTCTATTATCTGTTAACTCACCCTCAATTCTTCCTATAACTAAATTTTTTCATTATGTGTCTCCAATGCTCCACTCCTTCTGTGCTCATGTTAACAAAGTCTAATATTTGATATTGCATTCAAAATTGGGCAGCTGAGAAGGTCTCTTACTTTCCTAAATCACATTCTAACTTGTCGACATCCATCATGCCCTTTACTTGCAAAAACTGAACTGCTGGTCTACATTCAAATCTCCCACTGATTTTTCAGTCTATGTGGCTTTTGGCAAATGACTTAACTTCCAAGTACTCTGACTCCCTCAGTCCATAAAACATAGGAAATAGTTCTGTCTGATAGTTATGTAAAACCAATTAATTACCACGGTTTGGGGACAAGAGTTTTTTAAATAAAAGTCACACTGAATTACTAAGATTAAAAATAAGTGGAATTTGTATTTTTAAAGTTAGTTTTATAAAACATCACTTTTATTTAAAACAAATCACTTGAAGTACTTTAGATGAATCATTTTTTTTAAAATCACAGCAAAACCAAACAGCAGCAAATAGCTGTTTTTAAAATTAATAGTACCAAGTATGAGAAATCAAAGCATATGTGATTTTGAAAACACTTTTGCTATCTATCACAAGTATTTTAATCCAAACATACTATAACATTCCATTTTTGAAAGATTTTGAAAACCTTTTACCATCCTTTTTCTACATTCCCCAAAACACATAGTTTACATTTTAAAAATATCAAGTACTTAACTCTTTTCTTTAATGAGCTTTACTAGGCTCAAAGTTACAGTATTATAATAAATTATACTAAGCAATCAAAACAGTACTATAAATGGACTTTATTTATATAATTATTTTGTTGTCTGGGCCACAATGAAATATAGTTGGGAAGGTTAAAAAGACATTATTTCAATTCTTGTGAAATTTAGAGTGATAAATATTTCTCTCTCTTTTTTTATCTTAAAGGATACTGTTCTCCTTACAGAATTGACAGAACTTACCTTACTTTTGTACCTCTGATCTCCCAGTTTTAACTGAACAAACAATTCTGTCATGCTTCCTCCTGACACATTCTTTCCTTCCAACAAAGTTATACTTATAATCCCATTCCACAGTTGGTTCTTTCTCAAAGACTCTGAGAGTCGAAGGTTGCGTATCAAAGAGGACTAAAGCAAAAAATAAAGAAGACATATAAACTTGCTGATAAGTAGTGAATGTGACTTTAGAGATCACAGGAATTGCAGGTTTGAATACTTGATTTTAACTATCACTCCCTGCCTATTTTGACTACCCTGCAAACCCAGAGAAGAGAGTTTTTGTGAAAGCCCCACACTTGCAACAATATAGCAAAAAGACGGAGAGAAGCAGGCCTTTTTAGCAGTGATCTTACCTCTCAACTGTGATGAGCTATTTGGTAAGAATTTTAAACTGTGCCTTTGGCTATTTTAATAGTAGGAAGGCATTCTGGGGAACAGAGATAGAAGAACAATGTATTGCTTTCCAGGAAAACACAATACCTCCTGGTATTTAAAATTCATGGCTTTGAAGTCATCCTTCACATTTGAATTTGTCCCAGTATGTCAGGTCCTGGGCTGCAGGACATGGGTTGGGGGAAGGGGGTGCGCTGTGAAGCTGGATAAAGTGCTTCTCACAGAGCTTGGCACCAGGTAGGGGGCTCAGGGCTGACCTACTGACTTGTTTCCACCTACCACTTTAATAATAGAACTTTCTCATATACATCTTGCACAGAATATAGAAAAAGGCCAATAAACTCTTTAATTAAATGATAAAGAAGACAATTCAATGTTTAGCTGCCATCAAGTCAATGGTGCCGTACAACAACCACATGATATGTGGAGCAGAACTTGGTCTTCGGGTTTTTGCAAAAGAAGATGGATATTATGTACTTTTAATTTCCACCATATAACTTTTTAAGTGGGTAGAGAGAGGAGTATAAGAAATGTATATGTGCTATCCACAAATTTCAATGCTTTACCAATTTTTTCCCATTTATCCCTTCGCTAGTTTTTTTCCTTGTTGAAATGCTTTACAGTGTAACCTCTTATCAGACTTTACCAACCTGTATGATCCAACACTAAAAATTAACAGTCATTTCCTAAATATCATCAAACACCCAGTCCATATGTACATTTCCCTGACAATCTCAACAGTGTGCTTTTGAGTCAGCTTAAGGTGGCTCCCACCTGACTCCCCGGCTGCTTTTAGTTGGCCTTGATCACTTCCATTCCCCCCTTAATAAGTGGCGTGAGCACAGATGTCTTTATTTGAAGGAGAAATAAGTGGGCTGAAGAATGTACATGGCATTGAGTATCATAGTAAAGCAATGAATTTCTAACACTATATATCTGTGCCTGTCATCTGCCCAATATATTTCAGAGATCATTTGGACACCAATTTGCTCGGACACCAGTTAGTCACAATTTATTACAACAAATGGCATGTCAGTATCCTATTAATTACATGCCAGCTTACCTCATCCAGCTCACGTCACTCTATCACTTCTTGATAAATGTTCCAACAATGATACACCAGTTATTTTGTTGATAATTTTTTAACAACTTTACACAAATTACATGGAAAGAAATACGTACTTCCAAAATGTGTATCTTTATTGCTTCTCTCTCTCTCACACACACACACACACACACACACACACACACACACGTACAAAGAGGTACTGAGGGTGCCAACCTAAAGTAAGGAGGGCAGGTGAGGAATGATTTAATAAATTAAAGAGATTAAAAACAGCTTCTCATATGGTAAACATGAATAAGTATTTCTTAAATCTTCTCTGCAGTAGTAGGCTTTCTATTTAAAATATTCAATAGTGAAGGATTATGAAAGAAAGAAAAGTAAGCCTTTTCCTTTGTATTGAAAAACCACACAAACATTCAGGAAGCATACAAATACATGCACTCTACATATATAACTACCTATGTGAATAGACAGACATGGAGTTATATATATGATTCCTCATCCAGCTGATTAGACACATAGGCTGACAACTTTTTTCTTTACAAAGAAAATGAGATTTTGATTCATGTCTCCTGCAGCAATTCCTTTTTTGTATGCTCTTCTTCTTCTTAAAGTTTGACTTGCAGACCAAAAAAAAGCTGAAGCATGAACTATCCCATGGCCATGCTTCAAAGTCCCAACAGATATATTCCTCCCTAAACACTGCAACTATTTCAAAATCCTTTTTATAAAACAGGGAGTAATGTCCACGAGAGATCAAAGGGCATCCTACAGTCTGGCAACTGCCTAAGAAAAATGGCAGAGTTTCCATGAAATATGCCCTAAAATAATTTTGCGGCTTGGTATGTCCTAATTTCAAATTGGATGTTTATCTTGGAAAGACTTCTATCTAACTTGTCCATAAAACAGCCCCACTTAGCTCTATGAGCTCTGTGAAAATGGAATCCAAAGCTGGTTATTAAGGGGCTGGGAGATGGGTTCCATATGGCAGAACAGCATGCGAGGGCAGGCAGAGGCCGCCACCAGCCAGGGCTTGGCTGGGGCTCCTGATCTATCCGGGGACACCAGTTGCATTACACCATGACATCTGGATTATTGCTTGTAATGTCCCTGGGAAATACCCACTTTCCATCAAAGCCTTTATCTATCTCACTCAGAATTTGAACATGTTCGTATTTAACACAGTCATGTTTGATGTAATGGGCTTGCTCTTTGCCATCCAAGTTTCTCCCATCCCATCCCCCTGAAGACACAGTAGGATAAGAGAAATATTTACTGCACAGTTCACAGATAGAAAAGAGCAGTCTGTAAGTGACCGTCCTTCTGCTTGCTGTTGCTGATGTTGTTGTCATTATGTACCCTTGAGTCAGAACTGACTCAGAAGGGACTCTCCAGTGGTGTTCAGTCTATAAATCACAGAAGAGGAGATTGCCCATCCTTCTCCCCCTGAGCCACTCATGGATCTGAACCACATGTCTTTCAGTTGGCAGCACAACTCCTTACCACTAAACCAAGGGAGCTCCCTTTGTTCTGCTTATTGTTGTTATGTGTCCTTGTCATAGGTGACTCATACATAACCCTCCAGTGGATTTCAAAGCAGTAACTTGCATGGAGCAAAGACTAAAATGTTAACAATGTCATTTCACTTTTTCTACTTAGTTCTCCCTAACTAGTTCTGTAAACGGCACGATACGGATTTTCAAAAATAATGCATGTTAAATGTGATAAGGAATTTTCTTAGTTACACTGACATTAACTTTGCTTCTGTCCCTGGAACTTGCACTCAGGTTTAAGAACAGCAATTCTCGGCTTGGGGCAGGGTCTGGGCCATGCTGCCTGAGCTCTGAGCAGAGCTGAGCTCTCCGAACCTTGTGCGCGCTCCTCACACACTCCCTCTGTTCCCATAATAAATCTTTTCCTCTGCACTCAGTTAGCTGAATAGCTCAAGATTTCATGTCTGTACCTCAGTCTAGAAATAAACTTTATCATCTTAATGCAACTTGGACTGTGAAAGGAGAGAAAGAAATGACCCATCTAAGGGGAAGCTTGCCCCACCTGAACCGAAACAAACATCAGGAGAGAGTTCGAAGCTTCTGGCTCCTGACCCTAATTTCTCAGCAGACGTACCGGATGAAATATAGTACCTAGGGGTTTTGTTCTTTTTCTCTTTCTTCCTTGAGGATCAGCACCTTTGACGATTTCTATGTACATTCATTCATATTCTCTCTCATCCATGGGTCCTCACCCCACCAAACCCACACTCATTCTTCTACACAAAGCAAGCAATTGAGTCTGGATTAATAACACACTTCTGTTATTAATCGTGAACGGAAGCATTTTACTTCAAACATGTTCACTTTCATAAAACTGAAACAAGCCTCAAGAACATAAATTTACCCTGAGTTCTGACAGTTCCACAGTCAAGGAAAGGAGGTGAGAAAGACAGCAAAGGCTGAAGACATAAAGAGAAGAGCTTTGTTGTTGGAAGGGTGCCCTGGGATGAGTTTTCAATCCCCAGCAGCGCCATGTGAAAGAGCACAATGGTCCCACGGTGTTTTCTGGGCTATCATCTCTGCAGAAGCACATGGAGGCTGGCTGGGTTCAAACAAACAATCTTTCTGTTAACAGCCACATCCTTAACCATTGAGACACCAGGGCTCCATCTACAGACATCGAGGAATAATTCACAAAGCAGAGAATTCCTATAAGTTTTTAGTCAAGAACAGATCCTCAAAATAGTAACTCAAGTATAGTTCCTAGGACATTATGGACTACCACTTGGGAACAATATTTTAGGATTACGGCCAAGGGTCCAGCTATAGAGATATGGTTCCTTGGCACAGCTGCAGATGGAAAGCCAATGATGATGGACAAAGCAACTTAGGACTTCCAATTTGTCAGCCAAAGGAAATGGTAGGAGATCAAGAGTGAAGCAAGTGTCTGAGAGGAGGGCATGACATCTCGGGAGCCAGGGCCACGGCCTGCAGCCGTGACAAGGAACATGGCCTGGAACCGTGTCACCACTCAGAAACGACCACATTGATCATGAAACAAACAGCAAGTATGCCTCACAAAAACCCCACGTGTGGCAGAGCCGGAAGATGCTGCCATGGTCCACAATGCTGATGTCCCAAAAGTCAAGTGTCAGGTCTTCTTCCTGGGCACCACTGGCAGACTTGAACCTCCAGCCTTTTCAACACTGGCCAAGGATATTATCGAGGACTCCATGCTGACCAATGCCCTGCATAATCATACAAAATACCCCCAGGGTGAAACAGAGAGGGCAAGAAGGGAAGTAGAGAGCTATTGGTACATATTTGGTGCCAAGTGTTGCACAAGTACTTTCTCTATCATTTTGATTTACGCGAATATAAAGCAGAACTGTTCCAATGTTGTCAGTGCATCCTACTTGGACTTTGATCATCTCTTCTCCTAAGTCATGAAGAGAAGGTAGGTCAAACTCAAAACTCATTGTTTTCAAATCAGTTCTGACTCAGAGCTGACCAACAAATTTCTAAGACTGCAGATCACCTGGAATGAGATTTCTTACTTTTACCTCCAAAGAGTGGCTGGGGTGGATTTGAACTAGCACAGAAGTGCTGCTTTGGAGTTAGCAAGACAATTCTCTATGTACCACCACTTTTCCCTCAGAGAAGGTGAGTAATCAATTAAATAAAAACAAAAAGAAATAAACTGACTGACTTAAAAAAATAGAGCAGGAAGTCAAAATGCTGAGCCTATAAAGGGTTTCACAGAAATATTCCTTTTAAGTTTTTTCAACATGCAAAGAGACTGTTCCTTGTCAACAGCTTTCATGGTTTGACATGAGAAGTCACACACATGCAGGGGCCAGGCAGCCCCTTTACATCATCTAAAGAGTCTCCAGGCATAAATTGTCCTAAAACTACACACAGAACCCTCCATTAGGATATAAAGGAAACCTTTTAAATTCCCCACATGGTACATGAACATGAAAGGTGAGATTTATGTTTGCAAATTAAAATACATCACAGTCACATGGATATGAATAATCTGTGTGTACTGACATTAGCTATAAAAGTTTTATACTGAATTTAGTATTGTTAAGTGATAAGGGACCATCATCACTCAATTATTGTCCTTAAAAATAGAAAATAAATTAAGAAGAGATAAAAATAGATAAAGACTATAAATCCACAGAGTTTCTCAGGATTGAGGGCCAGGAAAAGCTTCTTTTTAATGTACATCTGCCTTAGTGGTAAGGATATTATGCTGTTAATGCAAAGATATGTAGTTCAAATCCACTAGCTGACCCACAAAAGAAAGAGGATTTACTGCCTCTGAAGACCTGCTGGAGGATCAGCTGTGGGTTATTTTGGATTTGATGGCACACATCAATGACAACATAAAATAAAATCAAGGTCTTATGATTCAACAGGATTTTCTTTTTGTTCTGACCTTTAGGAAGCTCACAGTTAAACACTGGGCTCACATCTATAATATTTATCATCAGCTTTATTTTTATTTATTTGCCTTACCCTGATGGCCATTGTATCTGGATTCCATCTTTCCATGGCAATAATTCACCAAAAATACTTCAAGGGCAACCTCAGCTAAAGGTGGGGCTCTGCCAAGTCCCTTCTCTGACCCAAAACCACCCCACATGGGGGAGGGTGGAATGTGCCCCACAGGGTTTCCAGTGGTCAGAAATTTGGAAGTAGATGACAGATCCTGTGCCTGAGGCACCTCTGGATAGACATGAGCTTCCGGTCTTTCAGAAAGAAGCTGAATAGAATAATGGTTTTCAGACCCCCAGGTCTCCTAAACAGGGGCTATGGAGATGTAGGGGCTATAGGTGAAAAATGTAAGAATGTTCACCAGCCTCACACACTGCATACCAGTACCTCTGGAGCCATACTTCCTTATATTCTGCAATCTGGTTACTCCATTTGCCTCAGCCCAGTCCACCGCTGCAAAATTCTGAAGCACTAGCAGTCCTATTTACATGCTTACAAGATCTACCTTTCCTGACTTATCTCATTTTGCCTCCTAGTTTTCCAAGAACCCCACAACATACAGTATTTCATGCTGTTGTTGTTGTTATGTGCCGTCAAGTTGCTTGCAACCCATAGCAACCCTATGTACAACAGCTCTAAACTCTGCTCTGTCCTGTTCCAATATCATTGCCTCCAACACACTCATCCCAACTGCCCCAGTCACCGAATCAATCTACCTCATAGAGGGTCTTCCCCTCTTGCGCTGTCCCTCCACACTCCCAAGCATGATGTCCCTCTCCAAGGACCCGTCCCTCCTGGCAACATGTCCAAAGTATGTCAGGCGAAGCCCCAGAATCCTTGCCTCCAAGGAGCAGCATGGTTGAACCCTCTCTAGGAGGAACCTATTAGTTTCCTTGGCAGTCCATGGTACATTCAGTACTCTTCTCCAGCACCACAGCTCAACGGCGTCAATTCTCCTTCTATCCTCCTTGGTCATTGTCCAGCTGTCTGATGCATAACAAGTGATTGCAAAGTCCATGGCCTATAGCAGACTCACCTTTGTCTCCTGAGACACACCGTTGCTCTTGAGTACTTTAGAGAGGTCCCTAACAGCAGACTTTCCCATGGCAATACATCTTGAAATTTCCTGGCTGCTGCTGCCAAGAGTGTTAATTGTGGAGCTGAGCAAACTAAAGCTGTGAACAATCTCAATCTCTTCACCATCCATCCTGATGCTGCCAATTGGTCCAGCAGTGAGAATCTTTGTCTTCTTGACATTGAGCCTCAGTCCATATTGAAGGCTGCAGTCCCTGACCTTCAGCAGCAAGCGCTTCAGGTCCTCCTCAGTTTCAGCAAGCAGGGTTGTGTCACCTGCATAACGCAGACTGTTTATAGATCTTCCACCAATCCTGATGTCGCATTTCTCCTCATAGAGGCCAGCCTCCCGGATGATCTGTTCTGCATACAGGTTGAAAAGGTATGGAGACAGAACACATCCCTGGCGTACACCCTTCCCAATTTTGAACCATGTGTGTTTCCTTGCTCTGTTCTGACATCTGCCTCTTGGTTCAAGTATAAGTTTTGCATTAGCATGATCAAGTGTTCTGGGATTGCCATTCTTCTCAGAGTCAGCCACAGTTTGTTATGATCCACACAGTCAAATGCCTTTGCATAACCAATGAAGCACAGACAGACATTCCTCTGGTACTCCCTGCTTTCTGTCAAGATCCACCTAACATTAGCTACAATATCCCTAGTACCACGACCCATTCTAAACTCAGCCTGGACTTCTGGCAGTTCTCTGCTAATGTGCTGTTCCAGTAGTTTTTGGATAATCTTCAGTAGAATCCTGCTTGCATGTGAAATCAATGAGATTGTTCTATAGTTTCCACAATCTGTTGAGTCACCTTTCTTTGGTATGGAAATAAATATAGATCTCTTCTAGTCAGTCGGCCAAGTGGTTGTTCTCCAGATTTCTACCAACTTTTACAGTTGGAGATGGATCAAACATGCAATAAAGATGCATTGATAACAATGGGTGACTGGAATGCAAAAGTCGGGAACAGAGAAGAAGAATCAGTATTTGGAAAACATGGACTCGGAGACAGAAATGAAGATATAGATAGAATTATTGAATTTTGCACAATCAATGACTTATTCATCGCAAACACATTTTTAAGAGACATAAACGCAGGTTATGTACCTGGATTTCACCTGATGGTATGCATAGGAATCAGATCGATTACATCTGTGGAAGGAACCACTGGAGAAGCTCAATATCAGCTCTGAAAACTAGGCCCAGAGCTGATTGTGGAACAGAACACCAACTACTCATATGCAAGTTCAAGCTGAAGCTGAGGAAAACTAAACCAAATCCATGAGAACCAAAATATAACTTTGAGTCTATCCCCCCTGAACCATCTCAAGAACAGGTATGAGGCTTTGAACACAAATGAACGAAGTCCAGATGGGTTGTGGGAGGATATCAAGGTTATCATCCAAGAAGAGTGCAAAGGTTCATTACAAAGACAAAAGAGGAAGAAAAGACCAAAATGGATGTCAGAAGAAACTTTGAAGATTGCACTGGAGCGCAAAGCACAAGGAAGAATTCAAGATACTCAAGAGCTGAACAGAAGATTTCAAAAGGCAGCTCGGAATGACAATTTCATGCTAGTGGTTTTTAAACCTGGATGTGCACCATATCACTTGGAATGCTTGTTAAAAGATAGCAGGAGAATCGGGACACACCCCTGCAGCTCTGACCCACGAACCCCATCTTCAGGTATCGCATTGCTCCCCCCCCCCGACCCGGCTCGCACGCCCCCACACCAGCTCTGAACTTTAGGACTGGCCAAGGTGCTGTGCGCAGACGCAGTCACGCCCCCACACCAGCTCTGAACTTTAGGACTGGCCAAGGTGCTGTGCGCAGACGCAGT
>NW_006399954.1:5746913-5767271 GCF_000299155.1 Elephantulus edwardii
GGGGGTTGTGCGGGGAGAAGGTGCAACAATGAATGAATGGAATTCCAAAATCTCTGTAGATGTTCACTGAAATGAAAAATAACCTAAATTTAAAAAAAATAAAAATTAAAAAAAGCTAGCAGGAACCCACCACAAGTTTCTGGTTGAGGAGGTCTGAGGTGGATGCTGAAGAATTTGCATCTCTAACTTGTTCCAGGTGATGCTGATGCTGCAGCCAGTCCAGGGGTTCTCCTTTGAACATCACAGCCAGATTATCCCATGTATCATGTGATTTCATACCATGTTTCAATCAATTCTCCCTCCTCCAAATCGTTCTTAAGATTTACGTTCGTCTTCTTCCTCAGAATCCCTCTGTGACACAGACATCAGTCCACTTAAATGTGTGCTAGACCAGAGCAAAGGTCTCAACACACCCTCCGAATACTCCATGCCCCCACTTCCCATTGCTTTTGCTAACAACTGTTCCTCTTCCTTTGTATACCAATGAAGGAATTGTCCTTTTACTTTTCAAAGAGAAGAGTGAACTGGGGGGTAGGGGTGGGCAGGGAGAAAAATGCAACAATGAATGAATGGAAATCCAAAATCTCCTTCAAGGATATGAACATGTACGGCTAAGCACAACTGATAACAGTGCATCTAAATTCCAAAATCAATCTCCATAATAGTCTATGTGTTTCCTACTGTCAAAGGGGCCCTTTAGAGTAGTGAGGGAAGATCTTCACCCTGAAACCCACAGTGTCCCTTTTCAGCAGGAAGTAGCTAAGAGAATACGCCATCCCCTTTTCCTTATGAATAAGGGTGAAGTCTCTCTCAGGGAGGAGTGATAGGGAATGGCAAAGGACACACTGACAAAAGAGATTAATTAGAACTGGCTTTGACAAGCACTGTGGCAATTGGTCAATTAAAACAGACTTTCAGGGGGGAGAAGAACGAACTGGGGAGGAGGGTAGAAAAAACAGTGCAACAATGAATGAATGAAAACCAAAAATTTCTGTAAATGTTCATTAAAACTAATAAAATGTAATAATAATTTTTTTTAAAGTTGTTTCTATAGGTAGCCAAGGGAGTGCAGTTTGAAAGATCATGGAATTTAGAAACATTAAAGCAAAGATTAAAGATTAAAGCACTCCATTAAATGAGGAAAGCTGTTGCACTGTGTTCCAGTCATGATATACAGTCTTTACTTCACCAAGCAAATAATACTTTATCTTTTAAAGGGATTTTATATGCTGCTCCATGGGCATAGCAAGAAAAAGGGGCAAGGGGAGGTGAGCTAAAATACAGAAGGAGATGCAGTTAGATGGAACCATTTTCTCCTCAGAGGAAGAAGCATCCACTTCATGTGAACAGCTCCTTCTTACCACAAAACTGTGCAACTAGGCAAATCAAAGACCAAAATGCTCTGCTGCTTCTCACCTGGGTTCTGACTGACCACTGAGCACCTCACAAGAGATGGGTGCGTGACGGATAGATGGGTGGCTGGGCTCTTTGGTAGAAGGGAAGAATCAAAGAGCAATGTGGTGGGGGAGGAGAGATAAGAGAGAAAAGGAGTGGAGCAAGGGAGGAAGGAGACAGGCACCTAAGATTCAGGGTTCTCTAGTTCTCTAACTGTTGTCTTTCAACATATGTTCTCAACCTCAAACTTGCCTTTTGCCATGAACTGAAATAATAATAATAATAAAATAACAAAACCATACTCAAACCACCAGGGTGTTAAGACACCTCCACTTATGGAAACAGCCAAGTGAACAGGTGTGCAAAAATTCTCAGGAAGCCTATCTTAGGGCACAAAAGAAATCAACATTATCAATCTAGAGGGTTCGTCAGAGCCACAATAATCTGGCAGGAGTCTCCAGATGTCCCTCATGTGGAAAGGCAGTGGCCTGTCATTAGTTAGGCCAGGGCAGGAGGGCAAAGGAGGCATCACCAAGGGTTTCACTGTCATTTCTTCAGTCCCCTGAAAGAATTGGGAAGATTGGCCTGTAGGTTTGCCTTGAACCCCAAGAACTCTTGTATTGGATGAACCAGAGCGCCCTCTCTGCCTGGGTTTTGAAGTCTCAGCCTCACACTTTCCACTGTGGGACCCTGATCAGGAAGCTGGCTGGGTCTATGCTCTGGAATGCTGCCATGGGCGGATGGATACCATGTGTCCATGTTGACACCTCCTTTGACTAACAAGTGCGTCCCTGTTTAAACCTGTATGATCATGTCCCAAAGTCAGATGTTTCCTCATCTCATCCTTCTGAAACATTGGCTGTCTAACATAAGCCTTGGATTTTAGAGGGGGGAAAGACAGAGAGATAGCAAGGGGGAAGAAGAAAAAGTAGAAAGGGAAAAAGAAGAAAAGGGTATAAGAACCTACACTTACCCAGAAACATCATCATGGAAGTTAACAGTCTTATAAAGTGATGTGTTATGAAAAGCATTTCTAAAGCCAAAAGCTAGGACTTGGCTCCTATAGTTATAACAGTTCAATAGAGAAGAAAAAATCCAGGTATTTAAGAACACAAGAAAAAGTCAGAGAGAATGGTTTTTAGAGGTGATAGAAGTTCTGAGAAGACAAACAGGATTCTGAAGAAGCCTGAAGCTTAGTTATGACAGGAAGGTTTTAGCTCCCATGGGCTACAGACAGGATTGGCAATCTTCTGTAAAAGGAACAGTTATCAGGTATTTAGACTTTGTGAGTCATAAGGTTTCTGACGCCACTATTCATTTCTGCAGCTACCCACAGATAATAAATGGGGTATTCCAATAAGACTTTATTTTTAAAAACAGACCTAGGGTAGGACTTCACCCTCAGGCCAACATTTGAAGACCTGGACTAGAGAAATGAGTCTCTGGGTGGTTGACACAGGTAAGTACTTGAGGAAGGCCTGGTGACCCGTTTCTGAAAGATTACAGTCACTGGCATAGTGTGAGACACACAGGCTGGCCATGAAGTGGAATGACTGGAAGGAATTGGATACTCTTCATTTGTTTGTTTGTTTGTTCTTGATTTTCTTTTAGGTTTGAGCCAAAGACAGCCCCATCTGGAAGAAGTGGGAACCACTGATAATAAACAAGTCAACCTGCAGCCCACATCCTACATGCAACTTAAGACAGAGGGTGGTTGATGTTATGATCAAGTTGGAGGGGAGTCCTAGCTGACTCTCCAGCAGGTTTTCAGAAGCAGTAAATCACACGGGAGAAGATGGCCCACCCTTCTCCTGTGAGGTGGCCTGTGGATTCAAACTGCAGGCCTTTAGACTAACAGCGGTATTCCTTACCACTAAGACACAGAGACCTCTTGAGCCCAGGGAGAGGGGAGAAACACTTTAGCTTCTCTCTGCCTTCTGTATCCCAACCTCCTACCAATGGCTCACATTGTGCAAAGCCAACTAGATGTCAGCTGAGAGTGGCACGAAGCAGAGTGAGTAGCAGAGGCTGCCCTCTGTCTTACCCGGGAAGAATAGCGGGAAAGAAGATGGGACTAAATAGGCCATGAATTTTTAAGTCAAAATGTGTTGTATAAAGAAAGAAAAAGAAAGTCATAGTTGTGGCCTAGTGGCAAGAAACTGCAGTACAATCCCAAAGGCATTCAGTTCAAATCTCCCAGGTTCTCCATGGTGGATAGATGGACAATCTCCTCTTATGAGAGTAACTGCCTCTGAAAACCCACTGGAGGGTCAGTTCCAACTTGATGGTACAGCACCACAACAACAGAGTTGTATAGGTCACATCTCTTAACTGAGGTGATCAATCAGTGCCAGGTTACCGAATGAGTAAGGCAAGCACTGGCCTACATGAGCTTCCTTACTAAATCTGCAGTCAACAATCTTATATATATTTTTTTTTCAACCACTAAAGGCTCTGCGTCTAGGTCTGACTGGCAACTGTCCCACAGCAGAATGATTCTACAGAATCTAAGACAATTTCAAACTCAGGATTCCTGATGGGAATGGAATACCCGACAATAAGCAGGTGACTTGCATGTATGTACTCATCAGCTGTGAACCCTCTGACCACCAGTGTGAGAAAGGGGAGAAAGAACCAGGCATCTCCTCCTCCTCCCTTCATCCTCATCACTGTCATAGTGGAACCGACTCAAAGCCGACCCTCCAGCAGGGGAGAATGCTCGTTTTCTCCCATGGAGCAGCTGGTAGAGTTGAACCATCTGCCTTTGGTTTGGCGGCACAACTTCTTACTCACTAGGCTACCAAAGCTCCTTAACACAGACATGGTGAAACTTAGATGTAATTGTCTGGGTCACTAGTCTGTCTCTGCCACTGACATGTGTAAAATAATGCGTGTAAATAAGGGCTATGTGAAGTCATGTACCTATTTCCATGCTAAATGATCTCAAGTAAAAGAAATCCCATGAGATAAAGAGATAAAAGGATCAAGCATGCAGTGTTTATGAACCCAGCTACAGTTGCTATGTGAGCATACATGCGTGCACACATATGTGCATATTTGCATCATTTCATAATTCATTTTCCTAAATGTGACTGCTTAAGAAGTATGAATTCTTTTCCTCCACTTTATTATTATTAATTTTAATGAAAGTTTACAGAGACTTTGGATTTCCATTCATTCATTATTGCACTTTTGTCCCCGCCCACCCCTCCCCTCTAGTTCACTCTTCTCTTTGAAAAGTAAAAGAAGCAAGCTCTGGTGGCCTAGTGGCAAGAAGCTGCACGGCAATCCCAGAGGTGTGCGGTTCAAATTCACCAGATGCTTTGTTGAAGAAGGCAGAACAATCGTCTCCTGTACCACTCAGATCCGATTTGACGGTACACAAATAAAAAATTAAAAAATTTAAAAAAAGAAAAGTAAAATTACTTTATTGTTATACAATCCCTCCCCTCAAATCCACTCCACTGTAGAGCCTTCATTCTGGACTCCTGTCATGACAATAATACCTAATCATATATCCCATTTAAACAGTTAGAACTCACCTTTTTCAGTCTTCCCTCAACCCTGATGTCAGTCCCGGTTTACAACAGTGTGAGAATTCTTAAGTAACTTCTTAATTCCATTTTCAATGTTTGGTTTTGTTCTGGGTTTGTTTGGTTTCTGTTAGCTTTTGTTTTAAATTTCGCTCAGCATATTTTAAGCTCAAGGAACTGAAGAACAAATTCAAACCTCGAGTTGCTATAATCAAGGATGCTTTCGGCAGAATGTTAAATGATCCAGAAAGTATTAAAAGAAGATGGAAAGAATATACTGAGTCACTGTATCGAAAAGAATTGGAAGACACAGAAGAATTTCATGAAACAACATATGAGCAAGAGCCTATGGTGATGAAAGAAGAAGTTCAGGCTGCTTTGAAGGAAATGGCAAAAAATAAGGCTCCAGGAATAGATGGTATACCAATTGACATATTTCAGTTAACAGATGCTGCCCTGGACGTGCTCACCAAGTTGTGCCAAGAAATCTGGAGAACAATCACTTGGCCAACTGTCTGGAAGAGATCAATATTTGTTCCTATCCCAAAGAAAGGTGACCCAACAGAATGTGGAAACTACAGAACAATCTCACTGATTTCACATGCAAGCAAGATTTTACTGAAGATTATCCAAAAACGACTAGAACAGCACATCAACAGAGAACCACCAGAAGTCCAGGCTGGGTTTAGAAGGGGTCGTGGTACTAGAGATATTGTAGCTGATGTTAGATGGATCTTGGCTGAAAGCAGGGAATACCAGAAGAATGTCTATCTGTGTTTCATTGACTATGCAAAGGCATTTGACTGTGTGGATCATAATAAACTATGGCTGACTCTGAGAAGAATGGGAATCCCAGAACACTTGATCGTTCTAATGCGAAACTTATACTTGGACCAGGAGGCAGTCGTCAGAACAGAGCAAGGGAACACTACATGGTTCAAAATTGGGAAGGGCGTATGCCAGGGATGCATCCTATCTCCATACCTTTTCAAACTATATGCAGAACAGATTATCCGGGAGGCTGGGCTCTATGAGGAGAAATGTGGGGTCAAGATGGGTGGACGATTTATCAACAACCTGCGTTATGCGGATGACACAACCCTGCTTGCTAAAACTGAAGAGGACCTGAAGCACCTGCTGCAGAGTGTCAAGAACTGAAGACTACAATATGGATTGAGGCTCAATGTCAAGAAGACAAAGATTCTCACCACTGGACCAATTGGCAGCATCAGGATGGATGGTGAAGAGATTGAGATTGTACACAGCTTTAGTTTGCTTGGCTCCATAGTCAACAGTCTTGGCACCAGCAGCCAGGAAATTAAAAGACGCATTGCCATGGGAAGGTCTGCTGTTAGGGACCTCTCCAAAGTACTGAAGAGCAATGGTGTCTCTCTGGATACTAAGGTGCATCTGATACAGGCCATGACCAAGGAGGACAGAAGGAGAATTGATGCCTTTGAGCTGTGGTGCTGGAGAAGAGTATTGAGAATACCATGGACTGCTAGGAAAACAAACAGATTTGTCCTGGAAAGGGTTAAACCGGGTGGCTCCTTGGAGGCAAGGATTCTGAGGCTCCGTCTAACATACTTTGGACATGTTGTGAGGAGAGACCGGTCCTTAGAGAGGGACATCATGCTTGGGAGGGTGGAGGGACAGCGCAGGAGAGGAAGGCCCTCTATGAGGTGGATTGATTCAGTGACTGGGATAATTGGGATGGGAGTGTCAGAGACAGTGCGATTGGCACAGGACAGAGCGGAGTTTAGGGCTGTTGTACATAGGGTCGCCACGAGTCGCAAGCAACTCGTCGGCACATAACAACAACAACTCATTATACTATTAAATATGAGAAAAGAAAAAAATGTTATCAATTCTATTCTGACTCATAACAATCTCACAGAAGAAAAAGTGAAGTTATCCTATACCGGTTTATAAGGTGGCACTATTTGCAGCCTATGGGGACTTTCAGTGACCTGCAGAGCTGAGGAGGACTTCATGGGGTTTCCAGGGCTCTGCTCTTCATGGAAGCAGGTTGCTGTCATTTTCTCCTACAGAGTGGGTTCAAACCTCCAGCCGTATATATTTGTCTGGTAAGTGTTTAAGCAGCACACCATCAAGAGTGGAAACTACTATTAATTTTCTGTTTCTATAAGGGAGCTCTGGTGACCTAGTGGTAAGAAGCTGCACTGCAAACCCAATGGCATGTGGTTCAAATCCACCAGCTGCACTGCAGGAAAAAGATGGGCAATCTCCTCCTGCACGACTCACAGCCTCTGAAAATCTATTGGAGGGCCAGCTGTGCTTCGTTCCTGACTTGATGTAATAATAAAATAAAACAAGAGTAAGGAATGGGAAACAAATCTGTTCCCATGGAAAGCTATGTACTGTAACTATACTGTGAGAACTAGATAGCTTAGCTCAGACCTAGTAAATCATATCCTCAATTCTCATTGAAAGATGTTCGTCGTAATGTAAACAGAGGCTTTGATAAGAAGCGAATCCTAATTTGAAAGGCATTCTCTATGTATTAAAATACAAAATGAACTTAGTTGGGGAAGAGCTTATTTTTAAAAAAAAAAAAGAGTCTACAGGGATTGTAAAATGGAACAACCATTCTGGATGATAGTTTGGCACTTCCTCAAAAAGTTGAACATATAAATTCCATATGACCCAGCTATTCCACTACTTGGAATATACCCTGAGAATATGAGAACTGAGGCACAAACTGAGATTTGTACACCAATGTTCATAGCAGCATTGTTCACCACTGCAAGAACATGGAAACAGCCCAAATATCCCACCACAAACGAATGGATTGAGAAATTATGGTACATTCACACAATGGAATACTATGCAGCACGCAGGAGCAATGACTTTGTAAATTTCTACCTAACTTGGGATGGACTGGAGAACATTATGCTGAGTGAACTAACTCAGTCCCATATTGATTGTATAAAACCATGAATGCAGAGTGAGGACCCAAGAGGGTTGGGAGAGGCTGGAAGCTGAGGGAGGAGGATGTGCAGGGGGAGGGGGCATTTAATCGTCAGGTTGTACAATTTGATGGGAGAGGTGAGGGTAATTGAAACAATTTGTTCTTGAAAACAATGTATTCTAATTTTGTAAATAAACTAGTAGAAAATTTTTTAAAAAGAAAAGGATGAGAATAGCTGTATAATTCAAAAAAACACAATTAATGTTACTAAATGATAAGCATAGAAGCTGTTGAATTCTTATATGTTTTATTGTGTAGATTCATAAAAAATTATAAGGGGAAAAAAAAGAGACCACAAATTCTCTGCTATTCAAAACCCCTCTAGAAGATGCAAATCACAAACTTGCAGATTTTAGAAACAATTATAAAAATACATTTATTTTATTGTTATAAGAATAAAATTGAGGTGAAAAAGTTAATGGTATATTACAGGTGATAAGGGCACAAGACTGATGAAATTCTGGATACACTGAGGAACATAAGCTTTATGTTTAATTTCTTCTAAAAAGTTTTTAAAAATAGAGAATGTGGAAGTCACAAAAAGAGACGCTTATATTTTAATAATACCAAAAGATATTTTGGTCAGAGTATTTTAACACCTAAAAGGCTTTTAATCATCATCTGTATAGATTTACCCTGCAATCATATTTATAAATCGAATTGGATGTTTTTTCACTTTGCTCTCTAAAAATGACAAAAGTCAATGTGAAATTATCCATTTATGTGTGCATTTAATTTCCAATTAAAGCCATGAACAAATTTCCATGAACTCTATCTACTTAGCTAAAGTTTTGTGAAATGTACTAAACTTAGGCATATATTAAAGTCCCTGAGTGCAGCACATTGAAGTAAAAATTCTAGGAACTATCACAAGTGCATGACTGGGGAAGAGAAAGACAACCACTCAGTGCTAAGCCAAGCTTGGATTTTATCTTATATATAAAATGTGTGTGTGTATCTCCCACACTACTCTGGAGGACCCTCTGTTCACTTTTTAAATTTTTTTTTTTATTCTTTGTATCTTGATATCTTTATCCAAGCCACAACATTTTTCCTATCCCTTTTCATTCCTTTGGTCATTTTTCTATAACCTCTCTTGTCCTCCCTCGACGCCAATATTCCCCAAGCTCACAATTTTTCTTTCTAGCCTTTATGTGCTTCCACAAACTGCCAATGCTGTTCCACAGACCAAAGCTCCCTAACTAAAGATGGTTATTGATGTACAGTCCCAGGGTTTTAGTGCAGCGGCAGAATCAATAAACGAGAAAATACTGCTTTGTCAGGTTTTACCAGAGCATTCTGGGAAAGTTTACTGCTGTGGGTGGGGTGGTTACAGAAACTCTTAATATGGGAGAGCCAGAAGCCAGGCTCCCTTCTGTGTAAGAAATGATGTTCTTCTACCCTCTAGTGACTACAAGGGAATAAAGCAAAAGTTGGAAGGATTTTTGAGACAGCTTCATGTTATTATTTATAGTCTCCTAATTTTATTTCTAAAAAAGAACCCATTCTGGAGACCAAATGAACTGAAAAGACAATAAAGTGCCTCAACACAATAAATTTTAAAGTTTACATAAATAGATATGATAAATAAGAGTCAAAACTGGATGTTTCGGTACCACAAAGCAAGGTTTGTGAAATTAGACTTTCTAAGTGGTGAGTGGGCTCGAGTACATCAGAGATGATGAGGATGGCACAGGACAGGGCAGGTGCTATCTGTTGTTTACAGGGTCTCTACGAGTCACAGACTCTACGGCACCTAACAACAGCAAGCGAGGACCACTAGTCAGTGTAACCATCTTAGTCCCTTCGTAGCTTCTCTTTCAACTTAAGTACATACACACCCACCCCACCCCGCACTACTATCATAACCATAACTGTTCAGAACAAAACCTTACGAATAAGCTGAAATCTTGCATCAGTTAGAAGAATCATTTCTCATTTGCAATTTTTTCTTTTAAAAATCATGAAAACCAGAGGCTATCAGACGCGTTTTGACTGATGGGGACGCCAAATCATTTCTGCTGACTCGAGTTATAAACACTCTTTGGATTTACTGTTGCAATAATTTTGACATTTAATCACTGCAATTAAAACTTGAGGATTGATTGTAATGATGAAATAAAAACATATCCCTACCTCGGTGCACCTATACATTTTGCAAATTGAGCACTGATGTATAATGGCCTAGAAAGGTGGCAATAGTATAAAATGTTATAAGGAATTAATGAATGAATCTGTTAGGAAACTACCTTTCAAAATAACAACTGGATTTTTCAAACTAGATAAGATACATTTAAAAGTTCATGCAAGTGTTTCTCAATCTTTTAATTATCTCTATAAAACTAAAGGGTATTTTCATCTAGTGTTACATAACTTCCTCAAGGCTAAATCTAATAGGAGCACTATCTAAATATTCCAAAGTTAAAGAAGGGTACAAAAAAAATTTAAAAAAAAGATGTGTAGCAATCTAGCATGGTTAGTACACATAAATGTCACCATTAAAATGTAAGGTCAGCTCTCTGGTTCTGTCCTTGTTAAATTAAATATTAAAAGTTAAGTTGATGCCCTCTTGTGTATAATAGCAGTAAAAGGGAAAAAATTAAAGCTGAAAGGTTGGTAATATTAATCATGTTTATTGTGTATTTGCTATACAATGAACACCAAAATTTAAATTTTTCACCAAATTCTCTAAAGATGAAATTTTTCACCAAATTCTCTAAAGAAAGAGGAAGACTATTTACCTTGCTGGCACTTAACCGCTTCCGATTTGACCAACGCTAAGGGTTGTGTCCATGGAAAATTGAAACATGAAAAGAAAAAGAAAGAATCGTTAACAATGTAATTATCTGAAGAGACTGAGAACACTACATTCAAATGACTAAGACCCAAGGTGCCTGGCAAGGCACATTTGAGAGAAAAATTAGGCTAGAAACACAGGAAAATCAAATTCACGAGCCTGTATTAAATCATCTCATTTATAATCTAAAGTCAAGGAGATACGAATACTAGCTGATCCTTAGACACACACTCATTGTTAAAATACATTGCGACACAACAATGCTCTATAACACGGCAGCAGGCTTCTTCTACTTGAAATATTCAGAAAGTGTTTCATAAATTCATGGACAGTATTAATTCATGTTTAGGTTTCCAGTTTACAAAACTGGAAAAACAGTATTCTGCTACTTTTACTATTAAGTCTCAACTTTCAATATAATAGAGAAAATGCTGAGTCATTTCTGTATAAATTTAGAAAAGGGGGTTAATACAGTGCTGAGTGAAAGAAGGAAATATATATTTTTTTCTCTCTCAAATAACTAGAAGTTTCACCACTGTTCTCTTTTGATCTCACATTTATCATGTTAAGGCTGTTGAATTTCCTCTACAATTAAAATTCTCTCCCAGAAAAATCATCATTATTCCTGTCACTGCCTAATACTAAAAAGCTTTATTCTGGCTGGTTAATCAGCTAACCAGTTGTTAAAACTTGGATAAATTCTGGAGAGTATGACTCAATTATAAATCTAATTGAGCAAACCACATTTACTATTATGCTGAAGGTAAAAAAAAAATACCTTTAGGTAAATGACCTATTCAGTTTGCCAAAATGTCTCCCGAACACATTATAAAACAGAAAATAAATAGCCTTCCAGGGAAATGCACTGGCATTTGAGTGATCAGCAACTAGAAATGCTGGTGCAAAAATGAGATGAAAATATTCTTTACTAAAACACTGAAATTTTCTTCTTCAACATAAAGTTACAGGTACCAGAACTCAGGTACTGAAATTGTATTTTTTTTTCTCCTATTTTTAACCACAAAATAACAAATATTTTCACTAAAACCAATTATCAAATATTAATTAGTGTTCTACATAGGGTTGCTATGAGTCGAAAACAACTCGACAGCACATAACAACAACAACAACATGGATACACAGTGCCACCTGAGGTCCTTTGACGTAACATTTCATTTCTTCACAATTTTAAAGCCTATGCAAAGACGACAAGGAAATGAATGTAAAGTGGCTATTCAGCTCTACAACAACCATTCAGCTCACTACTGTGGAGATGCAGTGGCTTCACAGCTGACTGGCTCTAGAGGCTTTAAATCGCAAGGGAGGAACCTGCCCCTCATTATCCTGCAGAGCAGCTAGTACCTACCTACCTGCCTTTGGGCTGGGAGTGCAACTCCTTCCCCATCGGCC
Source organism: Elephantulus edwardii (assembly GCF_000299155.1). Lineage (NCBI taxonomy): Eukaryota > Metazoa > Chordata > Mammalia > Macroscelidea > Macroscelididae > Elephantulus > Elephantulus edwardii. Next base: position 5,759,041 of record NW_006399954.1, read on the forward strand.
ACCAGAGCTCCCTTGATAATTACAGTGCTGTGAGCTAATACAGATAAAGTAGCTACCTCACCAAGCACAAGATTTGATTTACCTCAACCGGTACAAACTCTGTGAAACAGATCCTCTCTGTATTCCCATTTCACAATTGAGAACACTGAAAATGGTACTCTGAGTATGTCCACATTCACCACATTATCAAAGCCATAAAGTAATATGACTGAGCCTAAACTTAGACAGTCTATAACGGAGCCTGGTTCTGCCACAGAAAAAGAAATAGGCAGAAGGTTTATCTGCCTTCCATCCAATTCTTGCACTACTAAGTAACCATTAATTCAGATATCACAATCCTTAACATGAGGGAAAATATAGCTGTACTTCTTAAAGTTTTTTGTCTGCTCAAGTCTAAAGCAAGAAAGTATCTTAAGACCTATGTATAGAGAAACAGGTTAGGGGGGAGAAAATCAAGAACTAAAATTTACAGCTTTCCATCAGAATTTAAATTAAAATGAAAATTTAAAAGCAAATTACTCTCTATCAAATCAACTATCTTTCTCCAATCTTGAATTATTAGTCACTCCTACTTAAAAACCCAGAATAAGAAAGAATACCTTTAAGCGTTAATGTAAACTCAAAAAGAGAAAACAGCTCCTGATATCTACTGTAACCTCAGAGGAACCACATTATGCACTGCAAGTTGCAAGCTGAAAAATCACATCTGCTCCAGGATGAAGTATTCCTTTGCTTAGTTATACTGTGATAATGCAAAAAATAGAACAACAAAATTGCCAGCCAAACAAATGAGAGGAGGCATGGTTTACTGCATTTAATACCTCCATGAGATGTGTATGTATGTATGTGCGTGTATGTGTTTACACACACATACACGCAACATACACTAGACCAATGTTAAACAAATAACAAAGCAAGTCAGAAAACACATGAATGACTGATAGACAAAAATCCTGACAAACTCTTTCAAAAGAGTGAAAGTGAAGGAATTAGAGGAAAGAATGGTTGAAATAGAGAAGACAGACACAGTGGCTAGAGCTGAGTTCAAACAGATACTCTTTTAGATATTTACCAAAACCAAAACCGTATCTAGTTTAAAATAAACGGCAATGAAAATGTCATTGTTTTGCAACTGCAAATTTTGGCAAGATTGAAATATAATTTTTGTGTCAATACCACTGCTAAAGAGAATACATATAGAAAAACACACAACAGTAGTCATATAAGTAGGCAGCTGTATTTCTGAGGAAATTACCCAATTTTATATACTTCATTTAAATAAGTAATTTTTAGAGTGCATCAGTTGGTAATTGCTAAACCGTACTATAAATGATCCTATGTATAATGCATGGTATTACAACCTAGCCGTTGGGACCAATCACCCACTGTAGAGTCGGTCACCCAATGTGCATGCTGATAGGGACTGCAGAGTCAAAGAGGTATTGTCAACACTAAGAAGGAGCTAAAGAAAATCTGTTTTTCATTATTTTATGACCAAAAAAAGTTAATTTTCAAATTCTATTTAAGACAATTTTTAACATTAAACTAACAGATTTCTCAATATATCAGGCTTCAACAGTGTCTTTTTAAAAGAAAATTAACCAAATTTTCAGTTAATATCAAATAAACGCTCAAAAATGAATAATTAAACTAAACATTGCCACTATTTAGCTGACCACCTAGTAACTAAAAACTAATCATGCCTTTCCCCAAGTACATCTGGGAGAAAAGACTTCTTAAAGATTAGTATAAATAATTATAAAATTGCCAAAATAACAATTCGAATAGGAATGCATGTGGACTGAAACCATAATATGTTTTGGTTTGGACTCTGTATTCCTTCAGAGAGATGTTTATCTTTAATAACTGATAGACTGTATTTCTAAGAAAAAAAATTAATGCAATTGTATACTTTCAGTTTTTAAGATACAAAAATTGGGCATGGTGTCTATATTTTTAAGCTAGCATCTGTGAGTTACCTTGCAAAGCAATCGTGATTTTCTTTTTTATTTTAGATTAAGTCCTATTGGTTAATGCAATTAATTACAATGTTTCACTAAACCCTCATTAATTTTTATTTTCATTTTGAAAATAAAACTAAAAGTGACTTCCCAAGACTGAGCTGGAATATTTTCACGAAGCCCAGTGCCATGAGTGAAGAATAATTATCTGAGACCTAATTTATAAATGCACTTTAACTTTCATAGAAAAATTCTAAATATGTAAAATTTTAATATATCCCTTTGTCCAGCAGGCATTTTTGTGGACTTTTAAAATACCTTTCATAAAGCTATAATCAAGGATGCTTCTTGTTCTTTCTTTAACTCTTATAATTATAAGGTATAAACCTAGACTACAAAATAAAATCATGGCTCAGGTCCAAATCTTTGCTCAAAAAAGCAGGCTCAATCACACAATAACAAAGTGCAATGTTTTACGATGGTGTAAATATCTTCAATAGGTAGCGTATTAAGAAAAAAAGTTTTTCATTAAGTAGATCAGAAAAAATAAAGTTTTCTGTCTTCCCAGAAGTTCACTCCATAGAAAACTTGGTAGCTTAAAGTAAAAACAAAAACAATGATGAAGAAATTAAAATCTGCAAACATACACTTGCTCACCTAAATAATGCAACCCCATAGTTAAATCCTAGAAACAGCTTTTCATAACTGAATAATGCCTAAGTTATCAACTACTTAACAAAATTATAGGGAAAAGCTTTAGCACTTAGTGAAAGTATATTTTAGATAATCCATGATAAGCAAACCATAAACAGCATATTAGTTTTAATAATAACAACAGCGCCAACCTTGTCGCTAGCCAAAATATAGATAATTCCTTAATGGATTTTCTCCTAAGAGTTCTAAAAGAGAGGTAATTTAAGTATCTATAAAATTACTTGTTTTCTCACGAAATCATTACAATAAAGTCAGTGGTCTAGTAACCCAGTAATCAAAGGATAAGGATAAGAGCAATGAGCAGGTTTTGCATTTTGGCTTGGTTTGTGTGTTTTGTTTATTTTTTAAAAAGTTTAAAAAAAAAATGTCAAACTTACATGTCTCTTGAAATCACCCTGTTTCACTACTAGATTTAAGTTTAACACAATCACTCCCATGTCATCTTCTAAACTGTTTGGATCTTCCAATTTTAAAATATGTTCAGTTGTTCTGTATACAAAAACAATGAAATATGTTAATACTTACAAATAGTATTATAGATTTATGATGTATGCTAAAATCTCAGAAGGATTAGATACAGTGTTTAAAAAAAAAAAAAAAGCACCAAATGTGTAACTGAAACAGGGGCTACCAGGCAAAGGCTATCTGGCACCGACTAATTCAATAGTTGGTTAACACATCCCCCTCCTGATGCCATAAATAGATTTTAAATGCTTGCTACAATTTTAGTTAGGATAATGAGGTTGAATATTCATAAAATCCAATATACAACTTAAAATGTAATATGGAATGCTTTACTCCTGCTAGCACATTCATGAAATAGGAAGCAAAAAATGTTAACATAGACAATATGTTATACTTGTGCTTTCAAGCACTACCTCATTTATTCAGATTTTCCTTGCCATTTGTTCTCAACAAATCTCATTTAAAACTGTCCTGAATTCATGTATGAGTTCATTAATAAAAATTAGAAGGTGAAAATACAATACCTGTTAAGCTCAAGATCACTGAGAGTGACATATGCAGAGCCCATGAAATCAGAGGTGGTTAAGTCTCGATCATATACCTACAAGGCGGGGTGGGAGGTAGGGGGTAAAGCAGTAAAACACATGATTATAGCAAGCCAACCAAGTTTATGCAATTATTAGCACATGAAATTGGCTAGTAAATCTGAATCCACTCTTACTAATTTAAAAATCATTTGCTTAGTAGTGTTAAAGGGGAATTTAGCCCCTTTAAGTCAAGGGTGAAAAAAACTAAAACATTGCTCAAATTTGACCATTTTGCTGACTTAGACCAAAACAACAGCAGAAAATACACACAGGCAGGATTCACATGCATTATAATGTTATGCACAATGGACCTTGCTTTTTGTCAGTGAAACTGTCTCTCATTAAAATTGTCTTTTCCACAGTGAGCAGATCTGCCAATTAAATAGAAATTTGCTAAATATTCTATAGCAATCACATCCTGCACTCAACTCATGCAGTTTTAACCCAGATGTTAAAGCAACTGATGCTTACAACTGGTAGCTTAAAATGCTATTAAGTAAAAAGTTATTCCTAATGAGAAAGAGTTTAGTACTTGTCACCGCTGCATTCCTAGTAATAACTCTTCCACATTCAATAAGTTTAAGTACAATCAATGGAGATACAATTTGCACTCTTAATTTGCTGTAAAACTTGTATTCATGGTCTGAGGAAAGTATACAATTTTGACAAATGATAGAATGATGTCCCTTCATATGAATATTTTTAACTCAAGGCTTGAGAATGAAATTGATATTTTCTTTCTAAGTCTGCTTTGAAAAAAGCATGAAAGAGTGTGAAAATAAAATTGTTTTTAAGTTTTATTCTGATTTATTTACAAAGTTTAATATATTGTTTTTCACAGAAGATCCTTCCCATTTCCTTCACCCCAAATCTTTTTAATACAAGAGAGGGCTCTGTAGCGGTCTGTAGTTACCTTCACACGGAGCTTTTGCTCAAGGCTTTGTATAGGTAGCACAACTATCTCATCCCAAATTGGGTTCAAGTTCTTATATATGACTTTACTTTTGTACAGTGTCTTCCCATTCAGCTTAAATTTCACATAGGGATCACTTGTGCCTTTAAAAGAAAAAGAAAGCAAGATGAATTTGGAAAACACATGTGAAAGCATCATTTTCCATCAAATACAAAGTCTTTCCACACGTGCAGACCCAGAACAAAGTCGGTATGTGCAGGGAAGGCAGGCCCCAGAGGTTCAGGGGTGAGAAAAATGGACCAGTTTAAGAGAGATGACAGACTCGTCTTAGCCTTCAGTGCTGGAATATAAATGAACTCCCTGAGTTTTCCTGTTGTTCCATTTCATTGTGGATATGTCACCCACAAAAATTCTAGAAGCAAAATCCACAGGCACCAGGCAATGGTGTCAGCATCACGAGATGAAGCCCACCACCCCTCCTCAGAGCAGCAGGGGGTCATGGCAGAGAGAACAGAGCCATTTTCAAGAAGTTGGCCAGATGGTTGACTCAACAGAACTCTGTACTTTAAAATATAATAATAATAAATCAATCAATCTGTGAAACCATGGGTTCAAAAGATGGGGCCAAGGCTCAGACAAATGGGGAGGGGGCATTCAATTGACAAGGCTGCCATTCTTTGTTGACTCTGCACCTGCATTAAAGCCGTGGACATTGTTCTCACCCAGGCCAGCTGAACTTCAGAGCAGCTAGGCCCTCAGCTGGCCAGAGAGCTGACACTGCTGACCTGCCCACTCCTCCTGGGGTGCTTTGAAACTGACTCCAAAAGGAATGAATAATGTCCCCCCCAGCTACCACGCCAGCAGCCAAAAAGAGGCCCAAGGACTGCCCCTCTGCCCTCTTCAAATCAACTAAGAGAAAAACAAGCTCACGAGCACATGTGTAAAAATGTACCCATGTGCCTATGTGTGTGTATGTATGTGCTACACACTACCCCCGACACACTGGGGACACACAAGGAGTGACGTGGAACATTCACGCTCACTAGTGTCAAATAAAGGATGAAAAAAGAAGACACAAATAAATGAACAATCCGTGAGTAGCTACCAAAACCCCCTCAAAAAATTCTATAAAGAAAGCGGAAATGCAAATTGTGGGCAATTACAATATTATGAATGAAACACAGGGCTATGAATCAGTGTGCAAAGACCAAGCAACTGTATCAGTCACTGATCCATCCCAAGTGCTTTGGACAGAACTCAACCCAGGCCCTCACAGTTTCTACTGCACTGAGTTTCTGATACTGAAATTAGCTCAGTATTGTTGTTGTTAGGTGCCATCAAATCAACTCCAACTCTTATGCTACCACAGATCCTTGCTGCCAGCCTCCCAGTCCCCACCGAAATTAGAGTCTAACAATATTGGATCAAAAATTAAATTACATCAACTTTATATGAAATCTGTTTGCTATCATCCACCAAAATCCTAATACATATCATTAACTACCTTGGTCTTGGATTTTTTTTTAAACATCTTTTTTTTAAACATCTCAATAAACAGTTCTTTAGTTTCAAGATCAGAAAGTATTGAAAAGGAATTTAATAAGATTTACAATACGGATTGCAACTCTTTTCTCTGAAAATATAGTAACATCATTACAAACTAAGGAGGCAAAATACAACATTTCAACACATTAATTGGACAAACAAAGCACAAATTGAATCATTAGCCTTCTACACTATATGGATGTTCATTTTAAAATCATCACAGCAACAACAAAGGCACAATTTTAATAAATTAGCCTTCCATATGATATGGATGTTTATATTAAAGATATTAAATAAACTAAAGGAAAAAATAAATGTACAAATATGAACCCAGATCTCACATTTTGAATTTGATGACATGGGAGTAGAAACAAATGTGTAAAAACACACACACATATATATACACACACAAGCACACACAAGGAGTAGAAGCAAACCCATTTACAGACAGGCAGTGGAATCTGCACTAGTGAGCAAGACACCCCTCCACTCTTTCCCCGTTTGCACCACAAGAGAATACCTCTGGCAAGTCAGACTTTAACAATCTTTCTGATATATATAAAGAAGTGGAGGAAAACTATAATAAAAAGAGGCCTTTAATTAAATGAAATTGCCACTCTGGGATCCGGCCTTCATGCTTGTCAGCGTACTCTCAAAATAAACATCTCAGAACCAGGCCTCCACGGTGTCACTTTCTCACAGGCAAGGCATACTGGGTAATCCCCAGGCATCTTGACAGCTATATAATGTTCAAACTGTTTCACGGGTGAATGGCGGCTGTTGCATGAAAGAAAATATTAATGTCTGGAATTAATAGAAAAAGGGACTAGGGTTTACAAAGCCAAACAAGGAAAAGAGGGTGTCAAGTCAGTGCAGCGTTAATTGTTAGGGAAAATTGGCTAAGGGGGCGGGCTTGCACATTGTGCTTCTCTCTTGGAGCCTAAGTGCTTCACTGTCAGCGAAGTTACATCTCAACTAAGCAAGTTCTGAAAGGGGGCTGGACACTCTGGAATTCAACTCTCAGATTATACAGATGATGGAATGACACCTGAATGGGTGGACTTTAACCTTTTTGTACTGGGAGCTCGATAAACAATGAAGCTTTTTAAAATAAGGAGGTGATGTGGCACTCTACGAAGAGAAAGGGACCAGGTGCTACCACCCTGGGCGTGCCACCCAGGGCAGCCACCAATCACACTGTGCAAACCTGAGTCACACAACTTCAGACTTAGAAAATCAGACAACGCAGAGAACATACCTACAAGCTTCTCCTGCAAAGCGGATGGACCTTAGAAATACTACATTAAGTGAATAAGTCAGTTCGAAATTGACAGTTTATAGCCAAATGCACTGTCATTAGTCAATTCTAACTCAGAGTGACCTCTCAGGCTGGGCATAAGTGCCTCATTATTTCAGAGGCTGTAAACATTTGTCAAAACAGAGTACTACATCTTTCTCTCGAAAAGCAGCCGGTAGATTTGAACCAGTGATGTTGAGGTTAGCAGTGAAATGGCCTAACAACAACACTACCAGAGTTTCTTCAATAGTGTATAATGTCAGAAATGAAAGAGGGGGAAGAAGAAGTTTTAGGTTCAGGGGTGCAGGGTTTCTGTCAAGAGTGATGGGAAAATGTGGCCAGAGAGAACAGTGGTGGTTACGCCGAAAGGCAAACAAAGTGTCTATCAATGAATTATAATGTAAAGATATGGAAATGGCTACGTTGTGCTACATGCATTTATGCTTATAACAGCCACCACAGACGATTGTGACTCATGGAGAACTCATGTGTATCTAAATGAAACTGCTCCCCTTTGGGTTGTCAATGACTAATTTTGGGGGAAGTAGAGAACAATGGTGTCTCTCTGGAGACTAAGGTGCGTCTGATACAGGCCATAGTCTTTGCAATCACTTGTTATGCATCAGAGAGTTGGACAATGAATAAGGAAGGTAGAAGGAGAATTGATGCCTTTGAGCTGTGGTGCTGGAGAAGAGTATTGAGGGTACCATGGACTGCTAGGAAAACAAACAGATTCATCCTGGAACGGT
>NW_006399954.1:5772876-5774900 GCF_000299155.1 Elephantulus edwardii
GCTTCCTCTGACATACTTTGGGCATATTGCAAGGAGGGACTGGTCCTTGGAGAGGGACATCATGTTTGGCAGAGTGGAGAGGCGGCGAAGGAGAGGAAGACCTACGATGAAATGGATCGATTCTGTGACTGGAGCAGTGGGGATACGTGCATTTGAGACAGCGAGGTTGGCACAGGATAGAACAGCGTTTAGAGCTTTTGTATATAGGGTCACTATGAGTTGCAAACGACTCGATGGCACATAACAACAACATGTTTAAAATTTTCAGCATCTCTTGATATCATTCCTATTCGTAATCAACATTTTTTCCTCCTTTTTTTGTGAAGTGAAATACTTATTCCTATGTTTTTCCCTCTTTATCTAGGCTTGTTATTCTCCTTTTGCTAAGTACCAACAGGCATGGCTTCTTAATTCTATGAATTAGCTGTCAGCTTTAAATCTTGTCATGATCTGTTTAAACTTATATTATTTTGTGTAGTCAGATATTTTCCTTTTTATTTAGTTCTGAAGTTCTATTTAAGACTTTCTTCTTTACATGCTGCTTAAAAGAAATATTCCACTCCTAAGACTTTTAAATTAATTCAATTGCAGCTCCTTGATTTTGGAGTTTTTAATTTTTTGACTTATACTTAAATCTTTGGGTCTATCTGGAATTATTTTCACTTGAGGAAGGAAGGAAATGCAAGTTCACTTATGGGCAGGGAATTAAAATGATCAGAATCCACCTTTAGAAATACAGATCTGGGAGCAGTTTAGAATTGAAAAAGAACAAGTAAAGGCTTAAATAAGACAAGTTGGTAACTGGGTTATTACAGCACCAGGCAGTTGAAGGCTAGGAGAAAGTGGCATTCATATCACCAGAAGTACCAATTCAGGTTTTCAATGGGGGCTTGAAAATAAGGGGTGATTATAGGCACAGATCAAACAGACACAGATCAATAATAATTATATAAAAAACTTCAATTAATTATTGTATTAAACACAATGTACAGGAATGAAACACAACATATAGAAATAAATGTATGCAAACAAACAAAAAATATGTTAAAAAAAAAAGTTCCAATGCAGATTTTCACAAGTATGTCAGCCTTGAGGCATATTCAGTGGTTGAGAGAGGTATCATTAAAAGACAATAATGTTGTGATTTAAAACTTCACAGTGTAGGAGACTTAACTCTGTTAAGTTTAGAAAAATTATGAAAACCAGTTTAAGATGTTTAACATTTTTAGTCTCTATTTTCATGAAATTATTTAAATGTACAAAGCAGTTCACCCAAAGGTATTGAGGAGAAAGGCCTGGTGACTACTTTCTACAATATTGTTGTTGTTCAGTACTGCTGAGTACCTTCTACAATATTGTTGTTGTTCAGTACTGCTGAGTAGACCCACGACTCATTGTGAGCACGTATATGAGATTAAAGCCTCTCTTGACCTGCTTACCCCCAAAATCATGTAAAGATATTTGTTGTGAAAACTCAATTTCACTGCCCTTGGGTTGAAACCTGTTCACAGCTGACCCGCCAGCAAGTTTTCAAAGACTGGAAATCAAGCAAAAGGAGACTGATTGTCCTCCTTTCTCCCAAGGAGGCACTTCCGGATTTGAACCTAAGGAGAGGTGTGGTCTTTGGGTTAACAGCACATCTCCCCACAAACTGTGCCAGCACTGTGTCTGCAGCCATGGAAAATCTTATGAAACACCATTCTACTGCACACACGTGGAAGTGCCGAGTCAGAACTGACTCAATAGCACTTAGTTTTAATGGGCATACAATTAAATTCCCACTAAATGAACATTACGTCTCACACAAGCGTCTTTACCCACTTATTTCCTTGCTCCACCATCCACCAGGATAGCCATCCACTTCTACCCCCTCTCTTCACATCTATCTCCCTTTGAGCGAAGGCCAGATGAGTTGTGGGAGGATATCAAGGGTATCATCCAGGAAGAGTTCAAATGGTCATTGCAAAGACAGAAGAGGAAGAAAAGACCAAAATGGATGTCAGAAGATACTCTGAAAATTGCAC
>NW_006399954.1:5775000-5778080 GCF_000299155.1 Elephantulus edwardii
GTGACTGGGATAATTGGGATGGGAGTGTCAGAGACAGTGCGATTAGCACAGGACAGAGCAGGGTATAGGGCTGTTGTACATAGGGTCGCTATGAGTTGCAAACGACATAACAACAACAAACAACAAATTGCCAAGGAGCCTGTGGGTGGACTTGAACCTACAAACATTCAGCTAGCAGTTGAGCAATTATTTGTGCCTCTAAAGGCTCTTTTTTTAGAAGCTAGGCTGTAATACTGAATGTGTGCCATTTGAAACCACCAGGTGCATCGCAGAAGGATTGGCAGTCTCCTCCCATGAGATTAACTGCCTGGGAATACTCTCCGGAGGGTCAGCTATGGCTTGGTTCTGACTCAACAGTACACGACAACAATAACAACAACAGCGGTCTTTTACTACCCAGAAAATTTATATATGCCATAATAAAAAGAAGGGGCTAGAAATCAATGGCCCTGCTTTATTCTGAATAAACTACGGTTCTATCCACAGGCTGAGAGAAACCAGTCACCTTTTGGTCCCAAAACTGCAGTGTGAATTTGCACTATAGACATCCAAGCATGGCAGTCCTCATTTCAGCTCAGACTTCCTGACACGGGGCACTGTGAAGTCTCCCAGCTCTCTGCACCTCTCGCACTAGCTGGCATGCCATGGGCACTCCTACAGGGATGTGAGGAAAAGTCCTACAGGGATGCCAGAGGCACTCCTACAGGGATGCGAGGAAAACTCCTAAAGGGATGCCAGGGACACTCCTACAGGTACTCAAGAGTGTGACTCTGTGCTAAGCACAGCTTGATACATGAAAATCAGTCCATTTCTGCTACCCTGCATCTGACAGGTAGCAGTTTTATGACAAGTCCCAAGATCTAAATGTCAAAATGGAATCCAACTCAGCATTTTCTTGGGTTCGCTCCCCCCCAGGTGAGAGAGGTAAGTTACAGCTCGCATATCAGTGAAGGCTGAAGTAAAGGAGATGGGGGACGAATATGTATGGACTTGAACACGCAGAGAAAACTAGAAACCATTCCAACAAGAGGAACAGGAAGTGAAGAGGGAATCACCAGAGGGATCAGGCACTGTTTGTAGGATTGTAAAATGGTACAACCACTATGAAAGGTAGTTCAGTTTCTTCATAAAGAGATTCCATATGACCACACCATTCCACTGCTAGGAATCTACCACAAGGAAATCAGAGCTGAGATGCAAACCAAGATATGTTCTATACACCTATGTTCACAGCAGTGCTGTTCACAATAGCAAGAAATTGGAAACAATGCAAATGCCCGTCAACAAATGAATAGATTAAAAAAAAATTGGCATATTCATGCAATGGAACACTGTGCAATACTAAAGATCAACAAAGTATTCCTAAAGTATGACACAACATAGGAGAGTTTAGAGAACATTATGTTGAGTGAAAACCTCAGTTGCAAGAGGACAAATATTGCATAAGAACGCTACTGTGACAAGAGAAGGGAAACAGAGGGGTAAGGGACAAGGGGAAGGACAGAAATGTAATGAGCAGATGAATAACACTGCAAGGACCAGGGCAAGGGAGGATTAACCTGGGAGGAAGTGAGAGTAGGGGAATAGAAGGATGAAGAGAAAATACCAGAAAAACACGAGCATGATAGAGAATACTACTGGGAAAATGGGGAGTGAAGAAATAGGTAAAGTGCTAACAAGACTAGAGGAGACGAGGTAAAAGTAACAGATCAATAGTAAGCACATAAAACACAATGGTCAGAAATTATTTCATAAAAACAAAACGTACACTAATGACAAAAGGTATATGAAACATTGTGTACAAGTGAATAATAGAAAAAATAAATAATAACATTTTTTCAAGTACTGCCAACCAGGTATTTTACTCATTGAGAAATGAGGCAGAAAACAAATAAGTGTGTGCGTGTGTGTGTGTCTGTGTGTGTGTGAGAGAGAGAGAGAGAGAGAGTGTGTGTGTGTGTGTGTGTAATGAGACAATTACATAAGAAAAATCAAGGCCTTTGAGTTGTGGTTCTAGAGTAGAGTACTGAACATGCCAAGAGAACAAACAGGTCTGCCCTGGAAGAAGGGAAGCCGAGTTGCTCCTTAGAGGCAAGGATTGTGAAGTTCTGTCTCACATATTTGGGCATGTGGTCAAGAGGGACCAGTCCTTGGAAAGGGACTTCATGCTTAGAAGAGTGGAGGGACCAGCACAGGAGAGGAAGGCCCTGGATGAAATGGATTGACAGAGTAACTGGGGAGATGGGGATAGATGTGTAAGAGACAGTGAGATTGGTTCAGGACAGGGCAGGGTTCAGACCTATTGTGCATGGGGTCACTGTGAGTTGCAGTCAATTCAACAACACAATAAAACCTACGAAGGAAAATATTAAAATGAATCGTTGTTACCACAATAGTAATTCTACAAAACATGCATTAGACTCCACCATTTTCCAAAACTCAACGTTTCTTGGAACTGTGTTCATATCTGTTGAATACAGATTCAAAAGGTTTTTATCAAATGCACAAATTTCAATGTCCATGTACTTTCATTCATTCAGGTAGTTGGCAAATAACTGCTTTTTATATTGCTCTCACTTTTAATTAGTATAAATATTACTTTAAACAGCATTCTAGCAAGACTACTTTGGAATTCTTAGTGATTTTATTTAAAAAGGAACTTTCCCTTTAAAATGGAAGCCACTGGACAAAATTACTATGTGTCTTTTTCAGTACTCAGACTTGCTGTCAAAATGTCTTCAAAAATTTTTTCAATGCATGTTCTCATCGATGTTGTTGATGTTGTTATATGCCATCGAGTCGCTTGCGACTCATAGCGACCCTATATCCAAGAGCTCTAAATGATGTTCTATCCTGTGCCAAACTGTTGTTGTTGTTGTTATGTGCCATCGAGTCACCTGCGACTCATAGCGACCCTATGGACAACAGCCCTAAACTCCGCTCTGTCCTGTGCCAATCGCACTGTCTCTGACACTCCCAACCCAATTATCCCAGTCACTGAATCAATCCACCTCATAGAGGGCCTTCCTCTCCTGCGCTGTCCCTCCACCCTCCCAAGCATGATGTTCCTCTCCAAGGAC
>NW_006399954.1:5780435-5781626 GCF_000299155.1 Elephantulus edwardii
GCGATTGGCACAGGACAGAGCGGAGTTTAGGGCTATTGTACATAGGGTTGCTATGAGTCGCGACTCAACGGCACATAACAACAACAACAACAACAAATGAATATTTCTAGAGGTAGTATTTATGTATCAGATAACTAGTATTGTCAATATAGTATATTATAAATAAAGAGTGAATAAATGGATAAAAAGTAAGAGAAATGCACGTAGAATAGATTCGTACACCTTGGACAACTTACTCAGTTTCTTTATGCCTTACTATCTTCTCTTATAAGATAAAATATATATCAAACACATAGACACTTATAAGGAATGGATTGTGAAGTTTGTTTTAAAAGATAGCAGAGTTTTACCATTTACTACGGAAATACATGTTGTTGTTTGTTGTTAGATGTCATGAACTTGACTCATATAAACTCTGTGAACAGCAGACCTGAACCTTGCCCTACCATGCTTCATATCCTGATCTCCATCATGCTGAAATCCACTGTGGCAGTCAGGCTCAAAACCACCATGGCAATCTATCTCAGGTGGGCGCTCTACCTCTCTTTCACTAACCTTTTCCAGTATGACTTTATCTATCCAAGGACGGGTTCCACCTGAAAACATACCAAACAAAAGTGAGATGAAGTTTCACCATCCTTGCCGCTCAGGAACACTCTGGTGGCACTTACTTCAAGACAGCTTTGTTTGTTCTTTTTACAGTCCATGGTACATCCAGTACTCTTCCCCAACTCCACAATACAAAGGCATCGATTCTTTTTACAGTCCATGGTACATCCAGTACTCTTCCCCAAATCCACAATAAAAAGGCATCGATTCTTCGTCAACCTTATTCCCTGGAAGCAACTGAAAATAGCATGGCTTGTATCAGGCTCACCTAAGTCTTTACACTGACATCTCTCCTATTTTTAGCACTTTGAACAGGTCTTTGACAATAGATTTCCCAGTGTCTTTTAATTTCTTGACTGCTGGTCAAAAGAAAAATGTCAGCAGTCGACGTTTTTGGAATCATAGAAGCGAAGAAAGCTTAAGATACAAGCTGTCAGATCATGGGTTGGACAATGGAAGATATTTTCTGAAGGGACTTGGCAGATGAGAAGGGTTATCCTGGTTGAGGGTGGAGCTGGGAAGTAAGTGGGTCAAAGCTCTGGGCTAAGGGTGGGGTCAACACTGTAACTAATGTTTAACTCC
>NW_006399954.1:5784506-5788144 GCF_000299155.1 Elephantulus edwardii
CGCAGGATAGAGCAGGGTTTAGGGCTGTTGTGCATAGGGTCGCTATGAGTCGGAAACGACTCGACGGCACATAACAACAACAACAACAACAGCCCTGTACTATAGGTGTTGACTGCAAATCCATGTAAAATTAAACCGTTGACAACTTCAATCATTTCTCCACCTGCATGATGTGGCCTATTGGTTCAGTGGTTAGGATTTTTGTTTTTATTATTATCATTACTATTATTATTAGTATAGCTTTCTTGATGTTGAGGAATAATCCAAATTGAAAGCTGTAGTCTCAGATCATCTTCACTAAGTGTTACAAGTCTTCTTAACTTTCTGCAAGAAAGGCTGTGTCATCTGCATAATATAGGTTGTTGATGAGTCTTCCTTCAAACCTGATGACACATTCTTCACATAGTCCAGCTTCTCAAATTACTTGCACAGCAAACAGAACAGATTGCATAGATGTAGAGAAAGAATACAATGCTGATTCACACTTTCCCTGATTTTAAGCCATACAGTGTCGCCTTGTTCTGCTTGGACAATTGCTTCTTGATCTAGGTCCAGGTTTTGCAAGAGCACAGTTAAATGTGCTGAGATTCCAACTGTTCTCAGTTTTAGCCAATATTTGTCATGGACAACACAATCAAATGCCTTTGCATGTTGTTGTTGCTATGTGGCGTAGAGTCGCTTGCCACTCATAGTGACCCTATGCACAACAGCCCTAAACTCTGCTCTGTCCTGTGCCAATCACACTGTCTCCAACACACCCATCCCATTTACCCCAGTCACCGAATCAACCCATCTCATAGAGGGCCTTCCCCTCCTATGCCTGCCCTCTATCCTCCCAAGCATAATTTCCTTCTCCAAGGACCGATCTCTCCTTACAACATGACCAAAATGTGTCAGATGAAACCTCAGAATCCTTGCCTCCAAGGAGCAGCCCGGTTTAACCCTCTCAAGGACAAATCTGTTTGTTTTCCTAGCCGTCCATGGTACCCTCAATACTCTTCTCCAACACCACAGCTCAAAGGCATCAATTCTCTTTCTATCCTCCCTAGTCATTATCCAACTCTCTGATGCATAACAAGTGATTGCAAAGACCACAGCCTGTATCAGACACACCTTAGTCTCCAAAGAGATACCATTGCTCTTCAGTACTTCGGAGAGGTCCCTAACAGTAGACTTTCCCATGGCAATGCGCCTTTTAATTTCCTGGCTGCTGGTGCCAAGACTGTTGACTATGGAGCCAAGCAGACTAAAGCTGTGAACAGTCTCAATCTCTTCACCATCCATCCTGATGTTGCCAATTGGTCCAGTGGTGAGAATCTTTGTCTTTTTGACATTGAGCCTCAATCCATATTGAAGGCTGCAGTCTTTGACCCTCTGCAGCAAACGCTTCAGGTCCTCCTCAGTTTCAGCAAGCAGGGTTATGTCATCTGCATAACATAGAACCCAGCTTGAATTGCTGGTAGTTCCCTACTTAGGTTTCACACTTTTAAAAACAATCTTCTTCAATATTTTACTTGCATGTGATATTAATGACATAATATGATATTCCCATATTATACTGGATCACATTTTGGAATGAGATTATGTATGGATCTCCTACAATCACTTGGTAAGACAGCTGTATGTCATGTTTGTTGGCAGAAACTGGTGAGCAAGTCCAGGGTTGCATCTGTTTCCTGAAACACAGTTGGTATTCCATCAATTCCTGGGGCCTTTCTTTCACCCAATGACTTCAATGCAGCTTGGATTTCTTCCTTCAGTGCTATTGGTTCTTGACCATGTGCTATTTTCTGATACGGTTCAGCATTAACCAATTCTTTTTGTTACAGTAACCTAATGTATTCCTTCCATCTTCTTTTGATGCTCCTTTCCTCTTTAAGGCTTTCCCTGTAGAACAGTTGAGTACTGCAATTTGGAGGCTTGAATCTGTTCTTCCATTCTTTCAATGTGAGGAATGCCAGGTGTGTTTTTTCCCTTCTGTCTTTCTAATTCCAGCTCTTCGTACATTTCACTGTAATATACTGCTCAGTTTTCTTACGCTGCCCTTTGAAATCTTCTGTTGAGCTCTTTTGCATCACCATTCCTTTCCCTTGTTTTGGCTTCTTTTTGTTCCAAGTTTCAGAGTCTCTTCCTACACTCATTTTGGATTTTCCTTTCTTCCATGTCTTTGTAATGGCCATTGCTTTATTCATGGATGATATTCTTGATGTAATTTCAAAACTCATCTGCTCCTCAGTCATTAGCATTCAATGAATCAAATCTATGCTTTTTTAAATTTTTTAAATTGCTTTGCATTCAATCATTCATATACATTGTGTTTCATTCATGTACATTATGTTTTATACACTCATTCACTTACATTGTGTTTCATGTACACTGTAGTTTATACAAGAATTCATAAACATTGTATTTTATGTAATTAATTGCTATTTATCCATGCCTTGTATTATCCTATCTTCCACCCCCATCCCCCACAATCTAACCACTAACTTCTGCTATGGTTTTTAAATTCAGTTACGATACAATAAAGGTCGTATTTTGATTCTCAGGGACCTGTCTTCATTTTCTTCATACTCAATTTGAGTTTGCACATGAGTAGTTGATGGTTTCCTCTACAGTCAGCACCCTCATCCCATGCCGCCTTCCACAGATGCAGTCAGTCTGATTCCCATGTAGTCCACCTGGTGAACTCCATGTATACAGTCATGTGCAATATAGTATATATTGTTGAAATGCCTATGGTTTATTTTTTTAAAGCATTTGCAATGAATGAAACATTAATTATATAAAATTGTTACGATTTGATCGCAGCCTCATTTTTGTCACCAACTCCAATTTCACATTTTCCGACTCCCAGTCCTTCTGTCTTCCCTTGTTTACAACTTTTGCATTCCAGCCACCAATACTTATTAATGTGTCTTATTTGCATGTTTACTCAATTACAGGCTCCAAAAGTTGGTAGAAATTCTCAATTTATTCACCTTTGTCTTTCATGGTTGTTGTGTATATTTGAATACTTGTATTATCAGGAGTTCCTTATATTGTTGTTGTTATTGTTATGATGTGCTGTGGAGTCGCTTGAGATTCATAGCGACCCTATGTACAACATCCCTAAACCCTGCTCCTGTGCCAATCACACTGCCTCTGACAAACCCATCCCAATTACCCCAGTCACTGACTCAATCCACCTCATAGAGGGCCTTCCCTTCCTATGCCATCCTTCCACCCTACCAAGCATGATGTCCCTCTCCAAGGACCTGTCCCTCCTTACAACATGTCCAAAGTATATCAGACAGAGCCCCAGAATCCTTGCTTCCAAGGAGTATCCTGATTTAACCCTATCCAGGATGAATCTGTTTGTTTTCCTGGCGGTCCATGGTATATTCAAGCTCAAAGGCATCAATTGTCCTTCTATCCTTCCTAGTCATTGTCCAATTCTCTGACGGATAACAAGTGATTACAAAGGCCATACATAGCTTGTATCAGACGTACCTCCATTTGCTCCATCTCCATTGCTCTCCAATACCCTAGAGAGGTACCTAACAGCAGACTTTCCCATCACAATATGTTTTTTGATTTCCTGGCTACTGGTGCCAAGAGTGTTAACTGTGGAGCCAAGCAGACTAAAGTTGTTAACA
>NW_006399954.1:5788459-5791024 GCF_000299155.1 Elephantulus edwardii
TATGCCCTTCCCAATTTTGAACCATGCAGTGTTCCCTTGCTCTGTTCTGACAACTGTCTCTTGGCATCCCATCACTCATAGCACTGTACTTCAGGATAGAACTTGAGATGTTCATTTTGATGATGAAAACCATGCCATTTCTCATAAATCTGTCATTTCTGACATAATACACCACATGGCTGTCTTATTTTAAATGGCCAATACCTTTCCATCTCAGATCATCAATTCCAGGAGATTCACCTTTACATAATTCATTTCATTTCTAACAACTTTGAATTTTCTCAGATTCATCCTTCATGCATTCCAGGTTCCAATTATTAATGGATGTTTGCAGTAGTTTCTCCTCATTTTAAATCTTGACACATCAGCAAATGTAGTCCCTTCACTGGGTGAAAGATTTACTCCGCCTGCGTCATTACAATACACTTTACTAGGTAAGAGGTACCTCTTACCCAGCTGCATTCTGAATGTCATCCAACATGACAGGCTAATTTTTAGACATTATTCAACAATGTTCTTCTGCTGTCCACGGAGTTTTCAAAAGTCTTTATTTTCTAAATGGATGGTCAATTCTATATCTTGGTCTGTCTTTATCTGGAAGCTCCACAGAAACCTGTCCACCATGAATGGCCTTCCTGGTATTTGAAATACTGGTGACATTGCTTCCAACACACAAACCACCACAGTATAGTAAATGAATAGATGAGGGCTGGGTGAATATCCAAAGTAAGTGTCTAAAAGTAGTTAGGACTATTTTAGTATCCACACTTCTTTAATTAAAAAAAAAAGTTTTTCTCATTGCAGATAATTCTAATTCATGCTTACCCTATGAGCTTTAGAGAAGAATTACCTTCCAAGGTTTATCTCTGGACATGTTCTTACACAGGTAGATCTCCTGGCCTTTCTTCAGCCGTGTTTTTTAATTACATTCAAACAAAAATCCTCTGGTTAGCAGCCAAGCGAGCCCCTGGTGGCAATCAAGGAGCTTCGTCTGATAACATATGTAGCACTGTTTATCCATACATCTACTGTACATCTGAAATGTGTTATTTGATATTATACTGACCTTTGTACTCATTTGTTTAAAAGTATGATATTTCTGTCATCATTCTTTAAAATAGGTAGGATAAAAAATATCTTACTTTGTATATTTTTTAGAGGGATATCGGATGGTCTGGGGAAATTTCCATAAAATAATCTGAGCTTTCTTGGGAGGAAATGCATAAAAACCAAAAATTCATTACCATCAGGTCAGTTCCAATTCATCACATCCCTGTAAGCTTTCTGAGAATGTAAATATTTTCTTTTCTTTTTAATTTTACCTTGGTTTGTGTACAAAGTTCGTATATAGTGTTTCGTTTATACTGTTTCACACTATCCTTCGTTCATACTGATTCATACAATCATTCTCATTGATTATGTTTTATAAAATCAGTCACCATTAAGCCAGGCCAACCACTACGCTGTCTTTTGAGATCTCTGTCAGATCTTTTCCATTTCCTTTACCCCCTCCCTCTACCTACCAAACTATGTGACTGTAAGACCTCCCTGCTGCCCACCTTCACCCTTCTGTTCCTGCCCCTTTCTCCCTTGGATCTCATACACGTTTTACTAGCTATCCTTCTGATTTTATAATAATGGTCCTATGCAATATTTATCCTTACGAAACTGAGTTAGTTCACTCAGCATAATGCTGCCCTGCCCCGAGTCTCTCCCAAGTTATGCAGTAATTTTCAAAATCTTTGCTCCTGAGTGCAGAGTAGTATTCCATCATGTGAATCCACCACAATTTCTCAATCCATTCGATTGTGTTTCAGAATACTGAGAATGTAAATCTTAATGGCAAGAGACTGTCCACGTTTCTCCTGAGAAGTCATTAGTGTATACAACCACAGGAGATGAGGGGTCTTTTGGTTTGTAGTGAAACATACAGGGGCCCAGAGCTCCTTAGAAGGAAAAAATTATAAAAAGATTAAGATTCTCCAACACCACTTGAGTACTGCCTATCTTCCTATCTACATTCCTAAGGTTATTCATAGACTTGCTGAGCACTTGGCAAATATCAGCTCATCAGCTACTGAAAGTCATATGCAGCTCTCTGACAGGGCACAAGACACAAGCCCATCATCTGTAGAGTTACTGAGAGCTAGAAGTTTTGAAGATCTTGTTCTTTTCTTGGTGCTTTATTTACCGTCTTCGGGAGCTGTTACCATCATGAGTTGAATAAGGGGAAAAGAAAGCAGCAACAGAAGAACTACTGAACAGAAACAGAAAATGTCACGTTTGTAGTTTAACAGATACTGCGTTATATGAAATATAGATATATATAAACATTATTCAAAAATTATCTGTAAATTACTCCCTTTTTTGTTTTCTGATAGAATAACTAATGGCCATGATAGAAAAAGCAAAATGTCAAGATATACTATAAGAAAGTTTTTCTCACCTAGAAATACTGATGTAAAAGAAAGTTAGATCAACATACAAAAATCAGTTGGCTTTCTCTACCGTGACAAAAAGAATACAGAGCCAGAACTAAGAGAAACAATACCTTTCACAATAGCT
>NW_006399954.1:5793117-5804537 GCF_000299155.1 Elephantulus edwardii
TGAATGAATGGAAACCCAAAATCTCTGTAAATGTTTGTGAAAATTAATAAAATATAATTATAGATAAAAAAACACAAAAAAAGTACTGTTAGCCTGTATATGCACATAGACACGTGTAAACTTGCACATGTTTTTTAACAAAAAAGAAATCATCCTTCACAGTTTTTTCAGTGACTTTCTTCACAGTTAAATTTATTGTCATGCTTCTATACCCATCTGACCACTAAATTAGTTTAATGATCACGTATGTGAATACCTACATAGAGATTAAAATTTTTTTTAAAGTTTTTAAAAATTGGGATTTCTAATTTGAATGAAAAATCTTAAAATCATGTTTTATATAAACTATTATTTGTGAGCAAAGCCTAATTTGCTTTCAGCAAACTGTATTTGCCAATTTGTAATATTAGCCACACCCTCTCTCCAAAAGAAAGGTCATCTGAGGCTAGACACATCTCAGACTAGTGAAATATATTTCTCAGAGTAGCTGTTTGTTCATGAAAGCATGACATTCCAAAATTTTACACCATTTTCACATTTGTAAGATCAGGTAACTTTTATCAGGAGAGCTCTCTAGGTTTCATATTTAAGCATGTAGGTGATTTAATACTACATATTGGTGTTTCATTTGACTGTATGGATCACAAAAAATCCAATATGATTGAAGCTCAACATCAGGCAAAGAAAGATCCTCACCACTGGGACAACCGGTAACACCATAATGGATGAAGAAGAGACTGGGATTGTTAATGATTTTAGCTTAATCAAGTTCATAATCAACACTTTTGGCACCAGCAGATATGAAATAAAAAGATAAATTGGATTGGGAAACTCTGTTATCAGGGACCTCTCTAGAGTGCTAAAGAGCAAAGATGTCAATCTAGAGACTAAGGGTCACTTGATCTTGGTCCTGTTCTTCACAATTACTTGCTATATATCAGAGAGCTAGATAATGACTATGGATGATAGAAAAGGAACTGATGCCTTTGAGTTGAGTTTTGATGGTGGAGAAGAGTACTGAATACACCATGGACTGCCAAGAGATCAAACAGGTCTGTTCTGGAGAAAGTGAAACCAAATTGCTCTCTGGAGGCAAGGATTTTGAAGCTCTCTCTCACATACTCTGGGCATGTTGCCAGGAAGGACCAATTCTTGGAGAAGGACATTATTCTTAGAAGGGTAAAGGGACAGCACAAGAGACGAAGACCCTGTATGAGATGGATTGAAACAGAGACTGGGGTAATAGGAGAAGATGTGTCAGAGATAATGAGATGGCTCATGACAGGACAATGTTCAGCGCTATTGTGCACAGGGTTTCTATAAGCTGCAGACATCTCAACGGCACATAACCATGATAACAATGCAGAGTATTTAGAAACATATAGAAAGTACAACTGTCATTTTTCATTCATTGAAACATTTCAGGAAGTAGTATATAATCAAGAACCAATGGCAATGATGGAAGAAGTCCAAGCAGCATTGAAAGAATTGGCAAAAAATAAGGCCCCAGCAATTGATGGGATGCCAAGTGACATGTTTGAACCAACAGATGTAGCCCAGGATAAGCTCACTAGCTTATGTTGAGAAATGTGGAAGAAAACTACCTGTCAACTGACTGGAAAAGAACCATTTTTGTTCCCATTTCCAATAAAAGAGATCATTCACATAAAATGTGTTCATTATCTAACAAAATCATTAGTATCACATACAAAATCTTACTGAAGATTATTAAAAGATATCTGGAATAGTATATTGACAAAGAACTGAAAGTTATTCAAAGTAGGTTTAGAAGAGGTTATAGCATTAGGGATATTATTGCTGATGTCATGTGGATCTTGTCTGAAAATAGAGACTAGTAGAAAGGTTTACTTTTGTTTTATTGATTTTTCACTGCTATTTTACTCCATTGGATGAAAACAAATCATAAGTAAAATTGAGATGAATGGGAATCCAGAACACTCAATTGTGCTCATGCGTAACCTACCTATAGACCAAGAAGCTGTTGTCCAAACAGAACAAGAGAACACTGCATGAGTTAAAATCAGGAAAGGGAAGTGACAGGGTTGTATCCTTTCTACCTACATATTTAGTCAGTATGGAGACCAAATCATTTGATTAGCTGGACGTTATGAAGAATAATATGGCACCAGGATTGGAGGAAGACTAATCAACAATCTGCGTTATGCACATCACACACCCTTGGTTGCTGAAAATGAAGAATACTTGGAAGTAGTTGATCAAAGAGTAGAGCTTCCACTACGAATTACAGCTGATCATCAAGAAAACAAAAACTCTCACCCCTATACCAACACTGCGATTGGCAGAGAAAAAAACTGAAGTTGCCAACATTTTCGTTTTACTTGGGTCCACAATCAATACCCATGGTTGTAGCAGTCAAAATCTCAAAAAGCTGTGCTGTGTGGGGAAACCTGCTGTCAAGGAACTCTCCAAAGTCCTAAAGAGCAATGATGTCAATTTAAAGACTAAATAATTGCATTCCTATGCATCTAAAAGTTGGACAATGAATCAGGATGCTAGAAGAAGATGCCTTTGTATTGTGAGACTGGCAATGAATACTGAATAGCCCATGAGCTGCCAAAAGAACAAAAATGTGTTTCTTGAAGGAAGTACAACCACATGCATCTTCACTCTTTAGAGGTAGAGATGGTAAAACTGCATTTCATACACTTTTATCATGAAGGACTCATCTTTGCAAAAAGGTATCAATGCTAGGAAAGGTGGAGGATCAGAGAAAGAGGAAAACCCTCAACAAGATGGACTGATACAGTGAGTCTAACCGGGGCTCCAAAATGTCAGAGATAATGGGGATAGAGCAGGATGGAGCATGGCTTCTATCTTGTTTACAGAGTTGTTATCAGTTACCATCACTGGATGGAATATAGCAGTACATTCAGAGTCTTAATGCATCCATATATTTTAGTAATGTTTCTTTTTTTGCCACATAAAGAACTAAACTTGACCTTCTCGTATATAAAATCTTCAAGTTCTAACTTTCTGAGGCTAGTTAAAGATAACCAAACCTGATATCCACAGAGTGGGGCAGCGGGAAGGTGTCAGAGTGGCAGGGGGAGTTATGTTTTGGAACCGCTGTTGCTGCCCTCTAGCGGTTAACAGTGAGACTGTCTGATCAGATAGTGTCCTAGGGCCAGACCTAGTCTGTAGAAACCATAATGGGCTTTAGGGAGATCCACTAAGCATATGTTTTCAGGCACATGAGAAAGCTGTTGTTGTCATTTGCCATCAAGGAGCCTGTGGCTCATAGCGACCCTATATACAAGAGCTCTGAATCCTGCTCTATCCTCAGCCAATCTTATTGTCTCTACCCCCATTACCTCTGTTACCAATCCAAGGTCTTCCTCTCTTGTGCTGTCTCTCCACACTACCAAGCATAATGTCCCTCTCCAAGGACTGGTCCCTCCTTGCAACAAGCCCAAAGTATGTGAGAGGAAGATTAAGAATCTTTGCTTCCAAGGAGCAGCCTGGTTTCACCCTAATCTTAGCAGTCCATGGTATATTCAATACTCTTCTCTAGCACCACAACTCAAAGGCATCAATTCTCTGTCTAGCATCCCTAGTCATTCCAGCTTTTTGATGCATTGCAAGTCATTGCATGACCATGGCCTATATCTTGCTTGCATATTAGAAAGTAGGAAAATTTTTATTTTGTAGTACAAACTGTATAATTTAAGAAGACAATGATAGGTTCAAGTCAAGTAGAATTTCAAGTCAAGTTTTATCCATTGAGACTGAAAGAAGAGAAATACATATTCCCAAGCAATCCTATACTTTTTGATAGACAGAAAAGGCTGCAAGTTTATACGAATTGTGTATTTATTATGTACACATACTTAACACAAAAAAGAATTATCCTTCATAAAATGTTTTCTGTTGAGTCTCGCAAGATGATAACTTATTGCTATTTCTTTTACACCCTTTAAAATATTTCTGTGAACGGTGTAATGACCTCTCATTTGAAAATTTGAGCTCTGGTGACCTAATGATAAGAAGCGGTACTACAATCCCAAAGGCACTCAGTTTGACTCTAGCAGTGGCTCTGCAGGAGGATGGGCTAGCTCCTTCTGTACAATGACTACCTCTGCAACCCGCTGGAGGGTCAGCTAGGAGTCAGTTCCAACTCGACAGCACACAACAGCAATATGCAGAAAGAAAACATGTTTGAATTTACCGGTGGCAACCCAGGACAAAGATGAGCCATCTCCTCCTGCATGATACACAGCCTCGGAAAATGCTCTGTGGGGTCAGCTGGAGTCAGTTCTGACTTGACAGTATTAAGATGAGTTGTATGAATTGAGATCTCCGGACAGTGTAAACAGCTATATTTGACAACGGACATAAAGCCTGGTGGGTCAACCTCAACTAATTGTTGCTGCAGAATAAAGACCTGGCAAAATGTTTCTGTAAAGATTACTAAAAAGTGTCCCTAAAACTCCAAACTCATTGCCAACTCTTGGCTAACTCTCCAGCAGTTTTCTGGAAAGCTGTAAATCACACTCGAGGAGACTGCCCATCTTTCCCCCTCAGGGCCATTGGTGGACTGGAAACGCTGGGCAGGCATTGCGCTTGGCTTTGCAGCAAGAGTCCCTGTGAACAGTATGGCAGCAGAGGTCCCTATAAAGATTACAGCCTCTGAAAACCCTGTGGAGTGTAGATCTACATGGGACAGATGGGCTCACCAGGAGTCGGAATTAGCTCTGGCAACAGTTTTGGCATGTTTAGGGAAGGAATGAATAATGGAGCATATGGGAACTCGGGTCTCCTCCTTCTAACTCTCCCTCCAGCCTCATCCTCACACCACAAGCCTCATGGCTTCCCTGACCCTCGGTCCCTCTCCACTTGCCCTCTTTCCTCATTGTTATATTAATTTTTCTATCTTCAATCTTCCCCTCTTGACAATCAGCAGCCTAGACTGACATGTTCAGCTTTCTCCACCATTATCTTTTTGGCCTGAGACAACGTAAATGCTTTAAAATCTCCTCTGGCTTTGCCTTCAATAACCAGTCAATAACCAGAGCAAGAGATTGTCTTAAAGTCCTTATCTAATGCCTGAAGCTTTAGAAATAAGTCTAAGTTTATGAATAAGGCTTATAGACACTAGAAAGAAGAACCTTGTCAATTATTTTATTGATTCAGTGGTTTCAGAAAATTGTCCTTTATTGACTGTATTTTGGGGACTGGTCAGTAAGGAAATATGTCGGCATCCCTGTTCTTGACCATGTGCTTACAAGACCCCTGGAGGGTACAATTCTACCTGAAAGTGTCACATGTGATAACTCTGGTTACACCAAAAGGTGGGACATGGGTTTAAGTTAGAAGAAGAAAGGGAACATAAAAACACAGAAGAGAAAAGAGCATCAGTGGCTGACAGCAGCAATAAAAAAAGAGACTAGAAAGGGAAAATTAACACTATAAAAGATCAGAAGAAGGAAATAAGGAGGCATTCTGATCAATGGATTTTGCTGTGGTGGTGGTGGTGGTGGTGTACTTTGGGGTTAGTAATCTCTGTCAAACATAAAGCCTGCTAGAGCTACACTGTTAAGCACAGTGAAGTCAACTGTGATGCATAGTGATCCTGTGAACAACAGATCAACATCTTCCCCATTCTGTACCATCATCACAATTTCCCCTATGCTCAAGGCCATTGTTATAATCACTGTGTCAATTCATCTTGAGACTTCTTATCTTTTGCTGACTCTATACTTTTACAGCTCTCAGATGCACCTGAATCAGATGCACCTTAGTCCTCAAACTGACATCATTACTCTTCAGTAATTTGAAGAGGTCCCTAACTACAGACTTTTCCATTGCAATACATTTTCTGATTTCCTGACTGCTAGTACCAAAGTGTTAACTGTGGACCCAAGTAAGATGAAGTTGTTGAGAGTTTCAGTCTTTTCTTCTATCATGATGTTGTCTATCAGTCCAGTGGTAAGAATCATTGTTTTCTTGCATATACTATGAATATTCAGGTTGTTTTTATTGTTAGATGCCATCAAGTCGACTACAAATCATACAGAGCCACTGACAGGAGATCTGAAGCTGTCCCTACCTTGTGCCATCCTCAACATCTCTGACACATTTGAGCCCACTGGGACAGTCACCATGTCAATCAATCTTGTTCTGAGTCTTCATCTCCTAGGTTGACCCTCCAACTTTCCAAGCATGATGCCATGGACTGGCCCCTTCTAACAATATGCCCAAAGTATGAGAGACAAACTCCCACTCTCCTTGCCTCCAGAAGTGCTCTGGTTCTACTTTCTCTAAGATCAATCTGTCTGTCCTCCTGGCATTCCATGGGATATCAGTGCTCTTCTCCAACATCACAACTCAAAGTCTTCAATTCTTTTCCTGTAACCCTTAGCCATTGCACAACTTTCAGATGCATAGTAAGCAGTTGAGACGATCATGGCTTGAACCACATATACCTCAGTCTTCAAATAAACATCATCACTTTTCTGTACTCTGGAGAAGGTCAAAACAGTAGACTTTTCACAGTATGATACACCTCTCAATTTTCTAACCAATGGTATCAAAGGGGTAGACTGTGTATCTAAGCAAATTAAGACAAAATTATTGACAACTTCAATCCTTTCCTCATTTAACATGATGTTTCCTAATGGTCTGGTGGCAAGGATTTTTTGTTTTCTTGATGCTGAGATACAATCCATAAAGGCTGTCTCATCTGCTGTTGATCAGTCTTCCTCTTATCCTGATGTCACATGCATCTTCATAAAGTCCAACAAACAGATATATCCCTATGCATGTTCACTAGGTTGTGCCACGAAATCTGGAAAACAGCTACCTGGCTAACTGACTAGAAGAGCACAATATCCATTCTCATTACCAAAAAAGGAAGAAATAATAATTAAAAATCATTAATGTTACATGCAAGAAAAATATTACTGAAGATAATTCAAAGCTGTACAGAATAGTACACCAACAGAGTTTGATAGAAAGTCAAGCTGAATGTATAGCTGGACGTGGTATCAGGGATATTACTGCTGATACCAGATGGATCTCAGATAAAAAGCAGAGAATACCAGAAGGATGTCTATTTGTGTCTTCTTGACTATGCAATGCCATTGATGATATGAATCATAATAAATTATGACTAACGTTGATAAGAATGGGAATCCCAGAACACTTAATTGTGCTTATGTGAAATCTATACCTAGATAGAGAGGTTGTTGGTGAAACACAGCAATGGAACACTGCATGGTTTGAAATCGAGAAAGGTGTGTGTCAGGCCTATGTCCATTCTTCTTCATTAAGTAATTTGCTGTTGTTGTTATGTGTCATTGAATTGACTATAGCTCATAGCAAACCTATGAACAACAGCTCTGAACCCTGTCATATCTTGAGATAATCTAACTGTCTCTGACACATTTGCCCCCATGGCTCTAGTCACTGTATCAATCCATCTCCTCCAAGGTCCTCCTCGCTTGCACTGACTCTCTACCCTTCCAAATATGATCTCCTTCTCCAAAGATTGGTCCCTCCTGACAACATGCCCAAAGTATGTGAGACAGAGTTTCAAAATCCTTGCTTCTAAGGAGCAACCTGTTTCACCCTCTCCAGGACAGACCTGTATGTTCAGTACATTTTGCCAGCACCATAACTCAAAGGCATTGATTCTTCTGTCATCCTTAGTCACTGTCCAGCTCTCCAACTCATAGCAAGTAATTACAAAGGCCATGGCCTGAACCAGGCACACCTTAATCTCTAGACTGACATCACTGCTCTTTAGCACTCCAGAGAGGTCCCTGACATCAGACTTTTTCAAAGCAACTCGTCTTTTGATTTCCTGACTACTGGTGCCGAGGGTGGCGATTGTGGATCCTAGCAGGAAGAAAATGCTAGCAAACTCAACCTCCTCTCCATCTATAATGATGCTGTCAATTGGCCTGGTGGTGAGAATATTTGTTATCTAGATGTTGAGATGCAATTCATAGTGAAGACTGCAATCCTTAACCTTCTACAGCAAATGCTTCTTTATACTCATTAATTTATTTACCCTCCAATTAATGTAAGTAATAAGCACTACTCTGGTAGCACAGTGAATAAGCATGCTCAGTTTCTCACCGAAACACTAGCAGTTCAAATCCGCGAGCATTCTGGCAGTCCTCGAGCTACAATGATCTACACAGCCTTGGGAATTCTTGGAGGGTAGTTGTGCTCTATCCCATCAGGTTTTTAACAAGTTAGAATCAACTGGATGACAATGAAGCTGATATTACTGGTCTGAAGGAGCCCTGGCAGTACAGTTAGCAGCCAGACCCTGGTCTCTCCTAATCGTGCGTTCAAGGCACCTGAGACAAAGCCTCGCCACTTCATTTCTGAGGAGCATACTGGCTGCACTTTAAACACCTGCCAAGCAAAGCCTACATTTCCATTTTCTTCTGTTGTCTATACCTTCTTGGAAAATCTGGCCCCCGAGGGTGACAGCAGTAACTTGAGATTCTCTTGGAGGAGGACATCATGCTTAGAAGAGGGGGAGAGGTGCTGCGAGGAAGACCTCTATGAGATGGATGCTGTAGTGACAGTAGCAACGAGGTCAAGTGTTTTGGAGACAGTGACGTGGCTCACGATCGGGCAAGGTTCAGGGTCATTGTTCACAGGGTTGCTGTGAGTTGAGATTGACTCCATGGCACAACAACAACACTGTTCAGACGGTCAGTCCCCAGCAGTGAGCTTTCACATCTTCAGAGCCAAACCCTCAGACACCATAGAGCAGAGATCGGTCATCCAATATCTGATGACACTGTGCCTTGTCCAAATTTTCTCTCCAGTAATCCATGAACTCAAGGTTGTTCCTGGTTGCTAAGTGATGGAGTATATTACAGTAAATCATGCCTGAAATAATACACTCTTGTACTGCCTGAACGTTATCTACCTCAAACTCAGCATGTTGTGTTTATGATGTGATGGCACCACAGACCTAACTGTACACACCTGCGGCTGTAATCAAAAGCTGTTGTTCAGGGAACTCTGGTGGCCTAATGGCAAGAAGCTATGTTGAAATACTGAAGGTACATGGTTTGAATCCACCAGATGCTCTGCTGGAGAAGAAGGGTCAATTTCCTCTTGTGCCAGTTGGATCAGATTCAACAGCACACAACATCGTTTTTTTTAAAAAAAGAAAAAGTTGTTGTTGTGTGCCATTACACACAGCAGACCCTCTACACAATAAAAGTCATCAATGCACAGAAATATGCATGTCGATGCATAACCTCACAACACAACACACAAGATCAATGCCAAAGACAGCAAAATGAATGGTACAGATGACTTGAAGTGACCCTATACAACAGAATCCAACTGCCCCAATATGTTTATTAGGCTGTAATCTTTATGGACAATCACAAGTTTTTCGTCCTGTGAAGCTGCTGGGGGTTCAAATAACCAACCTTTTGTTTAGCAAGTGAGGGTATATTATTATACTGGGGTTGTTGTTATGTACCATCTAGTTGGAATTTACTCATACCTGACCCTCCAGGGGATTTTCAGAGGCAGTAAATTGCATGGGAAGAAGCCTTACTTCTCTCTCCTATGAAATCTAGTAGATTGGAACTGCATGCTTTGGATTGGCAGCACAGCTCCTTACCACTAAGACATCAGAGCTCCCTATACTGGTGTAAAAATGAGCAATATTTGTAGAAAACCGCTAAATAGAAAAAGATGTGTAAAAATTAAATCAAGGCGATGGTCTTATGTTGGTATAAAGTGACTTCTTATCCAATTCAGACACAGAAAATTTCCCTATAATAGAGTCTCAGGTAATTCTAATGATACCACAGACACATGAAGTCTCAAAACAAAGACCAACCAACCAACCAAGGAATCTGGAGGAAATAGCTCAGTTATGGAAATAAATGAAAAGTTGTAAAACAGATAGCAACAAGAAGAAAATGAAGCAAGAGAAATGGATTTCAAAACTCAGCTGCATTTACTTGTTGTTGGGCTTTAATAACTTCTCAAAACTCAAAAAGTGGAGGAAAACAGCTACCTGCCTTACAACATGGGCTTTTGCATCTATGCAAGATTCAAGTTTGCTCATAACACAGCCAATACAGTACCCTAACTGAGGGGTGAGGAGGAAGCAGCCTCTCTTCTCAAAGCTTATTAATGAAACTCTGCCATCTGGTGGTCAGAGGTGGTACTCCAGCGATAGCAAAGCAATGATGTTGCAAAAACTGCAGCATCAGACTGGCACCTGAGCAAAAGAACACATCATTAAAATAAAAAAGAAACCTAAGACGCAAAACTTAACATGAAGAACATTTTAAAATACGATTAAAAAGTAGCATTCGAATCATTAGGGAAAAGAATATTTATTCCTACTCAGTTAGATAGTCATTTGGCAAAAAAATAACACGCATTTCCTACTCCATGCTAGAAACCAAAATAAACTTGAGACACATCAAAGACACACAAGAAAAATGTAAAGCCATCAACAAAACAGAATAAGTACAGATTAATGTGTACCTCTCTCCAGAGAAGCCTTTCAAGACAGGAAAAAAAGGAAGAAACTCTCTAAGATCAAACTTAAGATTTGAAAAGAATTTAGCAACCAAAAGAGTCATAAACAAAATGGAAAAGCAAATAACAAATTAGAAGGAAATATACGTATGCATGAAAGACACAGAGGAACAGGCAATAGAAATGGGAAGAAAAGTCTACAAATAAAATAGACAGTTTATAGTAAAACAATATTTTAAAATTTCATTGCTTTTTGCAGTAGACCCAAAGCTGAACATCTACCTTGGTTTTCAGAGATGATAAAGTGGGTGGAGATGGTCCATTTTCTCCTCGCTTAGAGCAGCTGGTGGATGGGAACTGTCTGTGAACTGGCAATGCAAATTCTTTACCAAAGTTCGGCCACCAAAGTTCCCTTCAAATGGATTGCTGTTGCCATTGTGCACCATCAAGTTGGAACCAATACATAACTGACCCTCCAGTGAGCAGGTGGTGGATTCTAACCATGCCTTTGAGTTCACAGCACCGTTCCTTACCACAACATCACCAGAGCTCACTTTCAGCTGTTGTAATGTACCATCAAGCTAAACTTAACCCATAGCAGATTACCATTACTCTCAGAGACAGCCACAGTTTGTGTGATCCACACAGTCAAACGCGCTTGCATAGTCAATGAAACACAGACATTCCTCTGATACCCTCTGTTTTCAGCCAAGATCCATCTGACATTACCTATAGCATCCCTAGTACAGATCAATCTCCGATCAAGATGCATTGATAATAATGGGTGACTGGAATGCAAAAGTCGGTAACGAAGAAGATTCAGTAGTTGGAAAACATGGACTCGGTGACAGAAATGGAGCTGGAGAGAGAATGATCGAATTTTGCACAATCAATGACTTATT
>NW_006399954.1:5806647-5837808 GCF_000299155.1 Elephantulus edwardii
AGGAGAGGAAGGCCCTCTATGAGGTGGATTGATTCAGTGACTGGGGTAATTGGGATGGGAGTGTCAGAGACAGTGCGATTGGCACAGGACAGAGTCGAGTTTAGGGCTGTTGTACAAAGGGTCGCTATGAGTCGCAAACGACTCGATGGCGCATAACAACAACAACAACAACATCCCTAGTACCAGAGCCTCTTCTAAACTCAGCCTGCACATCTGGCAGTTCTCTGTTGATGTGCTGTTCCCGTCATTTTGGGGTAATTTTGAGCAGAATCTTGCTTGCATGTGCTACTAATGATTTTCTTCGATAATTTCCACACTCTTCACCTTTCTTTGGAACAGGAACAAATATGGATCTCTTCCAGTCAGTTGGCCAAGTATTTGTCCTCCAGATTTCTTGGTACAACTTGGTTAGCGCATCCAGGGCAGCATCAGTTTGTTAAAATATGTCAGTTGGTATGCTATCAATTCCAGGGGTCTTTCTTTTTGGCAGTTCCTAAAGAACAGCTTGAATTTCTTCATCACCACAAGCTCTTGCTCATACAATTCTTCTGTGTCTGCCAATTCCTTCTGCTACAATGACTCCTGTATACTCTTTCCATCTTTTAATGCATCCTCGATCATTTAACATTTTGCTCAAAGCATCCTTGAGTATTGCAACTTGAAGCTTGAATTTGTTCTTCAGTTCCATAAGTTTAAGAAATGCTGAGTTCAGTCCTTTTTATTTTCTGTCTCCAGTTCTTTGCACATTTCATTATAATACTTTGTCTTTCTCTGCTGCCCTTTGAAATCTTTTCTTCAGCTCCTTAATATCTTGATTTCTTCTCTTTGCTTTGGGTTCTCGGCACTCTAGTACAATATTCAGAGTCTCATCTGACATCCATCTTGGTCTTTTCTTCCTCCTCTATCTTTGCAAGGACCTTTTGCATTCTTCCTAGATGATATTCTTGATATCCTCCCACAGCTCACCTGGTCTTCGCTTATTAATGTTCAAGGAGCCAAACCTGTTCCTGAGATGGTTTTGAAATTTGTATGGGGTGACTCAAGGTCTTTTATTTAATATTTTGATTTCTATTTCATTTTCCTCAGCTTCAGTTTGAACTTGCATAGGCGTAGTCGGTGGTCTGTTCCACAATCAGCCTGGCCTAGTTTTTCATAGATGATATTGAGCTTGTCCAACAAGTCTTTCCACAGATGTTATCAATTTGTTTCCTTTGTATACAGTCATCAGGTGAATTCATGTGTACAACCTGCGTTTGTTTCTTATAATGAGTATTCACAATAAATAAATTGTTGATTACAGAGAATTCTATCTCCAGCTTCGTTTCTGTCACCAAGTCCATGTTTTCCAATTACTGATCCTTCTCTGTTCCCAACTTATGTATTCCAGCCACCCTTTATTATTAATTCATCTTGATTGCTTGTTTGATCGATTTCTAATTGCAAAAGTTGGTAGAAATCTTCTATCTCCTCTTCTTTGTCTCTATGTGTTGGTGCATATATTTGAATGATGATGGTATTAAATGGACTTCCTTATAAGTGTATGGATATTATCCTATCACTCACAATATTGCATTTCAAGACAGATCTAGAAATTACTTTCCTCACTATGAAAGCAGTACCATTCTTCCTCACCTTTTCATCTTCAGCACAGTAGGTCAGATGATTATCTGACTCAAAACGTCCCATGACAGTCCATCTCATCTTGCGAATACTTAATATGTCAATATCAATAAAACAAAAGATTTTTACCACTGGACCCCAAGTAGTGTCATGATGGATGGAAAGAAGATTAAAACTATAGATTGCTTCATCTTACTTGGAGCCACAATCAACACCCTTAGTATGAGCAGTCAGGAAATAAGGAGATGCATTGCACTGGGAAGATCTGCAGTTAGGGAACTTTCCAAATACTGAGTAGTGATGTCAGTTTGAGGATTAAGGTGTGTCTGATTCAGGCCATAGTCTTTCCAATTACTAGTTATGCATGCAAAACCTGGATAATGAATTAGGATGACAGAAAAAGAATGGATGCCTTTGAGCTGTGGTGTTGGAGAAGAGCACCGAATATCCCATACACAGCCAAGAGAACAGATAGATACGTATTGGAGATGGTGCAGCCAGAGTGCTCTTTGGAGGCAAGAATGACGAAGCTTTACCTCACATGCTTTGGACACGTTGCTAAGACATGCTATTCCTTGGAGTGGAACATGATGCTGGGAAGGGTGAAGGGTTGGCAAAGGAGAGGAAGACCCTCAACCAGGTTAACTGACATGATGACTGCTGCATTGGGCTCTTGTGTGAGGATGGTGCAGGGCAGGACTAGGTTCAGATCTTTTGTTCATAGGGTCGCTATGAGTTGTGCTTGACTTCACGGCACATAACACCAATATGTCAAAATTTATGTATTCCATTTCTTTCTTAACAATGTCTCATTTTCCTACATTCATGCTTCTCACATTCTACTTTCCAATCACTAGTGTCTGCCTACAACTGTTCCTCCTCCTTTGTGTTTCCATATCTGAGGTCTCAGCCTCAGTTGCCACGTCTGCTAGTCTCAGTGTGCTCTATTGTACATAGGGTTTTTGAAAGGCTGTTATTTCAAAAGTGGATGACCAACCCTTCTTCCTCGTCTGTCTTAATTTGAATGCTCAGAATTAGAACAGTACCTGACAAGTATTTTACAGAAAGGAGCAGATGAAAGACATTTCCCCAACTATACAAACAACCAAGAGATTCAGTGTTGTCTTTGCCCTATGTGTCTTGACCCACCCCTTTCCCTGCTCCACCAGCATCCCCTTCTCCTTCCACCTACACCATTAAACACCTCTCTCCTCCTATTCAGTCCTTGATATGACGGCTTATATCTCAAGCTTTCTGCGCTTCTGTGATTCTGATCATATCACACTGATACCAGTTTCTTACACTGTGGCAAGTATCTCTTGAGTTTAGTAGTCTCTAAGTCTAAATACAAGGTACTCATATTGGATAAGGCTTCTTTATCTCAGAGGGTTCTGAGGAAAAGCTTTTTGCTTTAACTTCTACTGTAGGACTGTCTTTTTGTGTCTCTTCTCTTCATTTGCAGCACCCTGTTGTCACAAGGGAATAGTTTCCCAGGAAAGGGTGATGTGTCCTCTAGATCTGATATATAAGTGTTGTTTTCTTGGCTCGAGGGCCACAGGCCCAAGGGCCCAAAATTATTTATGCACTCTGGCCTTGACACACCTGACTTCTATTGATGATTACTGAAGATAAGATGTTTAACAAATCTGATGTAGGACATTGATTAAAGAAAGTATGATGTGCTGTCATGGTGGACACTGCTTGGTGGAGCTTCCTGAATAAAACAAGCCTGGAATCAGGAGTGGCATCCACTTCTGAAATGACCTGCCTTTATGAAGAGTGCCCAGGTCTTTCATTCATAGGGTCGCTATGAGTCATCTACGACTCGATGGCACTTAACAACATTTACTTTATATGCTTCTCCTAAGTTAGTCACCATGGTGTGTGAGGATCATTTTTTGGATGAGGGAAGATCAAAATAAAGTCACCAACTCATGATAGGCTACTTATTCAAATGCTACATCTTTAAAAAGTAATGTCTTTTTCATTTTTGTTCTCACAATCAGAAGAGAAGAACTAGCCCAGACGACACACTGAACTATCACCATCAGCAGCACCATTAATCCAGGATGGATACACACATATACATATCAAAGAGTGCAGCAAGTCATACAAGATAGGAAAACTATGCAAAAACACGAAGAAATTGGGAAGAACGGGTACTGTAAACATGAAGAAAAGGTCAACGATAAAAGGAAATAATTCCAAGCAAGAGAAACTATACTGTAATAATAACTGCAGAAATGTTCTATGAAGTTCCTGAGATATGTCACTCAGGGAAAGATCAGCGTCCACTTGAATCACCTCACAAACTAACTATTGAAAACTATAGGGATACAATTCTACTGACAACACATTTAGGTCACAATCGGAATGGCACTGCAATGACCCTTGAGCAACTCCTAGAATCCACTTTTCTTTCTTTCTTGCAACCATTGCAAATGGCCACCAGAGGGCAACAACAACACAGTATACTTTCTGTCTACAAGCAGGAAACTAGCCCAAATGCCTTACCTCCAAGGGGGGAAATACAATGTTAATACAGAGGCTTCTGATTTCCAGCAATTACTGTACAGTAAGATCCGAGAAAGAGGAAATCTGTGTAAGGCAGAAACTATGCTGAGAAGAAAATCTCAAATGTTTTGTACTGAAAAAAATAATGTTGTATGTTGCCGAGATGGAATCCACCCACAGCTGGCCTTCCAGAGGGTTTTCAGAGGCAGTTAATCTCATGGGAGGGGATTACCCATCCTCCTCCTGGGGAGCAACTGGTGGACTGGAACCAGCTGCCTTTGGGATTGCAGCGCAGCTTCTTACCACTAAGCCACCAGAGCTCCCTAGTTAGGAAAAGAGTGAGATTCCACCCTTGTCAATAAGGAGAGTTTTCACACTGAGAAAAATAAGATTGTCTTCTCCAGTTCCAGTTCTCACACAGGTTTTGCTGCCACTGCTCTAGGATTAACAACTGAGGACAAGTGACCTGGCTGTATCACCAAGCTTGTACTCAAATGAAGCCCAAAGACGAAAGCTCTGAAATGAGTATTGCCAGCGCTAAGGCCCCAAAATAAACTTTTATTCACAAACCCTTCAGGGTTCAAGTTCCTCTGTACATCAATCCAACTGTGAAGCAGCTGGAGCTAAAACTGACTGCATGAATTAACTGACTGACAAAGCAAAGGGACTATGATATGGCCCATCTCAAGTCTGAAGAGCTAAGAACTGATGGACAGTGGCTTGAACGAAGGACTTAGAGCATCTTTTTCTTTCTTAAAGCTAAATTCTATTATTTATTATTAAATTAAATTACTTTGGTGTAAAAAAGTCTAGTATTATATAATAGCAATGGCTCAAGAAATTCTTAAGCCCCTTTGAGACATGAGAATTTGAAATGTCACCCATTTTTTTGTAAGAGGAAACCTGCACAATCTTTGATCCAAATGTTCAGTAATGGTAGCTCTGTACCATTCAGCTTTTCTGGTCTCATGGCAAAGGAAAAAGTAGTTCATGAAGACAACTAGCCACACATTCTAGACTGTCTTTCAGTTCTGCAGTCTATAGAGCACTCCGTTGTTGCTTCACCATAGGCTACCTCCTGAAAAAGCTAAACAGTGCCTTTTTTTTAGAGTGACTGTATTTCTTCCATCTTTTCTTTTTCTTTAAGATTTTTAAAATTTTTTAAATTTAAATAAAATTTTTATTTTATACGCGTTTACTTAGAGAGTATGTATACATTGTTTTTCACACTGGATTTTTATCATTTCCTTTTCCCATGTCTCCCTCCACCATCAAATTGTGTGATTCTATAGTTAACTTCCCCATCACCATCCCCACCCATCCTCACTCCTTCGTTCCCATCCTCACAGAGGAAGATATTCAAATTGCCAACAGATACGTGAAGTAATGCTCAAAATCACTGGCAATATGAGATGCAAATCAAAACCACAATGAGAGATACCATCTCACTCCAGTAGTAGTGACAAAGTTTAACAGGACAGCAAGTAATAAATGTTGGAGACAATGTGGTGAAAAAGGCACTCTTATACATTGCTGGTGGGATTGTAAAATGGTACAACCACTCTGGAAGGCAGTTTGGCATTTCCTCAAAAAGCTGAACTTAGAAATTCCGTATGACACAGATATCCCACTGCTTGGAACATCTCAAGAAAACGAGAACTGAGACACAAACGGAGACTTGCATACCAATATCCAGAGCAATGTTATTCACTATTGCAAGAACATGGAAATAGTCCAAATGTCCAAACAGAATCAAATGAATTGAGAAATAACAGTACATTCACACGCTAGAATACTACACAGCACAGAGGAGTAAAGATTTTTTTAAATTGCTACCTAACATGGGAGGGATTGAAGAACATTACGTTCAGTGAACCGAGTCCCATAAAGACAAATATGGTATAAAACCATGATTGCAGATCATGTAAGAGGATCCAAGGTGGGGAGGGCTGGAGCAGATACATATTATATATGGTCACATATCCCTGAAGAACCTCCCACAAACCATAAGAAAGTACAGACTGATAGATAATAATTTATGCATTTGGCAATAAATACTTTGTATAAACAAGCAGAACATTAAATTTTTCAACACTTGGAAACACTACATGTGAGAAAAATATACTCAGAAGAAAAGAACTCATTGAGGCAGCGGGTGTTGCAAAGTGAACATATTTCACATAGCCTCACCAGGTGGAAGATCAGTGAGGGCAGAGATATAGAGGAACCTATAGTGGAAAATATGAGCATGGATGTCAAAGCAGCAACACTGATAGTCTACAGGGGATGAAAATATGTCACAAGAGAAGCAGAGATGCTCCAAACTTGAAGACAGAAAGGAAAGCAGGGCCTATGCAACCATCAAGATGACTGGTTGACAGCGCATGTGGCCGGTAAACCAGGAGTTCCCTGCCCTCTTTCTATCAGACAAAGCACTGCAGGAAGAAACTATGTGTGTGTAAAAAAAGCCAAAGAGGCAAGCTGTAAGGCAGATGAATGCGAAGGAGGCAGCACGAACCACTGGTTCACCTAGTCCAACTGCAGGTCTCAGACCTTCCCAAGAGACAGGTCACCTTCAACAAAAATAGCATCCACAGGTGGCATAACAGAGCTATGCAAATGGACAGTGAGCACAACATTAAACACCCAGAGGAATCTAACACCGTAAAGATGCTAGAACAAGACAGCAAAAGAGCACTTAGCCAAGTGACTGAAGGGCCGACCAGAAGATTCCAAAATGTGAAATTAATATTCTCAAGGACAGAGAAGATATCATATTGCTCATAAAATGTTGAAAAGGGAAAATGAAATTAAGAGTAGGTTATTACAAAAAGGAAAATATAGGCAAAAGCAAAAGTTTGCAGCTAGAAGTGCAGGGTGCTCTGGTGACCTAGTGGGTACAGAGTGTGCTGGAAAACCAAATAGCTGGAACCTACCAGCTGCCACTCAGTAGGAAGTGTGGGCAGTCTCCTCTCTTGTGCTTTACAGCTGTGGGAACCCTGCTGGAAGTTCAGCTAGACCCCAACTTCAACTTGACAACAACAACAGCGGTCCCTCAGATGAGAAACCCCTGATAAGGGTCAATCACTATAGCCTCCGGGGGACCTGACCCGCAGACAGGTGCTGCTTTTGGGCCAGCCAGGCAACACCCTCTGCACTGAAATGGCAACTTGGTAGATGAGGAGTTGAAAAGTACAATAGTAAGAGCTGACAAGAAACGAAGTCAAAAATAAGTAAGTTCAAGCCAAGCGATTCCTCTTAAAAGGGAAAAACAATGGGGAGAATGAGAAAAAAGCAGAGACAGAGGACCAATTAAAGGATTCACAAACCCCCTTGTTCACATAATATCTGCTCAAAAAAGAGAGGAATGGGGGCAACAAAAGGAGTTCACCAGGAAGAAAATACACACGTTTCATTCCAGGGATGAAAAAGAGTAGTGATGTTTTTCTAAGGGATACTTTTCAGCTAACAATTTTTTATGTAAGGTATATTCTCACCCGATGAACAATGCCAGTACAAGGGTAAAAGGAATGAGACATTCACAAAGACATTCATTCTACCATCGCCTAGGCTTCAGAGAGAGCCCGGGGTGGGGGTGGGGGGGGTGGTGAACACGACACTATGTCCAGTAGGAAAACAGATTAACATGTTACATTATGGAACAGGTTGTAGCTTAGAATAAAGGAGATACTTTAAATGATAGACATAAAGTCTATCTAGATACTGTCAATAGGAAAAAAGCTTACTTGGGAAAAATAGGGACATGATAGTACCACTTCCATTCATTGCTTCCAGGTAGATTTAAAAGCTGCACTGCCATGAAGCTGATTTTGTCTCCTGACATGACAACCCTCCGCTGAGTTACTGAAGCTGCCGGTTCCTCACAGGAGGAGACTGTCTGTCTCTCTCCCATGAACAGTGGGTGCAAGGTACAGAGCTTTCTGTTAACAGCACAACAAATCTGCTATACTACTGTCTTATATACACCTACACTCAGGCCCCAAAAACCAACTCCCAGCTGCAGAGCCAACCGTAAATCACTTCGTGCTCCAGGGCAGAGCAGAACAGCCCAGAGGATTCCCAAGGCTGCTCATCTTTATGGAAGCAGATGCCTACACTTTCTCCCACAGAGCAGCAAGTAAGTTTTAACCGTTGACTTACCTGTTCACAATCACATGCTTAACCACTGTGCCACCAAGACTCCTTACAGCTATACTGATCGAGGTGAACAAAGCAGTCACACACAGATAATCCACAGCAGGAAACGATGAAGGTCTGAAGGGCATTTACATTTACTTATGTTCCATTTCATCAAAGTCATGCGAATGTCTCTTTCATGGTAAGTAAAGTGGTTCCCAAAGACCATTTACTTGAGCAGCTGCTATGAGCCAGGCCCTGAGCCATTCTAGCTATCTCACTGCATTCTAAAACAACTTTATGTGACTGTCATTGATTTTATAACAGAAAAAGACAACGTGGTTGAATGCATTTAAACCACTGGATGCAGGTTCCTTGATACCTGGAGAAGTTTACATCAGAGCTCTGCTCTGCTGTACATCTGGCTGAGGTGTAGAAATGTGACTAACAATGACTATAGAAAGAAAGAGGCAGTTATGCTAAGTGAAATATCTCAGTCACAAAAGGACAAACAAAGCATGGTGCCACTGTTGTAAAATGGGACTGACATCAGGGTTGGGGGGAGACTGAGAAAGATTGGATAAATTGTGTATACTGCACTGAAACAGATGAGAGAGAGAGAACTGTTTAAAAGGTATATATGATTAGGTATTATTGCCATGACACGAGTCTAGAATGAATGCTGCATACAGGAGTGGACTTGAGGGGAGGGATTGTATAACAATGAAAGAATTTTTCTTTCGCTTTTCAAAGAGAAGAACGAACTGGAGGGGAGGGGTGGGCAGGGAGAAAAGTGCAACAATGAATGAATGGAAATCCAAAATCTCTGTAAATTTTCATTAAAGTTAATAACAATAATAATTTAAAAAAAAGAAAGAAAGAGGCTTCCTGGCTATGTGCTTACCGCAGCGGTCCCGGATGACAAGGTTCCGGCCTTCCTTTAGGTGGATGGTGAGGAGGTAGGCAAAGGGGCTGGGGAGGTTCCTCAGTCCATCCCCAGCTTCCCCAACAGCCTGCACAGGATGAAAAAACAGTCCAAGTCACTATGAGCTCAAGCAAGAGAATTCTACAGACATTGCATTTAAGGAGGCAAAAATAAAAGGTGGCTCTGCTAGCAAAATCTCACCTGTTATTTCCACCTCTTACAGACTTTGATAACATGGTTTTACTCTTCTGTTAATGTTCTAATCACGTTTCTCCCCAGGAGAATTTTGTCAGAAACCAGATGCAATCATGATCCTATCTTTGCAAGATTAACTTTCCATGAAGAAAACTAACAGGCAGGCCAACACCTGACATAGTTGTCGTCTCTCTTACTTACTGCAGGATGGCCTTTCTGTGTGACTCAGGGCAGAGCTCTGAGACAGGACTTGGCACATGAGGTGTAGCTTTGGGGCCAGAGGGCACAGGATGCCTGGCAGCACTTCCTAGCTCCAGTGTGAATGCCTC
This sequence comes from Elephantulus edwardii, assembly GCF_000299155.1. Classification (NCBI taxonomy): domain Eukaryota; kingdom Metazoa; phylum Chordata; class Mammalia; order Macroscelidea; family Macroscelididae; genus Elephantulus; species Elephantulus edwardii. The sequence continues at coordinate 5,816,368 of NW_006399954.1, forward strand.
TCTGTTCTCTGCTGTTCAACAACCCCACCACATCCTGCAGATGCAATCAAACCCTCCACTTCTCAACCACTCAGCTCATCACCTGCAAACCTGGCCCCTGGCCCAGGATCCCATGAGACACACTGTGTCTCCATCCAGTGCTCCCGCCATCACTGTTTCTATATCCACACTCCCCACTTCTCCAGCCCCATCACCAATATTTCCCATTTGGACCCTTAATAGTTCCATCTCCCCCACCTCACTTCATTGCCCCCTCCAGTAAGTATCAATGCCTACAAGCTATCATATCTAACCCAAGTCTATCTCTGAAGAGCTATTAAACTAACACAATTCAAGCTTTGAACCAGCTCAAATTTTCCTCTTTCCTCAAAGAGAAAGGAAAGCAAAATAATTTATCATTCACTGATTTGATATTCATTTAATCGATTGTGTGGCTAAGTTATCCTTGACTGCTTTCTTTTGACGTTTCCCCACCTGTGTTTCAAAGCCTTTCAAAATGGCTCTCTCTCTCTCGCTTTTTCACTCACTTTCATCGCAGCTGTATATTTTTAGAAGAATCTATCTCAAACAGACAAATCAATAGACACTGAATTAATCTTTCCCAGACATCATTTTCAAGGACTGCTTTTTTGTGCGTGGATGCAGTTTAGTTTTCTTTATAAATAAGAGGCATGCCAGTACAAACCCAAACACGGGGAGGGGGGGGCTGTTTACAATATTTACTTGAATGGTTGTGTTTATCAGGAATCTCACTTACAGGATGTTCTTGGAAATGCTGAGTAGTCATAGAAGCATTCAGATCACCACTTCCATACGACTTCTGAAAGTCAAAAGAAAGAGAAAAAGCCTGCTTTAAAAAGATCAGTCCATAGGATTTATATTTCTTCCCAATATGGATTTGTTAGAATTCAAAGTGAGTTATTATCATAATTTTTAAGTGCTTAGCTTTCCAAGAAGAAAAAGATAAGAATTATATCAATAGCAGAAACACTGTTCCTGTTGTAAACATCTGCTGTTGAGATGACTGAATTGTGGTAGCCCACATGTGGTTTAGCCTGGGCTTGTTCCATGTTCAGTCGTTGGGCTCAAGATCACTGTTACTTCCCTATATTTGTCTCATCTTACAGCACCACTTCAGAAAACATTCTGTTGTGATCTGGGTGCTTCCATTGGCTAATTTTCAAAAGTAGATTGTCACACCTTTCTTCCTAGTCTCTCTGCCGTCTTAATACTATTTAGTTCCTCTGAAATCTGTCCAAAGTCAGTGACACTACTGGTATTTGACAATTTGGTGGCCTAATGTCTAGTATCAGAGCAACATGTAAGCTGTCACAGCTCAACACCTTGACAGATGGGGAAGCAGAGAAGGATTACACTTACTACTCTTGACGATTAGAGATTGAGATTGTTAACAGCTTTAGTTTGCTTGGCTCCACAATCAACTCTCTTGGTACCAGCAGCCAGGAAATCAAGAGGTGTATTACACTGGGAAAGTCAGCTGTCAGGGAAGCTGATTTTCCAGAGTACTGAAGAGCAATGACATCAGTCTGGAGACTAAGGTGCACCTGATCAAGGCCATAGTCTTCACAATTGCTTGTTATGCAACTGAGGGCTGGACAATGATGAGGGATGATAGAAAGAAAACTGATGCCTTTGAGCTGTGATGCTAGTAAAGAGTATTTAATATACCATGGACTGCTAGGAGAACAAACAGGTTTATCCTAGAGGGTAAAGCCAGCTTGCTCTTTGGAGGTAAAGATTCTGAGGCTTCATCTGACATGCTGTAGGCATGTTGCAAGGAAGGATAGGTCCTTGGAAAGGGACATCATGCTTGAAAGGGTGGAGGGACAAAGAAAGAGAGGGAGACCATCGATGAGACGGATTGATACAGTGACCAGGGCAATAAGGGTAGGTGAGTCAGAGACAGTAAAGTTGGCACAGGATAGAACAGGTTTCAGGGCTGTTGTATACAGGGCTGCTATGAGTCACAAACGACTCCATGGCACATAACAACAACAACATTAAGATTCTAGAGCTTTTACTGTATAACTCACAGTAGAGCAACAGCACCTAACAACAACATTGAAAGGGAGTTCTGGTGGCTAAGTGGTGAGGAGTTGTGCTGCCAATCCAAAAGGCATGCAGTTCAAAGCCACCAGCTGCTCAAAGTAGAAAGACAGTCAATCTTCCTACGTGATTAAAGCAGAAAGACAGTCAATCTCCCTGCGTGATTTACAATCTCTGAAAACCTGCTGGAGGCGCGGCTATGAGTCGGTTCCGACCAGAGCTCTGAGAGAGTGGACAGCAGGCCAAGCTGCCACTGTGGGCTTGCTCCATGAGGCCATCTGCTTCATAACATTTCACTTTGGAAATCTGACACTGGCATACTCCATTTCAGGTGGGTGGGCTGCCACTCCACCTGTGTGGCAGGAGCAGATGGCCAAGGCTGACTGCATGGCTGTGACCTCTGTCATCCTATTCACTGACTGCATTCTCCCACTAGCCCCCCAGGCGTCCCCAGCTCACTGGAATGTTCACGGAGAGTGAAGAAGGGGAAGCAGCAGGGCCATTCTGCCACGTCCCTCTCCATGTGCGCTCACCTCGGCGCAGACCTTCCAAACTGATCCCGGTAACTGAGGACAGCACGTCCTTCGAGAAACAAACGTCTCAAAACAGGGTCTGAACAAATGTATTCCAACTGTACCTTCCCAGAACACACAACCTTTGGCTCATCAATTAAAATGCTTTCTCCCACAAGAAACATGAAAAAATGCAAATTCGAAACAAAAGTCCTCAGTATTGAAGGTGACTATGTAATTAAATGTGTCTTAGTGTACCCTGGATATTGTTCCTTAGAATAACAAAAGGTGTGTCATTCTCTAGTTAACAGGAGTCACAGCAGAGTTCTCAAATATGTCAGGGTTCATATACAACCATGTCAAGAACATCTCAGGCTCTTGATGAAGGCACTTAGCTGAACATGAGGATGCTGCTTCCCAGCACTAAGGGGCAAGAGCAGAGTGTCTGGCATATAAGCCAGGACTGATTTCTTAGATGGGGGGAAAAATTAGGTATTTTTTTTCCTCCAAGCAAGATGGGGTAACTACAGCTATTGCAAATCTGGAGACTGGAAGGCAGTCTGTAGAGAATGCTTAAATAATTACAGGCCAAGCCAGGATGGAGACAGAGACTGAGGACACAAATAGGAATGAAAGCAACACAGAGAACAATGCAAGAGTCTCCGAGTGGTGCAAATTTGGATGCTGACTGAAAGGCCGGTGAGCAAGTCTGTGTCGAGGCACTGCGAAAGCAAGGCCAGGTGATCTACTCCCAGTAAATCAGTGATTGGAAACCCGGCAGAGCACAGCTCCACTTTGACACATACAGAGTCTACAGTCAACTCCACACCAAATGGGGAGGGGCCAGAGTTGTCTAGTTTGGCTAGATGGGGGGCTGCTCCTATAAGATACACCCTCTCTCAAGTAAAGCTTCTGGGAGCTAGAGAGACCTAGGCTAGTTTTCAGCCTAGGAGAGTTTGCATTGTTTGTTTGAGAAGAGTACAGAGTTACCAGAAAGCCTGGCTTTCTGGTCAACCAATTTTGCAAGCTGTGGCATCAGGTGGGACTGCAAATTGACCGGAATTACTGTGACTTGGTTAGTGTTTCAGCTGGGAATGGGGTAATCTTCTATTCTTCTTATCTGTGGTTCTCTCACTGTCTCCTTCCCCAGTGCAAGTCTAATGTGTCTTGATTATGAATAGATTTAGTTGAGGTCAGACCCTGTCAGGCAGGAGGAAGACATTACAACTTTTCTCAGAGCCCCACTCTGATACTGTGGTTGTTGTTGTGTACCGTTGAGTTAGAACCAATCCATAGCTGCCCCTCCAGTGGGTTTTCAGAGACAGTAAACTGCACGGGAGGAAACTGTCCTCCTGTGGAGCCGCTGGTGGATTCGAATCACACGGCTTTGGGTTGGCAGCACAGCTCCTTATCACTCAGCCACCAAGCTCTCAACTAGACATTATAATCTCAGCCACCAGAAGCACTGCACTGCTCAGTCAGAAAGAAGGCCACTTTTCTATGTACGGAGATGGCCTGGTAACATAAGAAAGGAGGGAGCATATGCTGGTCCACCTCTGTGTGTGGCCATGGTCTGGTAGCACAAGGAAGGAGGGGGCACATCCTGTGTCAAATCACCTCCCTCTCTGGCTCTTAGATGGGCCCCATAAATTGCATCATGTGTCAAAGGGGCCCCCAGGAGTCAAAACAAGACTGTGTGACGATTATCCCACAGCCATGACCAACACTCCTATTCAAATCCAGTGTCAAATGCCTTTCTGCCCTGCCTTCACAGGCCATCTTTCCCACAAGCTCAGTATCTGTCTTTTCTGGTTTACAAAGTCAACCAGTAAGACAGCCGTGGCAACAAGCTGGGAGCCCCAGAAACTGATGCCCTCTGAGATGCCATGCCTGAAAAGTTAGTCTCCTGTGTTATTAAAGAATCAAGGCTCCACCCAATCAGTCCTGTTTGAAGACAATTCCATACGAATACCTGCACTAAGAACATAATTTCTATGGAAAATGCATGGCTATTAGTCAAGTGCCACGGTCATCTGGTATCTTTCTTTGACTTGTAAGTTGAACACTGACAGATAAATGCTTTTACTATATCATCTCTCAGAATAGCTCACTCTATACTTCGCCACATCTGCCTCACTCTACTTGCTAATGCCAATTAATACGGAAAATTAGCTCACATAAGCAGTATCACTCACAGGCTTTAAAAAGCAAGCACTGAGCGTTAACTCGCATGTGAGCGAAGTCCTCCACTCACAATAACATGGAAATTAAATAAACATGGAAGAATTAAGTTAATCCAACAGTATGGTTGGTTTTACTCACAGAAAAGCCACACAACTTAAAGTTACGGTCCCCACAGCTGCCATAACTGTCACACACCCTATATACACAGGGAGGCAGGAAAGTGATGGTCATAAAGAAGAGAAGACACGCAGCTCGTGCACAAGGAGGACCTCGTTACAGCCACTGGGGGACACATAACTTGGAATATTGCCTACATTCTCGCATACAGTAGAAAGCATTAACCACGAAAAACAAGTTCAGTGATTTTTCACCTCCTTCCAGGCAGACCCACCGAGGTCATGCAGTGACTCACATCACTGAGTTAGCTCTTCACCCAAAACAGCACAATTCATTTTCTTCCCATCAGAAGTCCTAGAATTACCATTATCATTAGAGGACTAGTTTATGCTCTCAGTAAGTATAAACAGGAACACATGTTTTCTGCATGTGCATTTTTTGCATTATTTTGTAAAATGAACCAGAGTAAAATTGCATTACTTTGTAAATTGAACTAGAATAAAACTGACCGTGTATGTGTGTGACCTGTAGAACTCCCTGCCACTTCCCAGGTAACACTGAAGAGGTCAAACCCACGCGGAAGTCATTCAGGCCCGAGGGCCTGCAGCCTATCTACACACCAGTTCTACAGGACACATCGCCTTCACTCAGGAAACATTACCACTAAACTTCAGAGACACTGGTCCCAACATAAGAAACTACCAGAAGCCGACGTGTTTGGAATCACAGAAGCCAAGGATGCTTCATATATAAGCTATTAGATCAAGGACTGGTCAATGGGAGACAGATGTGAAGAGAGTGGGTAGAAATGGATGGGTATCCTGGTGGATAGAGGAGCAGGGAAATAAGTGGGTAAAGACACGTGTTGCAAAGGCAAGGACAACACTGATACTAATGGTTAACTCCACAATAAGGGATATACCTTTCACTTTTTCTATAAAATGCTGGTCTGTCTGATACTTCTCCAAATCTGAACATTCAGATTACGACAGACTAGGAAGAAGGATTGGCCATCCACTTCTGAAATAGCAGGCCTCTGAAAACACTATGTACAACTCTGGAGACTAAGATGCGTCTGATACAGGCCATGGTCTTCACAATCACTTGTTATACACCAGAGAGTTGGACAATGACCAAGGAGGACAGAAGGAAAATTGATGCCTTTGAGCTGTGGTGCTGGAGAAGAGTATTAAGGGTATCATGGACTGCTAAGAAAACAAAGAGATTCATCGTGGAAAGGGTTAAACCGGGCTGCTCCTTGGAGGCAAGGATTCTGAGGCTCCGTCTAACATACTTTGGACATGTTGTAAGAAGTGACCGGTCCTTTTCTACAAAGATGGCGCCAAAAGCCAAGAAGGAAGCCACTGCCCCTCCCAAAACTGAAGCCAAAGCAAAGGCATTAAAGGCCAAGAAGGCAGTCCTGAAGGGCATCCACAGCCAAAAAAAAAGAGATCCGCACGTCACCTGCCTTCCAGCAGCCGAAGATGCTGAGACTCCGAAGGCAGCCCAAATACCCCCAGAAGAGCGCCCCCAGGAGAAACAAGCTTGACCACTGTGCCATCATCAAATTTCCCCTGACCAGCTATGAAGAAGATAGAAGATAACACACTTGTGTTCATTGTAGATGTCAAGGCCAACAAGCACCAAATTAAACAAGCTGTAAAGAAGCTCTAGGACATTGATGTGGCTAAGGTCAACACTTTGATTAGGCCTGATGGAGAGAAGAAGGCCTATGTTCGACTTGCTCCTGATCATGATGCTTTGGATGTTGCCAACAAAATCGGGATCATCTAAACTGAGTCCTGAGGGATAATTCTAAATATAAATTTTTCTCACCATAAAAAAAAAAAAAAAGAAGAAGAGACTGGTCCTTGGAAAAGGACATCATGCTGGGGAGGGTGGAGGGACAGCGCAGGAGGGGAAGGCCCTCTATGAGGTGGATTGATTCGGTGACTGGGGTTATTGGGATGGGAGTATCAGAGACAGGTGGATTGATTCGGTGACTGGGGTTTTGGGGATGGGAGTATGAGAGACAGTGTGATTGGCACAAGACAGAGCAGAGTTTAGGGCTGTTGTGCACAGAGTCACTATGAGTCGCAAACGATTCGACAGCACCTAACAACAACAACATCATCATACTAATTAAGTTGTTGTTGTTGTTGTTGTTGTTGTTGTTGTTGTTATGTGCCATCATGTCATCTGTGACTCATAGCGACCCTATGTACAACAGACCTAAACCCTGATCTATCCCTTGCCAATCTTGTTATCTCTAACTAACATCTCTAACTCCATTACCCCAGAGACTGAACCAATCCATCTCATCGAGGGTCTTCCTCTCCTGAGCCATCCCTCCACCCTCCCAAGCATGACTTCCCTCTCCAAGGAGTGTTCCTGTCTTGCACAATGTCCAGGGTATGTCAGGCAAAGCTTCAGAATCCTTGCCTCTAAGGAGCAGCCTGACTTCACTTTCTCCAGGATGAACCTGTTTGTTCTCCTAGCAGTCCATGGTAAATTAAATACTCTTCTCCAGCACCACAGCTCAAAGGCATCAACTCTCCTTTTATCATCCCTAGTCATTATCCAGCTCTCTGATGCATAGCAAGTGATTGCAAAGACCATGGCCTGTATCAAGTGCACCTGAGTCTCCAGACTGACAAAGTACTGAAGTACTTTGGAGAGGTCTCTGACAGCAGACTTTCCCAATGTAATCCATATTTTAATTACCTAGCTGCTGGACCAAGAGTGTTGATTGTAAAGCCAAGCAAACTGAAACTGTCAACAATCTCAATCTCTTCACCTTCTATCATGGTGCTGCTAATCGGCCCAGTGGTAAGAATCTTTGTTTTGTTGACATTGAGCTTCAATCCATATTGAAAGCTGCAGTCCTTTACTTTCAAACACTTCAGATCTTCCTCAGTTTCAGCAAGCAGGGTTGTGTCATCTACATAATGCAGATTGTTGAAGAGTCTGCCCCCAATCCTGATGCCACACTTCTCCTCATTGAGCCAGCCTCCCAGATAATCTGTTCTGCATATAGATGGACAAGATATGGAGATAGGACACGTCCTTGATGCATACCCTTCCCAATTTTGAACCATGCAGTGTTTCCTCGCTCTGTCCTAATGACTGTCTTCTAGTCCAACTATAGGTTTAGCATAAGCATAATCAAGTGTACTGGGAGACCCAGATACAATTTCTGTACAATTTCCTTCATGTAAAGTTACCACTACCATACACTGTGAAGTTTTCAGCAGAGCTTATAGACTCAGACACACTAGGGATGGACGCCAATGATCTACTTCTCTTATCTGCTATGGTAAACTTGATTGATCTACAATCAGTCAGGGTCTTGGCACCGGACCAGAAAGTATTTATTTGCTCTAACCATGGGGTTGAGTCAAGGTTACAGGCAGCTAATAGCAAAACAAACATATAGGTCTGCCAGTCAAAGGAGCTCTGGTGGCTTCATGATAAGGAGCTATACTGCCAATCCAAAGACCCAAGGTTCAAATCTACCAGTATCCTTCAGAGTGGTGATTTACTGCCTCTGAAAACCCACTAGAAGGTCACCTATGAGTTGACTCAGACCCAATGCCAGTTGGGAAACAAAACAGTCCTACCACTGGAAACTACTCCTTCATGTCTGCTCTCCCAATGTAGCCAAATCTTAACTCAAAACTCTAAAAAAACCTTGTTGTTGTTGAGTTACAAGAGACCCTACAGTAAATCTTTAAAGTTGTATATCACACAGAAGATTGTTCCTCCTTCTTCCTTGGAGCAGCTGATGGATCTGAACCACCAGAAAGGCATCACTTTTGGGTTTTATCTTTGCCAGAATCGCATATAAGTGGAATCAACCAACACAATACTTCTGAAATTCTTCCACATTGCCATGTGTACTATAGTCAGTGCTTTTTCAGTAGTATTTATTCGTGTAAAAAAAAGAGCAGTTCATCCATTCATGAAGAATCCAATCTACACATGTCCAGACAAATAAAGAGGTTTTTATATTGGGATATTGAAGCAAATTTGGAATATTATCAATGCTAATCCATAGAAATTTGACAAAACTCTCTAGTAAGATGCATTCAGAAACATAGCTTTAAAATCCTCGCATAGAAATTTGTATGAGGCTAGTTATCTCTCACACAAATCTGACTGCTGCCATTAATAAAAGGGGATTTATTTTTTAAAACTTTGATTTTACCTATTTTGTTGTTTTTGTTAAGAATATGCACAAAAATACACATCAATTCAACACTTCCTACATGTATGACTCAGTGGCATTGTTTGATACTCTTCATGCTGTGTAACCACTATTACCATTCTTTTCTAACTTCTTCTCCTATTAACATACACTCCCTATCCCTAAGGTTCTTAGGCAAACTTTAAATTTACTATTGTCAAGTTGATCCCACAGAGATAAATCTAATAAGAGGCATGTTCAGAGCAAACTAGTTATGATAATCAACTATTTGATGTTATGAAGACTTCAGAGTCTACTTTCAATTTAAGGTTTAAAGATTATCACTAAGAGATAGAGTTTCAGGAATTTATCCAGCTTTTGAAATTCTGTTATATTTTCCCCCTTTTGATCAGGACACCTATACAGAATCCTGGATGGAAGTATTCAGCCAGGTACCACCCGGTCTCCTGATTAGCAAAGGAGACAGTTAGACTGGTGCAGGATAGAGCAGAGTTCAGAACTACTGTACAAAGGGCCTCGGCCATAACAACAATGACAACCACCTCCAACCAACCCTGGGTATCTATGAAAAGCAGAATGAGGTTAAAGTCCAAATGTTAAAAAGTTGTGATTGTCAAGTCAATGAGAACTCATGTTGTTGTTGTAGTGTAAGGTACCATGGAGTTGAGTGTGACTCACAGCAATCCTAGGAACATCCTGAACCCTGTTCGAGGTGCACCACCCTCACAATCTTTGACACATGTAAGCCCATTGTTGCAGTCACTGTGTCGATCCATCTCATCGAGGGTCTTCCTCTCCTTCTCTACTCTTGACCTTTCCAAGTGTGATATCCCTTGCCAAGGAATAGCTTCTCCTAGAAACATGCTCAAAATATATGAGCCAAAATCACAGCATCTTTGCATCCCAGGAGCAATCTAGCTGCACTTTCCCCAAGACATCTGTGTTTGTTCCTTTGGCAGTGAATGGGATATTCAGTACTCTTTGCCAACACCACAAATGCATCACATTTTCTTCCATCATCCGTATTCATTGTCCAGCTCTCCGATTCATAGCAAATGACTTAAATCAAACCATCAATCAAGTGCAAACTGTTTGTCTCATCAGAACCACCTAATATGTGGTTGCTTGTTCACTGAATGGATTTCTTATCCATAGTCGTCTCATCTGACAGAGAAGAGAAGTCCCAAAGAACTGTCTAGTTTATAATCTTGACAGGTAAATATCCCCATCTCTTTCCTCCCACAGATCTACTGGGTGGACTCAAACTGCCAATATTTTGACAACAACACAGTGTTTAAACCTCTGAGCTACCAGTTCCCATTAGAGTGAGGTAAGGACCTGTTGTTCCAATTCCCATAAGAAATGGAATTGTACAGGCAAATGCTTCCCCTGCCTTCACTGAGGTGGGCAGAACTAGAAGATGCCTGGAGAAACAGGCAGCCACAACATCATCTGGGTGATGTACTATTACTGCAGGCTATCTCTGTAACCAAGACAACACTGGTTGGCAACCTGAGCAAAATCAGGTGAGAGCTAGGGGGTTTGCCTCAGATCACAAATGTTCTTTTCCTTTTCCCCCTTTGAAACTGCACAAATGATATCAGCTATACTCTTGGTATACTCTTGACACCTGGCAAACATCTCCATGTCCTTGAATGATGGTGTCGGTTAAGCATCAATTCATTCTTCCTCATTTCTTCTTCCTCTGTGTAGAAGTTATATAAAGTAATCGGCTATTCACTAGAAAGAAGCAAATGGACCAGCTCCAAAGTACAGATGAACTAATTACAGAACTAGCAGACTTCTGGTTTCATTTTTGAGGGGGGGGGGAAACAAACTCAAAAACAAAGACAATAAATTGAGATTTACAATTTGTACTGACATGATCTGAAAATTCCACTACTTGGAAATCTCTATGTTTTCAGTAAGCTTCAAAGAGTGTTTTATGTAAATTATAATGCTAATATTTAGGGGAGAGGGTCTACTTTAATTAAATGATAAACTGAAGAGAATTCATGGTAACGGTCATACCAAAAACTCTTGTTCCCTGGATACACACATTTCTATCTTGGATTTTCATATTATAGAGACATTTGTCGAGGTTCAGGTATGTACTAGCACTGAGCTAGGTCCTTAAAAAATAAAGACAAATTAAATATGTCTCCTCCAACCAAAAACACATTTCAAATGTATAGTCTAGTGGAGGAGGTAAGAATAGTTCACAACTGCCCATATGATAAAGTCAGATACTTACACAGTTAGTGCAAGAGGCCCACTCATTATGGATGGAGCAGGCTAAAAGGGCTTCGATAAAACGGGACTCCTGACCACAAGTGATACCAGGAGTGGGATTAAGGCCACTGCAGTGCCTGCCCCCTCCATTTCCTGCAAATACACCACTGAGTGAACAAATGGAATCACAATCATGGAAGAAAAAACTCATACCAATCTCTAGCTTGTACTCTGAAGAAAAGAAAACAAAGCCAAAGATTCTCCTCCACGACAGTTATTACAGGCTGCTACTCGCCTGATCTGGCTTAAAGCAGCCCTGTACACAACAATGAAACACTGCTTGGTTCTGCGGGGTCCTCAGAATCGCTCTGGGTTCCACTGCTACAGCTACTGTGACAATCCACCTTGCCAAGGTCATTCTTTACTTTTTTTATTTTCTTCCTGACCTTTCTCTTCACTAAGCATGGCATCCTCCATCAGGGAATAGCTCCTCAATATGGATTGAGGCTAAATGTCAAGAAGACAAAGATTCTCACCACTGGACCAATTGGCAGCATCAGGACGGATGGTGAAGAGATTGAGATTGTACACAGCTTTAGTTTGCTTGGCTCCATAGTCAACAGTCTTGGCACCAGCAGGCAGGAAATTAAAAGGCGCATTGCCATGGGAAAGTCTGCTGTTAGGGACCTCTCCAAAGTACTGGAGAGCAATGGTGTCACTCTGGAGACTAAGGTGCATCTGATACAGGCCATGGTCTTTGCAATCACTTGTTATGCATCAGAGAGTTGGACAATGACTAGGGAGGACAGAAGGAGAACTGATGCCTTTGAGCTGTGGTGCTGGAGAAGAGTATTGAATGTACCATGGACCTTTGGAGGCAAGGATTCTGGGGCTTCGTCTGACATACTTTGGACATGTTGTAAGGAGGGACCGGTCCTTGGAGAGGGACATTATGCTTGGGAAGGTGGAGGGACAGCGCAGGAGGGGAAGATCCTCTATGAGGTGGATTGATTCAGTGACTGGGGTAATCGGGATGGGTATGTCAGAGGCAGTGCCATTGGCACAGGACAGAGCAGGGTTTAGGGCTGTTTTACATAGGGTCGCTATGAGTCGCAAGCGACTTGACGGCACATAACAACAACAAACACCATGTATAAAATACTTGAGATGAAGTATCTCTACTGTCACCTCTAAGCAGCCTTCTGACTGCTTTTCTTCCAGGACAGATGTATTCACTTCTTCTTTGGATTTTTTTTTTAAAAAGGGAGTTTTGGAGATTTTTATTTGTTTGTAAAGTAGCCAGGTTACAGAAAAATCAAATTGTCTAGAGGCATCTGTTCTTGATGGACTTGGCGTGTTTTAGGCTTTTTTAGATCTAGTCCAGGAAACAGAAATAACAATCAACAAACAACATCTGTCATCAACAAAATAATAATTTTAGTACTTTAGTAACTAAATTTTAGTTCAATTTAAATTCCTCAATTTATTTTAGGATTTATCACCTCATTATTTGGCTGTTTTGTCTAATTAAAACACAAGTTTTGTTCAAATCACAGAATTGACAAGAACCCATTTTGTTTCTTAAACACTTATGTTATTTATTTTATTTTGGGGATTTATTTTATTTATTTATTTTCTTTTTTTTTTTAGGATTCTGGTCAAACATAAGTCAGATAGATACAATTAAATCTTTGCCAGTCTTTACTGTGATGAAGACTTTGCTAAATCTGATGAGATGTTATGTAACTTACACTGAAATGTCACATAAGCCTTCCAAATTCCCAGGATAATTGTGGTACCTTTATTATTTTAAAATCTCCTCCTCTGGACTACACTTGAAGATTATACAAATGAATGCTCACACTCCCCAGAGCCAGAAAACCCCCTCGCAACCTGATGCCAAATTATCTTAATGGGGCATGGTTCCATGAATTGTGTCATGATTAGCCAATCTGATCTAGTCTATTCCCTATTCTTCTCTTGGAAAGTTCCACTGTTCATAGCCTGTATGGAGGCCATGTGTTTTTTTAAGAAACAGGACTGTATCCCTATATAAAACTCCTCCAATAATGCCAACTCCGCTTTGGTTATTTTCTAACATGTTGACAAGTTGTCTGCACATGAGTGTGCACGTGTGTATGAGTTCGCACATGAGAAGTGGAAGATACCGAAACCTTTGGGTCAAAAAGGACACACTTTTCTCACGAATATGTATATACTTTGTTGTCTACAGGCAGGAATGCACAATGATGCGGGATACAACAGTTAGAGAGAACTGCCCACACACTCAAAGCAAAAGTTATGGAAAAAGTCATGTACTTCTTTCCTTTGCCAGGAAATGGAAAAAACAAAGCTCATCCAATAGAGCTTTTAAAGCCTTAAAGTATCCTAGATAGGTTATTTTTGATAGTTTTAAAATACGTAGAGGTCAATCCCAAAAGTAATGGGAACACTGGGTTCAATCGATATTGCATTAATTTAAATTCTTATAAATGACATTTCTCCCATCTGAGCAGACCACAGAAATAACTTTTAACCAAATCTTCCAAGGACACTGAAAAGAAAGAAGAAGAAAGATTCCTAAGAGTGTACGGCCCTGGTCTCACCTCCAGATCTTCGGATGCATCACTTCCAAGGGGGTTTTTCTGGAGAAGATCAAACACACCATTACTGGATGCCCTCCTATCTGCAGCAGGGGAGGCGAAAGTTTCCTCTGAGTCCATATCCACCCCATGCAGGTGGCCAGCTTCCTCCTGGCTCCAGCCCAGTTCTTCTTCAGACTGCTTCAGGGAGCTACTGCTACTCTTCAGAAAGATGCCTGCGGTCGACAGGCTATTGGGTACCGAAGTGTAGGATGACTGGGGTCCAGAATAGGGCAGAGTCTCAGCTTCCAGGATGTCAGGAACAGAGAGGCTCAGGCGGCGGTCCAGATGGTGAGCTGCCTGTAGGTCTAGGGGCTTGTGTGTGCTCTTTTTCATCTTTTTCTTGCTCAAGTTGATTAACAAAGGCCTGGTCCGCTGCTTTAATGAGCCCCAGACAGATGTTTTATCCAGATCCATAGCTGCATGAAGACTCAAGGAGTCACTTAAAATGTCAGCGAGAGTCTGCTTCTATGAAACACAGCTTCATTTAGTCCTGTAAAACAGAAGAGTAAAAAGAGAACATGAATCTCTTCAGTGATGTGAGGACTTTCTGGATGGAACTGTTAGGGCACTTCAAAGGGAAGCACCACTCAAGATATACCACATTTCACTAAGTGATATTGATTAAAGCATCGAGTAAGGGAGCTTCTATAAATAGTAGGAACGTTATTTTTGAAGGAACAAAATTTTCAACATGGTTTATCAGAGTAGTTATGGAAAAGTTAAAGCAATGAGTGAAATAACCAGGTAGCTAAGAAAAGAAAGGGATTGGGGGAAACTCTTTGTAATAAAACAGTAGCTTTTAGCCATTAGGCTCAAAAGGATGCATCCAAGTTTTTAAATCACAGTCAACATAAAAGGCGAGTTAGTAAATACTTTAAACTTGGCAAGTCAGTTAATGTTTCACCCAGATACTCAACTCATTTGTCATGACACCAAAGCAGACATGGACAATAATACATACACAAATAGACGTGGCTGTGTTCCAGTGAAAGCCACTGCATCCTTGTTTGTTGTCTTCTGCTTTAAGTGCATCATCTTTTCAAAGTACTTGTTCCAAAGGACAAAGACATATCTATCAACTAGAAAGGTTTATATCTAAAGTCTTTATATTTCATGTCAAAAATAAGGTTGAATATAGAAAGATAAAACAAACCTCATAAAGAAAGATCTGTCCTTATCCCAAGGTCCCATTTTACAAGAAGTGACAAATAATAGGGATGTTTAAAAAAAGCCAGCTTCAGAGCACCATGCAGAGCAGTATGAAGGGAGAGGCAACAGGGTGTGAGTGGTCGCTATGGAGGCTTCACAAAGAGAGAGGCAATTACAGAGGCTGCACTGTGCAGGAAAGTGGGTGATTAGAGGTATAATAAGTTGGCCTCATCAGGGAGCAAACAGAAATCAAATCATCCATTTTCATATGAGTCAAGTATCTCAGTTATCTTCCAGGATGAAAAGAAACACTGTGGTCAAGTCATGCTAACCAGGTAGTTAAAAAAAAAAAAAAACCCAAGATGTGGTAAAACACACTTTGCAAAAATCAAGGGCTCCAGGAAATTTGTACACCAGCCCAAGTTACTCCAGGATATAGTATTTAGTCAATGAGAAGTCTTGGGAACATCCAGAGCAGAGGACATGAGGACAGTGGCATTGTGTTGTTTTAAAATGGGGGTCATGTGACTGACAGCTCCTTCCTGTTCTCCTCCTCCATGGAGAGAGCTCCCCCACCCCCCGCCCCCGAGTAAAAACATGAAGTTCAGAACACAGTGGAGGAAGGAAGAGGTGAACTCCCAAAGAAAAGCCTTGCTTTGCTCTTCTAATGAGATGTAAAACCAGATGAAGTGACCTTTCTATTTTTACATTTCCTCACCTCTGAGTAGGAATCTGCTCAACAGAAGAATGTGAAGTACCTGAACAATGTAAATGGGTAATGATCTCAGCTGCGAAAAGAAGGTCAGGAGTTCACGTCTATACAGAAGCATCTTAAAATAAGGATTTTCAAAAAATGAACCATGAGAATCTTACAGAACACAGCTCTACCCTCAGACACATGGAGTTTGAAATCAGCAAGAATTAGTTTGGTTAAAGAGGATTTATATAAACCAGTTAAGAAACTGTGTTGCAAATTCAAAGCTTTGCAATCTCAAAGGTTTTGCAACTTCAAAGGTGTTTCAAATCCACCAGCAGTTCCAATGTAGAAGGATGGGAAATCTCCTCCCATGCTATTTACTGCCTCTTAAAATCTGCTGGAGGGTCAGCCATGAGTTGGTTCCAGCTCGCCGGCACACAGCACGGTAGGTAACAAGGGAGCTCTGCTGGCTTAGGGTAAGGAATTGCATTGCCAACACAGAGATGAGTTGCTGGAACCCACCAACTGCTCCACAGGAGAAGTATGGCAAGTCTTCTCTTGTGTGATTTACTGCCTCTGAAAATCCACTAGAGGCTCAGATAGGGGTTGGTTGTGACGATACAACTCCACCACAGATGATACGAAATATGTAGAAAGCACAGTCCCCTTGCAGAGAAATGTTCCACCCAAGGAAGCTCTTTGGGGCATTATTACTATTCCTGGCTTTGCAATAGTGTGGAAAGTTCCTTCTGAAGTCCTTATAACTCATTGTAATTCCCATTTTCTACATGAGTTTCATAATATCTGTGTCAGTTATGTAAAGGAGCACAGTTACATATTTTGAGAATTAACTATTTTATGCTCAACAACTTTAATCATTGCCAGAGTTAGAAATGACTCATAACTAACCCTAGTTTTAACTGACTCATAGCAGACCTTCCACCAAGTTTTTCAGAGGCTGTAAATCCCACAGGAAGAGTGTGTCCATCTTTCTCCCTCAGAGCAACTGGAAGATTCTAACTTCCTGTCTTCAGGTTAGCAAGGCAAGTCCTTACCTATGAGGCCACTAGAACTTTTTTGGATTTTTTTCTAAACTATTTAAAAATCATTTTCAACTTATTTCTGCCTTAGAAATAGAGTTATTGTTGTTGTTGTGTACCATCAAGTTGGAACTGATCCACAGCTCACCCTCCACTGGGTTTTCAAAAGCAGTTAATCGCACAGGGGGAGAATGCCCATCCTTCTCCCATGGAGCAAATGGTGGGATTAGAACTGCATGCCTTCAGGATTGCAACACAGCTTCTTACCACGTTTATTTTCTACAGTGCAGCTTCTTGCCTCTAGGCCACCAGCACTCCCTAATATATAATACATTGTTAAATTCCTACTGCAGAGATTGATTTGCAGGTATGTTAAAAATGAGCATTTCTTTATTCATCTACAAATATCTCAGCCAATTAGCAAATAATGCAGGCCAATTGATTAGATCTTTGCCCAGGTGTGGGAAAAGCCTTTAAAACACTTTACGGACTGAATAATTTCCTGCTTTAATTTTTTTCCTTCTTTTTGTTGAAATCATATGTTTGGGGGAGTGGAAGGCATTTTGTTTTAAAATGAAAGTAATTTTTTAGGTAATTTGACTTTTGATACAACTAACTACTCTCTTTCAACGCCATGCCATCAGCTCATAGCTCACCATGAGCTCACCTGCCTCTGGGTTTCTGAGGCTGTAATCCCTGAGGGGCTTGCTCATCCTCACTCAGAGATGCTGGCAGATGTGACCTGCCAGCCAGACCTCACCTTTAACTCAGAAGTCCAACTCTTTACAGACTATACCACCTGAGGTCCCTTGAATAAGTCCCTCTCTCTCGTTGCTGTTGAGTCAGAACTGACTCTTGCACAGGAGGAGATTGCCCTGCTTCCTCCTACAAAGCCCACAGATAGATTCAAGCCGCCAGAGAGTATCGCTTTTGGATTAGCAGTGCAACTCCCTATGGACTATGAAAACTGTTAGTTAGATGCTCTTAAACTAAACATGATGCACTGCAACCCTATGAACAATGGTGCTGAATCTTGTTCTACCCCGTTGTGTTCTCACCATCTCTGAAGTACTTGAGCTCACTGATGATCACTGTGTTGATCCATATTTTTTCAGGGTCTTCCTCTCCCACACTGATCCTCTATCTTTCCAAACATGATGTCTTTATGCAAGAACGAGTCTCTCCTTAACAGTATGCCAATTTGTGTAACATGAATACCCTGAATGATCTGCTGGTTCTGGACTGGACAGACGCCTAGTCCTTCAGATTTATGCAGTTACTCAGATGCCCACCAGATGGCAGGATAAGCTAAAAGTGGGATAGAAATTAACCAATAACCCCCAGAACCAGAACATGTGGGTCACTACATGTATGATAGATAGAAAACAGATAGTAAGAAACACCAAAACAACAAACATATATCATATCTGAAGGGTTTGCAAGCATGTAAGAGACACAGAATAGGTACTGAAGCCTTGAAGGCACTTATTGACAATACAAAGGAAGCAGCCTCACATGAAGAGTTTATATAAAATTGTAACAATTAAATCTTCCACAAAGTTTCTGACAGAGAAACATAATACTGATTCAGAGAATTAAAAATGAAAATTTGAATGAGGCAGAAATGAAAAAACCCCAAAACTCACAACCTGAAAGATCTGAAAACTCTAGGGTGCTGAAAGCAATATATGCTCTGGGGAAACAAGAAAACACAATGCAGAATATGAAGACCAATGTTTCAGATGGTGTCAACATTTTGGAGGGACATATTAAGAGTCGCAGAGATGAAATACAGAACCAGCAAAACAGAACTGTCACCAGTGATCTGCTAGATGAAAAAGCAGAATCAAACAGGAAGAGAAAAGAAGAAAGCCTGAGAATAATGCGGGACACCATCAAGAGGAATAGTATGAGCATAATCGGATTCCAAAAATAGGAAGAAGCAGGTAAAGGCATCAAGAAAGTTGTGGAAGTGTTACTACAAGATAAGTTTCCAGGTAGAATGAAGAATGAGAGAATATATATTCAAGAAACTGAGCGAACAGTATATAGAACAGACCCCAAAAAGAAAAACCAAGGTATAGAACAGTCAAATTTGCAAGAATCAAAATAAGCAGAGAATTCTGAAAGCAGCAAGTAACCTATAAGGGAGAGCAAATAAAAGTAAGTGTCGATTTCTCAGCCGAAATCATACAAGCAAGAAGACAGTGGAATGACATATATAAGACATTTAAAGAATATAACTGTCAATCAAGAATATGGTACTCAGCAAAAATGTTCATCAAATATGAAAGAGAGATCAAGATATTCTCAGAAAAGTAAAAACCAAGGTAGTTTGAAAAATAAGACCAGCATTGCAGAAAACACTGAGAGCTGTCCTTCTTACAGAGGTGCCACAGAAAGTAGGATGGCCTGAAGTAACCACACCACCAAAAAGTACTAAACAAAATTATAGCAATAAAGCCTAGCCTCTCAATAATTACGCAGAACATGAATGGCTTAAAAACACCACTGAAGAGAAAAAGAGTAGCAGATTGGATTAAAAACCCAAAACTCTTCAATATGCTGTCTACAAGAGACACGCCTGAAAAGTGAAGATAAAGGAAGACTAAAAATAAAAGGGAGGAAAAAATATACCAAGCAAATGGCAATCAGGAAAAAAAGCAGGAGTAGTAATATTAATCTCTGATAAAAGAGATTTCAATGGACAAAGGACAATGAAAGTCACTACATAATGCTTCAAGGGTCAATAGAAGAAGAGGACAGATTGTTGTTATTGTTATGTCTCGTTGAGTCAACTTTGACTCACAGCAACTCTTTGACTCATAGCAACTCAATGTACAACAACCCTATACCCTGCTTTATCCTGTGCCAATCTGTCTCCGACACACCTACCCCATCACCCCAGTGACTGAAGCAATCCAGCTCATCATGGGTCTTCCTCTCCTGCACTGTCCCTCTACCCTTCCGAGCATGACGTCCCTGTCCAAGGACTGGTCCCTCCTTGCAACATTGTTGTGGAATGTTGGGGAGTGAGAGCCTCTGGCCAGAACAAGCCACCTGAGCTCCAGACAGGTACAAGCCTCCTAACAGCCTATAATATGAGGTAGAGAAAGCTCCCCTGTGCTTGGCTGTCCTGGCTGAAGAAAGCTCGCCACCTGGGAAGACGGCTGCCATGTCTGTTGAGTCGAGAGTGATTCGCATGAGGCTGAGGTTTTCCTGACCAATCCACATGTCCCACGTCTGTAAGCCCACCCTAGCCTGTCTTCCTGTGTATATAAGTGCAGTGATTATCCTAATAAAGTTGAGCTGGATTGACTCTCTGATCCTCTCCTGGAGTGGCGTCTCCGTCATGCTTACTCCCATAAGGTTGTCACTGTTAAGTTGCTGGTGGACTGACAGCGACACATGTCCAAACTATGTCAGACAAAGCTGTAGATTCTTTGCCTCCAAAGAGCAGACTGGTTTAACTCTCTCGAGAACGAACCTGTTTGTTCTCTTAGCAGTCCGTGGTATATTCAATACTCTTCTCCAACACCACAGCTCAAAGGCATCAATTCTCCTTCTATCATCCCTAGTCATTGTCCAGTTCTCTGATGTATAGCAAGTCATTGCAAAGACCATGGCCTGTATCAGGTACACCTTAGTCTCCAGACTGACACAGTTGCTCTTCAGTACTTTGGAGAGGTCTCTAACAACAGATTTTCCCATAGGAATACGTCTTTTAATTTTCTGGCTGCTGGTGTCAAGAGTGTTGATTGTGGAGCCAAGAAAACTAAGGCTATGAATAATCTCAATCTCTTCACCTATCAGGATTCTGCCAATCAGCCCATTGGTAAGAATGTTTGTTTTCTTGATATTGAGCTTCAATCCATATTGAAGGCTGCAGTCCTTGATCTTCTGCAGCAAGCGCTTCAAGTTCTCACTTTCAGCAAGCAGGGTTGTGTCATCTGCATAACGCAGACTGTATATGAATCTTCCTCTAATTTTGATGCGACATTTCTCCTTATAGAGTCCAGCCTCTCAGATAATCTGTTCTGCATATAGATTGAAAAAGTATGGAGAAAGGATACATCCCTGGTGTACGGCCTTCCCAATTTTGAACCATGCGGTGTTTCCTTGCTCTGTTCTGACAACTGCCTCTTGGTCCAAGTACAGGTTTCACATTAGAATGATCAAGTGTTCTGGGATTCCCATTCTTCTCAGAGTCAGCCACATTTTATTATGATCCACACACTCAAACACCTTTGCATAATAATAAATGAAACACAGATAGACATTCCTCTGGTATTCCCTGCTTTCAGCTAAGATCCGTCTAACATTAGCTACAATACTCTTAGTATCATGACCCCTTTTTTTTTTTACATATAACTTTTTTTATTATTAAATTTTATTAGTTTTAATGAACATATACAGAGATTTTGGGTTTTCATTCATTCATTGTTACACTGTTTTCTCCATCCTCCTCCCCAGTTCGTTCTTCTTCCCCCCCTCAATGTCTGTTTTAATTGTCCAATTGCCACAGTGCTTGTCAAAGCCAGTTCTGATTAATCTCCTTTGTCAGTGTGTCCCTTGCTATTCCCTATCACTC
>NW_006399954.1:5844533-5850352 GCF_000299155.1 Elephantulus edwardii
ATCTGCTTGGGTGTCAGTTATGGTCTCTTCTGGGTATATTCCCAGTGGTCACATTGTGGGGTTCTAAATCCAGCCTGGACTTCCAGCAGTTCTCTGCTGATGTGTTGTTCCAGTTGTTTTGGGATAATTTTCAGCAGAATCTTGCTTGCGTGTGAAATCAATGAGACTCTTCTATAGTTTCCACACACTGTTGGGTCACCCTTCTTTCGAATAGGAACAAATATAGATCTCTTACAGTCAATTGGCCAAATGGTTGTTCTCCAGATTTCTTGGCACAACTTGGTGAGCACGTCCAAGACAGTATCTGCTAGCTGAAATATGTCAATTGGTATACCATCTATTCCTGGGGCCTTACTTTTTGCTATTTCCTTCAAAGTAGCCTGAACTTTTTCCTTCACATGTGGTTTTTAAATTCTCTGTGTCTGCCAATTTCTTTCGATACAGTGACTCAGTATATTCTTTCCATCTTCTTTTAATACTTCCTGGATCATTTAATATTCTGCCTAAAGCATCCTTGATTATAGTAACTCAAGGTTTGAATTTGTTCTTCAGTTCCTTGAGCTTAAGAAGTGCTGAGCAAGTTCAGCCCTTTTGATTTTCTGACGCTAGCTCCTTGCACTTTTCATTGTAATATTTCACTTTGTCATCCCGTGCTTCCTTTTGAAATTTTCTGATTGATTCCGTGACTGGTGTAATGGGGGTAGGTGTGTCAGAGACAAATAAGGTTGGCACAGGATAGAGCAGGGTTCAGAGCTGTTGTACATATGGTTGCTATGGGTTGCAAGCCACTTCATGGCACATAATAACAGCCATAGCTAAGTATTTGTATTTTATTAGGGTTCTCATTTTCTAGTAGCAAATGACATTGAAAATACTTCATCAGTTTATTTTCTGGCCCAAGAAAACAAAAATTCTCACCACTGGACTGACAGGTGATATAATATATGGCAAAAAGACTGAAACAGTCAATGACTTCATCTTACTTGGATCCACAACCAAGAGATGTATTTATTGCACTGGAAAAGTCAGCAGTCAGGGAGGGACCTCTCCAAATATACTAAGAAACAATAATATTAGTTTGAGGACAAAGGTGCACTTGATTCAGACCATGGTCTCTTTCATTTTCTATGCTGCTGAGACCTAGACAATGAATAAAGATGACAAAAGAAAAACTGATATCTTTGAACTGTCGTGCTAAATAAGAATACTGAATATCCCATGGATTGCTAAAAGAACAAACATGTATGTATTGGAGAAGGTGCATCCAGAGTGCACCTTAATGGGAATCTTGGTGAAGTTTCATCTTCCACACTTTGGGTGAACTGATAGAAAGGGCTATTCCTTGGAGAAAGACATTATACTTGGAAATGTGGGGGACAGGGAAAGAGAAGAAAACCCTCAACCAAGTGGATTGGTAAAGTGACTATAGTGATAGGCTTGAGTATGTCAGAAATTGTGAGGCTGGCACAGAACAGAATAGGATCTGTTGTTCCAAGGTCACTATGAGTCATACTTGACGGCATTAACAACATACATAATTTGATGACCTGTTTATTCACATAAATGGTTTACTATTTCTTATTGATGTTGTTTGTTTTCTAATGGCTGAACTATGAAAGTTCTTGATATATACTGTTGTTTTTATGTCAGAACTGACTCATAGCTAACCCTCGAGTGGATTTTCAGAGAAAGTATATCGCCACACGTGGGAGATTTCTCATTTTTCACCTTAGAAGCAGCTGGTGGATTCAAATCACATGACTTTGAGTTTAAAGAGAAAAAGAAGAAACATTTTGTAATACAGATCCTTTATTGGATGCTTAATTTTCAAAAAATTTCTCTGATCTGATTTCTTATGAGCTTCATGGAGCTTTTGGTAAACATTTTTATATTTTCATGAACTTCCAATGGTCAACAGTTTTTATTGTAGAATGAACCACTGGTCTCATATCTATGGTCTCTGCTTAACACTAGTGTTCTTACATTATTTTTCAAAAAGTTTTACACTTTTATATTTGAAGCTATGATTATGAGTTAATATCTCTCTAGGGTGTGGTGTTAGGTCAAGTTCTTTTTTCCCCCATTTTGATAATAAATCAATTGGAAACTGTTATCCCTTTCCTTCCAAGCTTGCTCTTTTTTCTTTGTCTTGTTTTTTGTTTGTGTTGTTTGTTTGGTTGGTTGGTTGGTTGGTTGGTTGGTTTTTTTAAAGCTATATTTATCTTGGTCTATTTCTAGACTTTGGATTTTTTTTAAATTACATGACAGAATGACAATAATCTTAAAAGTGAGCCATGTAATTCCTCTAAAGTCACCAATTTTTTCAGTATATTTACCTATCCTAATTGTTTGTAAAGAGCTCTGGTAACAAGTGCGAGGATGACACTGGACCAGGTACCATATTTTGTTCCCTTGTACACAGAGTTGTTAAGAGTTGAAACTAAGAACAACATGCACATCTTAAATTAAGCTTGCAGACTTAAACAAAAATCTCCAACTGGGATTGACTAGAATTGTGTTCTAGCTATAGATCAACTGAGGAAGGCTGATTATCTTTCCTGTGTTGGGTCTTCTAATGTGTAAGCATGGCATATTACTTACTTGAATTGTGATTTTTTTTTCTCATTTGCTTTAAGTTTATAGAACACATATCTTATAAATCATTTATATGTAAGTATTATACTTGTCTTGAAATTATCCATATTTGTACTCAAATTTTTAAAACTGTTCTCAGAGCTGTGCTTCAAGCTCATACTCTACTGGGGTACAAAGTCTGTTTGATATGCTTTGCTAATAGGTCATTTCCCCTGATGAACAGTGTATTCACCAAAACAAAAGAAAGAAAAATACAATCAACAGTTAATAAGTTTGAAAAGAAGGCTCATAATATGGATAAATTCAACTATAAGCTAAAATGCATTCAACTTCATCACTCTAAGGATATATAAAAACACAAATACAAGTATTTGTTCCATTTTAAATCATTGACAAAAGATCATTCATAAGCTGTCATCATGAATAGCCAAAGGATTACAAACTTAAATTTAGTCCATGTTCTACAAAGTATAAGCCCTAGTAGGAATATACAAAATATTTAACATCTATGTAACCCCAAATGATAAAATTTACTGTTCAATTATTGAGCATGAACAAAAGACTACAATGTAAGACATAAAATATAAGCTCCATTTTTTTATGGTTTTAAACCAGACATCCTGAATTTTATTTTTTTTAAGGAAACCTTTTAAATGCCAACCTCAATATTTCTGCTAAAAACAGAACCAAAATCTGAATACAAAGGAAAAGAAAAGGTCCTGAAAATTACAACTGTATAGTTATTTATTTAAAAAAAAAGTTGGTGGTGTTCAACAGCACTAATTCCAACTGAATTTCTCAAAGTCTCACTTTAATGTAAAGGTGATGAGAAGAGTTGGTCCTCATATTGTAAAATCATTTCACGTAACAGAGCAGTAAATGGCTACTGTGAATAACAAGGTATAATAAGGTATGTTTCAGGTTAACTACATAGATAGATAGATTTCACATTTGAGGAAAAAGTAGTTTCATGTCCTGTTTTGCTTAAGATAACAGAAAACAAAGTCTAAATTAAGCTGCACAAGTTGACAATATGATAAGAGTACCTGTTATACTGCTGTTGTTATGTGTGCCCTTGTGTTGACTACAACTCACAGTGACCCTATAAACAACAGATCTGAACCTTGCTTTATCCTAAGCCGTTCTCATGATCACTGATATACTTGAGGCCAGGGTTACAGTCACTGTGACAAGCCATCTTGCTGAGGGTCTTCCTCTTTATCTGATCGTCTATGTTTTCCAGAATGTTGTCTTTTTCCAAGGACTACCTCTTTCTGACAATATTCATATAATATACGAGACAAAGTTTTTCTTTCCTTGCTTCTAAAGAGCACCCCAGCTTCACTTCCTCCAAAACGGACTTCTTTGTTCTTTTGGCAGTCCATAGCTCACTCAGTAATCCAGCATCAGAATTCCAAGGCTTCTATTCTTCTCTGTCATCCTTATTAATTGTCCGTAGGATAATATAAAGACTGATGTAATTATACAGAAAGAAAGCTCAGCATTCTGCTAGAGTCTAGGATAATAATCTCTATATACTGGAAGACATTTCGGACTGTAGAAAAAAGTCTTCCCCTTTACTCAAGGCAACTATTCTTCAATGCGGAGCTCTGGATGCAACCCCTAATGAGTTATGCGTCTAACTCAAGGGATGTATTTCTCCTGCAATCTGAGCCTACCAGCCACTCCTTGGAGAAAGATGAGCAGTCTGCCCAACTCAAATTTACAGCCTCTGGAACACAGCGCAGGGTCATTATGAATTAGAACTGACTTAGTGGCAGTGATTTTGAGTTTTGAGTTTGATTCTCAATAGAACCCTTCTCCAGAATATTATTTGATAAAATATATAATATTTGCTTTTAAAGAAAATTTAAATCTTTTTTCCTGAAACATAACTCACTACATGGTTATTAACTACTAAATATATAGTCAAACTAGAAGAAAAAAGAGGGGGAAAGATCATTATGTATATTAAACATATTTTATTTCCACTTTAATTACAAATTTGGATAAGATATTCAGAGGCATTTTTTTGCCTGAAGTGACCAAGCGAGTCCAGTGACTGTATGTTGGGGGGGTTTTATATGATTAATAGGATCTGTGAAAGATAAATGAGGTGGCCTACTTAGTCTGAAGTTGTATTGTTAACTGAAAGACATGTGGTTCAAATTCACCAGCTGTTTCACCAAAGAAAGATGGACAGTCCTGTCTGCTGCAATTTACAGTCACTCCCTGGAAGGAAGGCTAGCTACAAGTATTCTGACTTGAGGGTATATAACAACAGGAATAAAGATAATGAGCTCTGACCAAATACATAATCCATTCAGCAAAAATAAATATGCACACAAAAATTAACAGAGAGTACTTAAGACATAACCTTTCAAATATCTGCTTGCAAGTTTGACCTTGAATTGGCCTGGGATCTTAAGACTTTGCTAGTGTTTCACCATCCTAATTAATAAGTCATTCACTGTGTCTAAACTGTTCACATAAACACTGTGACTGATGTAAAGCCAGCTTTCCTTTTGGAACCTGGAATTCTGGAATGTACCAAGGCAGAGGGTACTTTACGTGACCAGATCCAACATGAGACTGAGCACTAACTCTTTGATAAGTTTCCCTGAAAGATAAAAATTTGTGTGTGTTTTCACAACTCCTTTGTAGGAACAGGGATATTCTGCTTGGCTGTACAGGGTGAAAACCCCTGGAAGCTTGGCAGCTTCGTCCACTCTTCCCAACATGTATTTTCCTGGTTGATTTTCCTTTGGGTCCTTAACTATGATAAAGTTGCTGTCATGTACCATTGAGTCACAACCAACAACACAACAACAACACAATCTATTGTGTCCTGTGAGTCTTCCCAGTAAGATACTGAACATACAAGTATATATAGTCTTGGAGATCCCTCAGCGACAGAAATAGTAATCAGGTTATCAAAGCTTTAGTATAGTGGCCAAAATGGGCAGATCTAAAAGAAAGGGACATATTCTAAATTCTCATTAATGATTTACCAATAGAAAACCAAAGAAAACAAAACTGTTTTGAAAGAAGAAAAGGGACCCACAGCGTCCCTTTTCAGCAGGAAGTAGCTAAGAGAATACGCCATCCCCTTTTCCTTATGACTCATGGTGAAGTCTCTCTCAGGGAGGAGTGATAGGGAATGGCAAAGGACACACTGACAAGAAGATTAATCAGAACTGGCTTTGAACAGGCATTTCACCGAA
>NW_006399954.1:5851585-5860960 GCF_000299155.1 Elephantulus edwardii
CAAAACACAATTCTCTGAGCATCAAGGTCTGTAAATACAAGCAAATAAAAAGGTGTGACATAATTTAAAGGTGAATAAACTGATGAGTCTGCAGGAAGATGATATGGAAATGAGATGAGAGAATCAATCTCATTCATCCTATGCTATGAGGTAGATGTACTGTGAACAGTTGCTTCCTTTACAGAAGCATTCATGGAGAACAGGAAATTCACCAGCCAAGGCGACCTCAGCTTTCCAGGGGAGATGCTCTCCAGCAGAGGCGTAGCAAACATGGTATTTACATGGACAAAAGAAGTTAATTTTATGTAAAGTAATATAAAATTTAAATTAAAAAAATCAATCTGAAGGAAAATAAAAAATAAGCAAGAGCCATAACCAGCCAGACACTGAGTGTACAAGCCTAATTACAGTAATAGTCATTTACAGACAACCAAGTACAGACCTCAGACAGCAAAACTTTCTATGTGACTGATGACAGTCTAGGTCAGTGAGGGTAGATATCTCGCTCTGTACAATAAAAAGTACTTTAAAATTAGATTATGCATATGGAGCTTTGGAGCATAGTCTGTAGAGAGCTGCTCTGAGAACCCAAAAGACGCACAGCTCTCTGAATGTTCTAATCCCATAGGAGCTCTGAGGGAGAAAGGTGGGCAATTACTTTCCAGTGCTATTTACACCCTTGAAAACTCTCTGCAGGTGTAAGTTCAAAGTTAGTTCTGACTCAGTGAATGACATGGATGAAAAAAAGGTCCCTGAGGGGCACAAAGCATTTGCAGTGTTTAAGCACTAACTGGTTGGTAGTTTGAACCCACTCAGCAGAAGCCCACAGAAGAAAGGTTTGGTGATCTTCCATCCATAAAGATGCCAGTTTATAAAATCTCCCTGGGCAGTTCCACTTTACAACTAATATATGTGGCAGTCTGAACCAGCTCCAAAGAAACAGGCCTTATATTGTCTTACTGTAAAAAGTCTTTATTTTTTAATGGATAAAAAAGAAAATATATATTTAAAAAAATTAATCTCTACCTCAAACCACAAACAAATAAATGCAAGTTATATATTTAAATCTATATTTATAATTAAATTTTAAAGCTCTTACAAGGAAATACATGAAAATACACCTATGACCTTTGGAATTTTAAAAACGTACTCCTACTCTCACTCACAAAACAATATATGAAAGAAAACACTGATAAATTTAGCAAATTAAGATTAAAAGCATTTGTTAATTGTTGATCACTTTTATAAAAAAACATAAACAGTGACCATATACATGGCCCCCATCTGACGGTCTGCACAGGAATCAGACAGATTATACCTGTGGAAAGAACCATTAGAGAAGCTCAGTATCAGCAGTGAAAAGTAGTCCAGGTGCTGAATGTGAAACAAACCATCAACTATTCATATGCAAGTTAAAACTAAAGTTAAAGGTTAAATCAAACTCACAGAAACCAAAGTTTAATCTTGACTCTATCTCATCTAAATAAATAAAAAAAATCATCTCAGGAACAGATTTGAGGTTTTGAATACTCAAGAACAAAGATGAGATGAGTTGTGGAAGGAAATCATCCAAAAGAATGGAAACAGTCATTCATTACAAAGTCAGAGGAGGAAGAAAAGACTGAGATGGATGTCAGAAGAGACTAAATATTCCACTAGAGTGCCAAGAAGCCTAAGCAAAGGGAAGAAAGCAGGATGTTAAGGAGCTGAACAGAAAATTTCAAAGGGCAGCACAGGAGAACAAAGCAAAGTATTATAATGATAATGTGCAAAGAGCTAGAGTCCAAAATCAAGAGGACCAAACTCGCTTGGCATTTATTAAGCTGAAGGAACTAAGCAACAAATTCAAGCCTCGAGTTTCAAAGACACTATGGGCAGAATCTTGAATGATCCAAGAAGATGGAAGGAGTATACAAAAACACAGAAGAATTTCAAGAAACAACCTATGATCAAGAGGCAATGATGAAGGAGGAAGTTCAGGCTGCTCTGAAGAAACTGGCAAAAAAAATACGCCCCCAGAAATTGATGGAATATCCATTGAAGCATTTCAGCACAACAGATGCTGCCCTGGACACTCTCACTCTCACCAGGTTGTGCCAAGAATCCTGAGGACAGCTACCTAGCCATTTACTGGATGAGAACTATATTTATTTCCATTTAAAAAAATGTGATCCAACAAGAGTGTATAAACTATCAAACAATTATCACTAAAAACACACACAGGCAAAATTCTGCAGCAGGTCATCCAAAAAGAACTGGAACAGTGTGTTGACAGAGAACTACCAGAAATACAAGCTGGGTTTAGAAGAAGTCATGGCACTAGAGACATTATTGCCAATGTCAGATGGATCTTGGCCAAAAGCAAAAGTATCAGAAATATCTAACTGTGTGTCATTGACTGTGCAACGGCATCTGACTTATGTGGATCAAGAAAAAATGTGGCTGACCTTGAGAAGAATGGGAATCCCAGAACACTTGATTGTTCTCATGTGAAACCTATCCTTGGACCAGGAGCTCTCAGAACAGAGCAAAGAAATACTACATGGTTCACAATCAAGAAAGGAGTGCATCAGGGATGTGTCCTGTCTCCACACTTTTTCAATCTCTATGTGGAACAGATCATTGGAGAGGCTAGACTTTATAAGGAGGGATGTTTCACCAGAATTGGAGGAAGACTCATCAATAACCTGCCTATGCAGATGATACAACATTGCTTGCTAAAATCTAAGGAGGACATGAAGTGCTTACTGCAGAAAGTATGGACTGAAGCTCAACATTAAGGAAAATATTCCCACCACTGGGCAAATGGGCAGTACCATGACAGATGGAGAGAAGTGACTGAGGTTATTAACAGTTTCGGCTTGCTCGGCACCACAATCAACACTCTTGGCACCAGTAGTCAGGAAATCAGAAGATGAACTGTTGTGGGAAAACCTGCAGTCAGGAACCTCTCCAGAGTACTGAGAAGCAAAGATATCACACTAGAGACTATGGTGCACCTGGTTTAGGCCATGGTCTTTGCAATTTCTTGCTATGCATCAGAAAGCTGGACAATAAGTATGGCAGAAGAAGTGTTTCTGCCTTTGAGTTGTGGTACTGGAGAGGATTATTGAACATATACCATGAACTTCCAAGAGAACAAACTGTCTTAGAGAGAGTGAAATTAAGTTTTTCCTTGGAGGCTAGGATTTTGAAGTTCCATCTCATACACATTAGACACATAGTCAGGAGGAACTATTCCTTGGAGAAGGACATCATGCATGGAAGGCTAGAGGGACAACACAGGACAGGAAAACCCTGGGTGAGATGGATTGACACAGTAATGAGAATAATGAGTAATGATGAGTAATGATAATGAGATCAAGCGCATCAGAGTCAGTGAGACTGGCTCAAGCTAGGGCAGGCTTCAGAGGTACTAAGGTCACTATGAGTTGCAAGTGACTCAACGACACCTATCAACAACAATCTAAAGTTGTTTTTTGGCTGGTTGGTTTTTTAGTAGCTACATATTGGGGCAAGAAATTTCAGCTCAAATTACTAAGAAAGGTATAATGTCAGAATTTATACAAAGTGCTGTTTCCAATAAATAAGGCTTCTGGATGGTGTCAGGGATCACAGAAAACACATTAACATTATCTTTTCTCTAATATTCTCCACCATATCCTTTTAACCAAACTATTTCAGAACAGAATTCTGGAGGTAACAGAATATCTAACTGACCATTCTATAATATTCATGATTTTCCTTTATCCCACAAGAAAGGCAGGTGAAGACAAGAAAAAGAGAGACAAAACTAGCAGGAGGTCATAATTTCTGAAAGTTCTCCAAATTCACTCTAGCCAGTAAGAAAATATTAACAGAGTCTCAGACATCTTAAATAGAAATTTCTTCACCACACTATACTGTATCAAGAAAAAATAATTTAAAAAGCTAAGCTACAACTCACCACCAAACTAAGTATCACAGACTTCCCTTCTCATTTTATATTTCCTGCTTTACGGCTCAGATTTCTTTGCATCTAATGAGATAATCACACCCATTAATGTGCCCTGCAAACAATAAGCAAATACTAAACAGTAAGCTATAACATAATATCACCTACCCTATTAAATTTCCTAAAGAAGGATACTAAGTTGCCTAGACTATTTTTACCTCTACCAACAGAACTTTAAAGATCCTTCTGCTTGTTTATTTCCATCACAAGCTCAAGCAGGAGTGGACTACTCCACTAGAATTGACTGAAAGTGCATGAAATACATTAATTATAAAGACAAGAGAAAAAACTCACACGGACTGAGTATCAGAGATGCTAAATGAACTCCCATAAGAAAGACTTGTCCTACTCAAATAACAGTATCATTCCATCAAGAAATACTGCACATATAGAACTGTTGGTTTCTAGGCTATGTGTATCCTAACCTCTACTAGCTCAATAACCCTCAATCTCACTGCTGTCCAGGCAGAAATGACTCAGGGGTGGCCCTCCCATGGGTTTCTTAGGTTATGATTTTAAGGAAGGAAATTGTTCATCTTCCTCCCTTGGAGGCTCTGCTGGATTCCAACCACCTTTGGGTTTGCATCTTGGCGCCCTGTTGACTATGCTCCTTGATAACCTTCTCAACTAGTTAGGCATTGACAAACTGAGTTCTAAAATGTCAATTAATGTAAATACTATCATTATATGACATTTTTGCCAGTAATTAGTACCTGGTGATTCAGAGCATAGCTCTCAGGATGGACAGATTACTAGAAAGATAGATGAGTGGGCAGGCAGACAAACAGCAACTCTCAAGTTGTCTCTGCCTCTGGTAACTCTACATACAACAGACCAAAAGATGCCTGTTCTTGTGTCATCCTGAGTTTGCTGACAGCACATTCAAGGTCATCAATGCAGCTACTGGACTAATCAATCCCTCTCCTCAAAAGATCCCCCTCATCCTCATAGGTCATCTGCTTTGCCAAACAAATGTCTTTTTCCAACAATAATCAACATCCTCAATCCTTTCTGATTTGTTCAAAGCTAGAAACTTTAACAATGTTCTACTACGAATGGCTGAGTCATTATTGGCTAATTTTTGCAAGTAAATCACCAGTTCTTTATTCCTAGTCTGTTTTAATCTAGAAGCTGCTTAAACTAATCCACACAGTTGTGATTTGTTGGTTTTTGAAATATCAGTGGTATAATTTTGAGCCTCACAGCAGTATGCAAATCACCATATTACAATAAAATGATAACAAATTAGAATATGTACCTAAAGATATCAGATAAATAAAATAGCACACAAAATAGCAAATATAAAATTATATAAAATAACTATAAATCAACAAAAATAATTAAAATAGCATATTGTTATTGTTGTTGTTATATGCCATCGAGTCACTTGCGAGTCATAGCAACCCTATGTACAAGAGCTCTAAACGCCATTCTGTCCTGTGCCAACCTAGCCATCTCAAACGCACTCATTTCCACCAATCCAGTCACAGAATCAATCCATCTCATCGAAGGTCTGCCTCTCCTGTGCTTCCCCAACACTCTGTCAAACATGATGTCCAAGGACCTCCTTGCAACATGCCCAAAGTATGTCACACAAAGCTTCAGAATCCTTGACTCCAAGGAGCATTCTGGCTTCACCTTCTCCAGGACAAACCTTTTTGTTCTCCTAGCAGTCCATGGTATATTCAACACTCTTCTCCAGCACCATAGCTCAAAGGCATCAATTCTCTTTCTACCATCCCTATTCACTGTCCAACTCTCTGACGCATAGCACGTAATTGCGAAGACTACAGCCTGGATCAGGCGCACCTTAGTCTCCAGTCTGACGTCATTGCTCTTCACTTCTCTTGAGAGGTCCCTCACAGCTGACTTTCCCGATGCAATTCGTCTTCTGATTTCCTGGCTGCTGTTACCAAGAGTGTTGACTGTAGAGTTAAGTAAACTAAAACTGTTAACTATCTCAATCTCTTCATCATCTATACTGATGCTGCCAATTGGCCCAGTGGTGAGAATCTTTGTTTTCTTGATGTTGAGATTCAATCCATATAGGAGTCTGTAGTCCTTGACCTTTTGCAGCAAGCACTTCAGGTCCTCCTCAGTTTCAGCAAGCAGGGTTGTGTCATCTGCATAACGCAGGTTTTTGATGATTCTTCCACCAATCCTGATGCCACATTCCTCCTCCTTGTACAGCCCAGCATCTCAGGTGATCTGTTCTGCATACAGATTGAAAAGGTATGGAGACAGACTTCATCCCTGATGGACTCCCTTCTTGATTTTGAACCATGTAGTGTCTCCTTGCTCTGTTCTGATGACTGTCTCTTGGTCCAAGTATAGGTTTCACATTAGCACAATCAAATGTTCTGGGATTCCCATTCTTCTCAGAGTCAGCCACAGCTTGTTGTGATCCACACAGTCAAAAGCCTTTGCATAGTCAATGAAGTACAGATTGACATTCTTCTGGTATTCTTTGCATTCTTCCACGATCCATCTAACATTAGCTATAATATCCCTAGTACTACAACCTCTTCTAAATCCAGCCTGCACATCTGGCAGCTCTCTGTTGACATATTGTTCCAAACGTTTTTGGATAATTTTCAGCAGAATCTTGCTTGCATGTGATATTAATGATATTGTTTGATAATTTCCATACTCTGTTGGGTCACCTTTCTTTGGAATGGGAACAAATATCGATCTTTTCCACTTAGTCCACCAGCTGGCTAGCCTCCAGATTTCTTGGCACAACTTAGTGAGTACATCAAGGGCAGTGTCTGTTTGTTGAACTATGTCAATTGGTATGCCGTCAACTCCTGGGGCCTTGTTTTTTTGCCAATTCCTTCAGGGCAATTTGAACTTCCTCCTTCATCACCATAGGCTCTTGCTCATAATAACATATAATCAATATAAAATTACCAATAAATACTACTCCAGTCACATTTTATATTCCTTCACTGACTAGTTTTTAATAAATTTCCTTTTTAGAAAGATTTGTCTATATCATTCAAATTGTTAAGTTCAAAATGGAGTTCTTTAATATCTTTGTTTTACTCTCTATGATATATAGTAAAGCTTTTCTTTTTCCTGTCTCATATTGGTAATATACTTTCTCTATGATAAACTTGATTAGTCCTGCAAAAAATTTATCAGATTTATTAGTATTTTCTAAAACTTTCTTTTTTTAAAAAAAAAGGAATGCCTTTCTAAAACTCTTTTTAAAAAAATATGGAACTTAGTATTTTCTAAAACTTTTTTTTTTAAAAAAAGGAATGCCTTTCTAAAACTCTTTATTAAAAAATATGGAACACTTCATGAATTTATGTGTCAAACTTTTCTAAAACTTTTATTTCATTTATTCACTGATGTTCGTTCATCATTTTACTTTCTACAGACTTTGTCCTGTTTCTTTAAATGAAATATTTTTCCATTTTACTTTTTATTGTTTATGAATTTAACATTACACTTTTATTCTAAGTATCATTTTAGATTCATTCCACAAGTATATCATACTTTCATCACTGACTTGAAAATATTTTATAACTGCCAGTTTTTATCATCTGTGACATGAAGGATCTTTTGAAGGGTATGTCTTAATTTTACATTTATATTTGTATATACATATAAACTATAATTTTTGAATAAAATATCATCTATATTTGTATGTAAATATAATTTACAATTTTAAAATAAAATATATTTATAATTCTTTTTTCCATATCCTCTCCATCATTTATTATTTTGTCTTATTAAACTTTGCACTGCTACTGAAGTGAGATGGTGTCTCATTACGGTTTTGATTTGCATCTTTCTTTTTTTAATATTTATTTATGAAGTTCGAATACACTTTTTACACAATTCTTAATTTTGCCTCATCATTGTAACTGAATTCTTATTTAACTCTTGAAAATTAAGTCAGAAAGGAAATCCTACGTTTTCATCCTTTGAAATCTAAAGTTTCCTTTGTTGATGCTCAACATGTTTAAAACTGCAGTTGTTGAACTATATATATCTTAATTAGTTCAAGCTGATTAATTATGTTTACATCTAAGATCTTCAGAATGTTTTGTTTTGTTAGGTTTTGGATTTTGCCTTCTCACTCTATCAATATAGAAAGGAGGAGAGATTTTAAGAAATAGGTAACGATGTCAAGTTGATAAGACTCTGTAAAAGAGATTAGAAAGAAAGATTGTCAGGCTTGAGCTCAATTCCCAAGGACTAATGTCATACCTAAGAAGCCTTGATGGCACAGTAAGTGCCTAGCTGCTAACTGAAAGGTTGGTGATTCAAATCCATCAGCTGTTCTCTAAGATGTGTTGATTTGCTGTTACAAAGAGTTCCATCTTGAAAAAGCTATTATGCAGTTCCATTTGGTTACTCTGTCCCATAGAGTCACCATGATGTGGAATTTAATTATTTTTTAATCCCGAATTTTGGAGTATATGCCATTTAATGGGAATTCTGTATTCTGAAGGGCAAAGCTCAACTCCATTTATAGCTTTGCTGTGTGTTTGAAGAGTCTATTTAGAGAACTCAAGTAAGCAGTAAGTTAAGAGTAGAGCTAAGAGAAAGTAGAACTAAGAGATAAGTACAGTCTAGAAATAAATTTGTAAGACATATGGCATCTAGATGATAAATAGAGGCCTGGCAGTAGAGGAGACTGCCAAGCAGTGACTAAAAAATGGAACTATCCTTACAGAAGGCCAGTTATGAATGATTAAATACCATAAGCACAGGAAGGAAACAAACCAACAAACAAATAAAAACGGATAGTGAGGGAAAAAATATGTTGTGCAAACTTATGAGAAACATAACCCAAGACAAGAAGCCAAAGGAAGGGTGTTTCATAAAGGAAGTGGTCAAGAGCATCCAGTGTTACTGGCAGATCAGGTAATAGCAGTTTCTAAAGTACTTAATGAAACAGAGCCTCTCAGCTATGACAGTTAAGCTGTCAAGGGACATAAGCCTCACCAGACTTGTAATAAAATGGAGGGGGGGGGGAAGTGCAGAGGAAGCAGATGAGTTTAAAAATATTTTTTTTTTCTTTATGAGGAAGAGGGATTTTGGAGATAGATTGGCCTGGGACATTTTTAATCATAAAATCATATAATCTACTATGCTAGAAATGAAAAGATGAAAAATGGGGTCACATTCATAGTCAAAAGACTATTTCTAGGTCCATCCTGACACAGGATTGTGAAGGAGAGGACATTATCCACACGCATACAAGGAACACCTGTTAATGAATGGAATCCCAAAATCTCTGTAGATGTTCACTGAAATGAAAAATAAACAACCTAAATTTAAAAAAAAAAGCAATATATGATAGGGTATTATGGTTATCACAAGAATCCAGAATTATGGTTGCATAGTGGAGTGTATTTGGGGGG
>NW_006399954.1:5861495-5865014 GCF_000299155.1 Elephantulus edwardii
ATGTTTAAAAAAAATAACACTATTATTATAAAATATGTATCAATAACCAGAACCAAAGGGCAGGGAATAGAAGATTTCTAGCAACTTTTGTAATTGGAAATTGGCAAATCTGCTATCAGAGACTCTCCAGAGTGCCAGATGTCAGTCTTGAGGCAAGGTACACTTGATCTAGGCCATGGTCTTCGCAATTAGCTGGACAGAAGATGAATCAATGCCTCTGAGTTGTGATGCTGGAGAAAAGTGTTGAACATACCATGGACTGCCAAGAGAACAAATAGATCTGTCTTGGAGAGGGTAAAACCAAGTTGCTCCTTGGAGGCAAAGATTTTGAAGCTCCATCTCACATATTTTGGGTATGTTTCCCAGGAGGAAACATACCCAAAACATATCCTTGGAGAAGGATATCATGCTTGGAACGGTGGATGGACAATAACTCGTTATTTTTATAGTTCACGGTATAGTCAATATTCTTTGCTAATACCACCATTCATTCTACTTCAGTCTTCCTTGCTCACTGTCCAGCTTTCACATGCATATGATGGAAAATACCATGACTTGAATCAGGTGCACCTTAATCCTCAAAAGTACATCCTTGCCCTTTAGCATTTTAAAGGGTTTGTTATGGTTTGGTTTGTTTTCAGTATGTTTGCCCAATACTTCATTGATTTCCTGACCACTGCTTCCTTAGACATTGACTGTGGATCTCATGAAATTCTGGAAAAATTAATTCCTTTCCTGTTTATTAAGATGTTGATTACTGACGCAGTTGTGAGGATTCTTCTCCTCATGATATTGAGGTGTAATCCATACTTTACAGGCTGTAGTCTTTGATCTTCATCAGTAAGTACTTCTGGTGCCCTTCACTTTCAGCATGCAACATTGTGCCGTATGATTATTGCAGACTAATACTAAGTCTTCTTCTTCCAACTATGATGCAGTATATTTCCTTCTACCTGAAGTCTAATTTTTTCATTATTTGCTCAGCATACAAATGGAAATATGGTGAAACAATATGCACACTTTCCTGACTTCAAACCATGAAGTAACCCTTGGGTCTGTTCAAATAAATGCCTGCTTCTTGGTCTATGTACAAATTCTTTGCAATGTTATTTCTAGATACACACAGGTGTATACCTTTACATAGTCAATAGAAATCATATAAACATCTTTAAAATGTAAGGAAAAGTAATAACTTCTTTATACAATTGAATTTAATAGTTCTATATTAAAACACAATGATATATTTTATATTAAATTCTTATAAAAAATCATCAAACTTCAAATGTATTGCCTAATATTGTTAACCTGGAAGCAGGAATGGCATCCACTTGCAAAACAACATGCTTCTGGAAACTCTATGAACTTTGATAAATGATAAAAGTTACAGAAAGGCTTCAGGCCTTTTGTTCATAGGGTCATGATCAACTTGACAGCAATCAACAACAGCAACAATATTGCAAACAAAGATGAATATATC
This sequence comes from Elephantulus edwardii, assembly GCF_000299155.1. NCBI lineage: Eukaryota > Metazoa > Chordata > Mammalia > Macroscelidea > Macroscelididae > Elephantulus > Elephantulus edwardii. The sequence continues at coordinate 5,862,973 of NW_006399954.1, forward strand.
TCTTTATAGGATTTAGTTGCAGGAGAATAAAGCATAGAAAGTATCTATTTGGTTTGGATGTTAGGGGGGAATATGAGTTTAGGATGTTAATTTCCAGTATAAAATTCCATACCTAAGTAAACTCTACACTGCATAAGCTATCCTGGGACATTAAACATTACATGTGACTGAAAGACTATCCTTAACACAAACATTAAGTTAGAAATAAAGAAATATTATACATAAGTCCCTTAACTATTCCTGGTGTTAAATAAAGCATGTTTTAAAAATTGCTCAATTTTTAAGCCACTGAATCAACAAAAAAACTTAAGAACACAAAGACAAATCTTCCAGAGAAAAGACTGCACCTGTTGAAAGCATGAAGAAAATCTTAAATGCAAATGGCTTTTTAAAAAATTAAGTATATGTCAAATAATTTAGATTTCCCTTGTGTTCAAAACATCAGGCCAGTCAGTGGTTTCTTTTATTACTTACTTAGTCTTTGAAAGCATTTTCCCAGTCCATGTCTTGATTGACAAAAACCACAGCCATTCATTGTCTACCCAAAGAATAATTATAACACTTCAAAGCAAACAGGAAAACTCAAAAATCCTATCACAGCATGAATAATTTTTTGGTTTCATTTTAATTTTTTGTTATTATTTGGATATTTTTTGGTTTCAAAACACGTACTTAAAGAGAATCATATTATGCTTTTAAGGTAATGTCATATAAAAATGAAACTATTGTGATTGTCTCAGTTAAACATAATGGCCAAATCACAGAGTTTCATGGGTTGTGTGTAGGAATTCAACTCTTAGATAGCCTGTATCTGCTACCCTTGTAACATTTCTCAAAACTCAGCAGCTGTGGAGGTTGTCATGAGACATTAATTCCATTAAATAAGAATAGGAATCCCAGAATACTTAATTATGCTCATAGAAAACCTATACATAGAACAAGAAGCTGTTCTCTGAATAGAGCAAAAGAACACTGCCTGGTTTAAAATCAGGAAACTTGTACATCAGGATTGTATTCTCTTTCCATTGCTATTCAATCAGTATGCTGAACAAATCATTAGAGAAAATGACTATAAGAAGAATAATGTGGCATCAGGATTGGAGGAAGATTCAACAACCACTTGTGTTATGCAGATAATATAATCTTGCTTGCTCAAAGGCAAGGGGCCTTGACTGCAGAAAATAAAAACCTACAGCCTTCACTATGGAGTATATCTCAACATCAAGAAAACAAAAATTCTCACTGCTTAAAAAATAGGAAAAGTCTTGGTAGACAAAGATTGAAATTGTCCACAATTTCATTTTATTTGAATACACAATCAATACTCTTAGTAACAGCAGTCAAGAAATCAAAAGACATGCTGTACTGTGAAAATCTTCTCAAAAGTTATAAAGTGCAAGAAGGTCAGTTTAATGATTAAAGTATCAGTAATCTAGCCATGCATAAACTTGTAGAAAAAAATGAAAGTTATACTAGTGTTCAGGTCTTTCGTTCATAGTCACTGTGAGTCATCTACCACTTGATGGCACTTAACAACAACATCACAGAGAGAGATCAGTTGGCCTACTGGACAGAGAATGATGCTACCAAGCCAAAGGTGGGTAATTTAATCTGTGAACCTCAGGTCTGGATTTAATTGGTTTTGGTCAAACATACTTCTAAGTGGTAAGCACTGGGCTGCCCATTTGCTGTACAAAGATCTCATGGTTGCTAGGAGACTAAACACTGTAACACCTATCTATTAAGTATGATAATGGTTACGAATGGAGGACAATATTTGGGGGAGCTCCCTGTTGGAATCAACAGTGGCATCGACTTCTAAAATAGGGGTGGTTAGCAGATTAATCATGGGTTTTTACAATGTGATAGTGGTGGAGTGAGGGAAATTGGAATGATCTGGTGTGAAAAACAATGTATTTGAATTTTGTAAATAAACTACTCATATGTAAATTCAAGCTGAGGCTGAGGAAAATTAAACCAAATTCAAGGCAACCAAAATATGACTTTGAGTCTATCCCACCTGAATTTCAGAACCATCTCAG
>NW_006399954.1:5866694-5876521 GCF_000299155.1 Elephantulus edwardii
TCCTTGGAGGCAAGGATTCTGAGGCTCCGTCTAACATACTTTGGACATGTTGTGAGGAGAGACCGGTCCTTGGAGAGGGACATCATGCTTGGGAAGGTGGAAGGATGGCGCAGGAGAGGAATGCCCTCTGTGAGATAGACTGATTCGGTGACTGGGATAACTGGAATGGGAGGGTCAGAGACAGTGCGATTGGCACAGGTCAGAGTGGAGCTTAGGGCTGTTGTACATAGGGTCACTATGAGTCGCAAGCGAATCGACGGCACATAACAAACAACAACAAATAAACTACTATAAAAAAACGTAAAATGGAAGGTATATGAATGATTGTATGAAATACAATGTAAATGAAAAAATGTATAAAACAATATATATGAATGCAATATATGATAAAGGTATTTTTATATAAAAATAAATTAAAAATATTAAAAAAACTGTCATGTTAAATCAATTTTTTGTCAAATGACAGTAAATATTATTTATATGATAAATATCAAGAAATAGTATATTTAATGATAATTATAGTATAGTAGTATCATGACTTTTCACTTTATGGTACTTAATAACACTATTTCATGTGACCACCACTATCTCTTTATAATCTTGCAAAATATGTTAAACTACCTGAGAGGTAACTCAAGTTGTTGTGATGCTGACACTGATGTGCCAAATGCGATAATGATTATCCATGGTGGACAGTGTTTGGTGGAGCTTCCTGATTAAAACAGGCTTGGAAGCAGGAGTGGTATTCAGTTCCAAAATAGCTTGCCTCTGGAAACCCTATGAATTTGGAGAAACGATGAAAGTTATACAAGTGTTCAGGTATTTCATTCATAGGGTCACTATGAGTCATCTATGACTCAGCAGCACTTAACAACAACAACAATATGCTGGAAATAAAAAGGTGAGGGAAAGTTGGGTCGCTCTCATTGTTAAAAAGACCATTTATAGATACATCTTGATATAGTGTTATGTGTGACAGGACAATATTCATACCATACAAGGAAGACCTGTTAATACTATTATCATTCAAATATATTCACCAAGAACCAGAGTCAAAAAGAAGGAAATGGAGGGCTTCTCAAAACTGTTGGTAGTCAGAAATAGATAGAACATGCAACCTGGATGCACTAATAATAATGGGTGACTAGAATTGAGAAGACAGATCAGTAGTTAGAAAACATGGACTTGAAAAAAATAGCGCTGGAGACAGAATGACAGAATTCTGTATCGTCAACGAATTATGCATGGCAAATACCTTTTATAAAAAAGGCACAAATGGCCACTATACACATGGACCTCAACTGACAGACTACACAGGAATCAAATTGATTACATATGTGAGAAAAATCACTGGAGAAGCTCAATGTCAGCTGTGACAATTAGGCCAGGTGCTGACTGTGGATCAGATCATCAACTACTACTTGTATGCAAGTTCTATCTGAAGCTAAAGGAAAGAAAATCAAACCCCCAAGAACCAAAGTTTGACCTTGAGTCTACCCCTCCTGAATTTAAAGACTATCTCAGGGACCAGTTTGAGATCTTGAAAACTAATGGAAGAAGACCAGATGAGCTACAGGAGGATATCAAGGATATCATCCATAAAGAATGCAGAAGGTTTTATAAAGACAGAGGTAAAAGAAAAGATCAAGATGGATGTGAGACTGATTCTGAATATTGCATTAGAGTGCCAAAAAGCCAAAGAAGAGGGAAGAAATCAAGATGCTAAGGAGCTGAACAGAAGATTATAAGGACAACATGGGAAGACAAAGCAAAGTATTACAAAGTGAAGTGTGCAAAGTGAAATGTGCAAAGAACTGGAGTTGGAAAATCAATTAAGGATGTACAGGCTCAGCATTTCTTAAGTTGAAGGAACTGAAGAACAAATTCAAGCCTTGAATTACAGTACTAAAGGATGCTGCAGGTAGAATGACCCAGGAAGCATCAAAAGAAGACAGAGTCACTATATCAAAAAAGAACTGGCTGGCACAGAAGAATTTCATAAAACACCATATGATCAAGAGTCAATGGCAATGAAAGAGGAAATTCAAGCTGCTCTGAAGGTATTGGCAAAAAACAAGTACCCATAATTAACGGCATACCAATTGACATATTTCAACAAACAGATGCTGCTTTAGACATGCTCACCAGGTTGGCCAAGAAATCTGGAGGACAACAACCTAGCAAACTGACTGGAAGAGATTCATATTTGTTCCCATTCCCAAGAAAGTTAATCTGAAAGAGTGTGGAAATTATTGAACAATATAATAATATTACATAAAAGCAAGATTCTGCTGAAAATTATCTAAACCCAACTGGAACAATACATCAACAGAGAAATGCCAGATATGCAGGCTGCATTTAGAAGAGGCCATGGCACTAGGTATATTATAGCCAATGTTGGATCAATCTGGGCTGAGAGAAGAGAGCATCAGAGAAATGTCTATCTATATTTCATTGACTATGCAAAGTCATTTGATTGTGTGGATCACAACAAAATATGGCTAACTCTGAGAATGGGAATCCCAGAACATTTGATTGTGCTTATATGAAACCTACACTTGGACCAGGAGGTAGTTGTCAGAACAGAGCAAGAAAACACTGCATGGTTCAAAATTGGGAAGGTGTATGCCAGTGGTGCGTCCTATCTCCATTATCTTTTCAATCTACATGTGGAACAAATCATCTGGTAGACTAAAATTTTATGAGGAGGAAAGGGGCATCAGGATTGAGGGAAGACTCATCAACAAACTTTTTTATACAGATGACACAACCTTGCTTGCAGAAACTGAGGAGGATCTGAGGTATTTGCTGCTGAAGATGGGCCTTCAATATGGGCTGATGCTCATTATCAAGAAAACAAAGATTTTCACCACTGGGCTAACTGCAGCATGACAGATGATGAAGAGATTAAGATTGTTAATAGTTTAAGCATACTTGGCTCCACAATGAACACTCTTGGTACAATCAGTCAGGAAATCAAAAGATGAATTGCATTAAGAATATCTGCTCTCAGGGACTTCTCCAGAGTACTGAAGAACAATGACGACAGGCTAGAGACTAAGGTGTGCCTGATTCAGGCCATGGTCTTCGTAATTACTTGCTATGCACTCTAATGACTGAGAATGATAGAAGAATAATTGATGCCTTTGAGTTGTGAACTGCTAAAAGAACAAAACAAGTTCGTCCTTGAAAGGATGAAACCATGCTGTTTCTTAGACACAGGATGCTGGAGCTCTGTCTGACATACTTTGAGCATGTTGCAAGGAGGGACCAGTCCTTGCAGAGGGACATTATGTTTGGAGGGTGGAGGGACAGTGCAAGAAAAGAAGACCCTAGATGAGATGGATTGACTAAGTACTTGGAGTAACAGGTGCAGGTATGTCAGGTATGTGTGTGTGGAGGGAGGGAGGGAGGGAGGGAGGGAGGGAGAGAGAGAGAAACAGGCAGAAAGAGAGAAAGAACAAGAAGAAGAAGAAGGAGGAGGAGGAAGGGAGAGAGACAAAATAGGTACACAGTGTACATAAATCATAATAAAATGTGCCATTTTAACAATTTGCCAGTGTACAATTACTTTCATATACTTCTCTTTTTGTTTATGTTTTTCTATTATGTATGCTTGCATGCATAATTTATATAGATTGTATTTGGTTCATTTATACTGTTTCACACATTCCTTCATTCACACTATGCTTCATATGACCATTTCCATACATTATGTTTTATAAAATTAATCACCGTTGACTATGTCAATTACTACTCCATCTTTTCAGGTCCCTACTGGATTTTTCCTAATTCCTTCACCCCTCCCCCTGCCCACCAAACTCTGCAATCTCATGATTTCCCTCCATCCGAACACTCCGCCCCTCATGAGGAAAAACATCTCCATAGACTTTTACGTCTTTCATTTTAAAAAAATCCACCCCAGCTTAGGTGAGCAGAGGGTATAAGCAAGGAAGTAGGAAAATCAAGTGGATATGGCTTGAAGCTCAACATCAAGAAAACAAAGATTCTCACACTGGGCCAATTAGCAGCATCATGATAGAAGGTGAAGATACTGAGATTGTTAACAGCTTTAGTTTGCTTGGCTCCACAATCAATACTAATGGTATCAGCAGCCAGGAAATTAAAGATTGCATTGAGAAAGTCAGCTGTCAGGGACCTCTCCAAAGAACTGAAGAGCAACGATTGCAGTCTGGAGACTCAAGTGCGCCTGATCCAGGCCATAGTCTTCATAATTACTTGCTATGCATCAGAAAGCTGGACAATGACTAGGGATGATAGAAGGAGAATTGATGCCTTTGAGCTGTGGTGCTGGGGAAGAGTACTGAACATACCATAGACTGTTAGGAGAATATACAGGTTCGTTCTGGAGAGGGTGAAGCAAGTCTGCTTCTTGGAGTCAAGGATTCTGAAGCTCTGTCTGACATAAGGTAAATGTTATTGTGTTTGAATTATAACTCAAAGAACTTGATCTTAAAAATAAAACAAAGTATCTAACTTCACAGTCCTAAGTGATTCTTCAAAACAGACTGAAATAATGCACTAGTCTGTCTGTAACTTTGGTGTACGGTGGCAGTTTCTGTGCTGCTGGAAACTATGTCTTCAATATTCTGAATGACAGCAGGGTCACCAATGGTCCAGAGGTGTCAGCAGAGCTTACAAACTAACACAGAACAAAACCACCTAGGTATTTCCTTCTTCTGAAAACGTTGGACAGTGACAACTTACAAATAGCCGTAAAATGCTGTTTGATAGAATGCCAGAAAAGGAAATCCTCAAGTTAGAACTCAAAACAGGGATACCAAAGAGATGTCTCATCAAATTAGATCAAATGAAAGCCAAACCCAAAGCCAAATGAAAGTGAATCCTGACTCAGCAACCCTTCATCGGGTTTCTGAAGCTGTAAATCTTTATGGGAGGAGGTCATCTGCCAAGGATGGGCTGCTTTGTTCACACTGCTGATTTTTTGCCCAGCAGCCCCACATATTATACACCATGCCATCAAGGTTCATTTATCAAGAGTAAATATTAATTATGTGAATAGGGTAAAGCTATTCACTGATACTGAATAACTCAAAATGAGAACAAAAAGCTCCATGCGTACATACATCAATAATTGAAATATGGAGTCTATGAAAAACAACTCTAAATGGTGGGTTTTCAAAACTGAAATTCAGTGCTTGGTATCCAAAGCATTACTGAGCTGAAATGGACTGGTGTTGGCCATTTTGAATTAGAAAATTATACGTTCTGCTGTGGTGCAAATGATAAATTGAAGAGGAACACTGGCACATTCATTTATAGAAAGAACATTTTAAGACTGTCCAAGAAAGATGAAATAATGACTATTATTTACAATAGTATTCATTTAGTGCCCTAAACTGCTTAACAGACATCTTCATAGATCCAAAAGTACATATTTTATACTAAAAGGGGGGGGGGCTAAATTTTCCAATGAGTAATGAAGCCTAATTTATCTTGGAAATAAAATTATACAAGTTTTTCACAATGTGCACTGAGTAACAACAGAAAATTTAAATGCATGCTAACTTAAACCAACAAAACCACACCTCTGGCATTAAGAGCACTTTCAGGGTATATTCCCAGTAGTGGAATTGCTGCATCAAATGGTATTTCTATTCCCAACTTTGAGAAAGTGACATACTGCCTTCCATAACGGTTGCACCATTTTACACTCCCAACAGTGAATAAGGGTTCCAGTTTCTCCACAACCTCGTCAGCATTTGTTGTTTGCTGTTCTGTTAAATTTTGCCATTCTTACTGGGGTGAGATGGTATCTCATAGTTGTTTTGAAAATGACAAATGCTGTATAGTGCCACTGTTGTAAAGCAGGACTGACATTGGAGTTGGAGGGAAACTAAGAGGGATAAATAATATATACTGCATTGCAAGAGATTATGGAGAGAACTGTTTAGGAGGAATATTTGATTAGGTACTATTGTCATGACAAGAGTCCAGAATGAAACCTGCATAGTGGAGTGGACTGGGGGGGCAGGGAATTATATAACAAGAAAAGAATTCTTTTTATTTTATTTATTTATTTTTTTTTTTTTTACTTTTCAAAGAGAAAAGCGAACAGTGGGGAGAGGAATGGGTAGGGAGGGAATGAATGAATAAAAATTAAAAAAATAAAATAATTTCCTTTTTTTAAAAAAAAGAATACTTTCAGTCAGTGTTGGATTTGCCATAATAATTACAATTTAAATCACAATACACTTTCAAACCATTGAACCTGAAAGGTAACACGAAATCCAAATGTTTTCAGCAATGCCTCAGTCATTCCTCCCCAAAGTCACAAATTGCTTTATAAGTTGCTAAAACACAGACTTAGAAATAAACACAGGTGTGTGTGTGCGTGCGTGCGTGTGTGTGTATACACACACACACACGCACGCACACACACACACATTAAAACTGTCACCTTCAAATACTGTATAGGACCATTACTGTAGAGTGGGTAGGAGAAGCTAAGGGGGGGGGGCTTAAACATAGGGTCTCACAATTTGATGGGTGGAGAGAGGGATTGGTTAAAGGGCAAAAGTCTGATGTGAAAAACAATGTTTATGAACTTTGTATATAAACCAGTATAAAATTATTACCTAACTTGGGAAGGACTGAAGAACAATATGCTGAGTGAACTAACTCAGTCCCACCAGGACAAATACTCTTTGGTATAAAACCATTATTTTAGAATGAGTATGAGGATCCAAAGTGGGGTGGGGGGAGTTGAAGTTGATGGGTGAGGATGTGGGGGATTAATCATGGGTTCGTACAATGTGATAGGTGGTGGGATGAGGGAAATTGGAATGATCTGGTGTGAAGAAAAATATATTTTAATTTTGTAAATAAACGACTATAAAAACATGTAAAATGGAATGTATATTTATGATTGTATGAAATACAATGTAAATGAAAATGTATAAAACAATGTGCAAGAATGAAATCTATATAAAGGTACTTTTATAAGAAAATCGATTAAAAATATTAAAAACTGTCCTGTTAAATCAATTTTTTGTCCAATTACAGTAAACATTACATATAAGTATCAAGAAATAGTGTATTTAATAATAATTGTAGTATAGGAATATATGTTTCACTTATACACTTATTGTACTTAATACAGTATTTCATGTGACCTCCACTATCTCTTTATCATCTTGCAAAATATGTTAAACAACCTGAAGCAAAAGAATATAGCATATTAAGTTGCTGGAAGTAACTGAATAATGACTTAGGGGAAAAAAAAATACTGACTTAATAGATCTGTGAATTAAGTATTTCTCTAATTAGATTAATTAGACATATAAAGAAATAAAATATTTTTCAAAAGTCCTTGTAAAAATGGTTAAGGAAGAGTGTTGGAAGCCCTGTAAATTCACAAGCAGGAAGGATATTTAGGATTAACAGCACAGGTTGGTTCCTGAGAGGTCATACATAACTCCTTTCCAACTTTTTTACTCATTTGATCTCAGACTTCCCTTCCGTAGTGCTCCCTACTTCTTTCCTGATTTGTAGGAAAGCAAATGGTTATATTCTAGGATGGAGGGACAGGTCAAGATAGAGTTTTTCAATCTGAATAGCCTCTTCTCAGCCTTGTCTGCAGGTAGATCTCTTTGTCCTTCAGTAGGTTAGCTCCTTGGCTCAGACTTTGCTCTTGTTGTTATTATTGTTATTATGTGGCCTCTAGGCACTTGTGACTCATAGTGACCCTATGTACAATAGAATAGTACAATAATGTTCAGTACAATAGCTCTGAACTCTGCCCTATGCTAAGCCAATCTCACTGTCTCTGACACATCTACTTTGTTATTGTTCTAGATGCCATCAAGTCAAATATGACTCATAGCAGCCCTATAAATAACCGATCTGAACTGTACCCTATCCTGTACCATGCTCACATCTCCTGACACATCAGAGCTCAATGCAGCAATCACCATGTCAGTCCACCTCATTAAAAGGTTTTCCTCTCCTTCACTGCCCCTCCACCTTTCTGAGCATCAGGTCTTTCTCCAAGGAATATCCCCCCTAACAACGTAATCAAAGTATGTGTGGCAAAGTGTCATCATCTTTGCCTCCAAAGAGCAATTTAGATACACCCTTTCCAAGACATATTTGTTTGTTCTTTTGGTTATGCTTGGGATATTCAGCACTCCTCCCTTCAAAATTTAGTCCTCAAACTGACATTATTACTGCTCAATAATCTGGAGAGGTCCCTAACTACAGACTTTAGCAGTGCAATGTGTCTCTTGATTTCCTGATTGCTGGTACCAAGAGTGTTAATTGTGGATCCAAGTAAGATGAATTAATTGGTAACTTCAATCTTTTCTCTAGCAATCATTATGTTACTTATTGGTTCACTGGTAAGAATCTCCGTTTTCTTGACATTAAAATGCAATCCATATTGAAGGCTGAACTGTTTGGTCTTCAGCAACAAGTGCTTCAAGTTGTCCTCACTTTCGGCAGGCAACTTTGCATTATCTGCATAACATGGGTTACTGATGCCACATTCCTCTTTATGGAGTCCAGCTTCTCAGATAATTTGCTCAACAAACAGACTGAATAGGTATGGAAAGAAAATAAAAACCTGACACATTCCCTTCCTAATTTTAAACCATGCAGTGTTCCCCTGCTTTGTTCACACAACAGCCTCTTGGTCCAGGGATGGGTTTCACATGAGTACAATTAAGTGCTCTGGGATTCCCAATCTTCTCAATGTCTGCCATAATTTATGATCCACACAGTCAAATATCTTTGCATAGTCAATAAAGCTTATAGACATTCTTCTGGTATTACGTACTTTCAGCCAGGACCCATTTCACATCATCAATAGTATCCCTGGTGCCATGACATCTTTTAAATCCTGCTTGAACTTCTGGAAGTTTCTTAATCTATGTGCAATTCTAGCCAATTTTAATGATCTTGGGCAGTATTTTGCTTGCATGTGATATTAATGATATTGTTTGATAGTTTCCACATTCTGTTGGATCATCTTTCTTGGGAATGGGAACAATTTATTTGCCACACAACTATCCTCAAAATTTCCTGGCACAGACAACATCCAAGGATGCATCTGTTAATTGAAACAAGTCAGTTAGTATCCCATCAATTCCTGGAGCCTTATTTTTTGCCAAGGCCCTCAATGCAGCTTCCATTTCCTCCCTCATCCTACTCATATGGTACTTTCTGAAATGTTTCAGTGTCAGCCAGTTCTTTTTGGTTCAGAGAATCTGTGTATTCCCACCATCTTCTTTCGATGCTTTCCAGGTCATTCAATATATTGCCCATAGCACCTTTCAATCGTGGGACTCAAGGTTTAAATTTGTTTTTCCCTTCTCTCAGCCTGAGAAATGTAGAGCAGGTTCTTCTTTTTTTATTCTCCAATTCCAGCTCTCTGCATATTTCATGATAATATTTTGCTTTGTCTTCTCAAATTGCCCTTTGAAATCTGCTCAGCTCTTTCACTTGCATGTTTTCCCTGTGTCCTGGCTTTTTGATGCTCTAGTGCAATTTTAGAGTCTCTTCTAACACCCATTTCGGGGTTTGGTTTTTTTTTTTTCTTTTTCTTCTGTATTTGTAATGACCTTTCCTTCCTTCATGGATGCTATCATTGCTATAACCCTATAGCTTATCTAAAAATTGTTGTTGTTGTTATGTGCCGTCGAGTCGCCTGCGACTCACAGCGACCCTATGTACAACAGCCCTTAACTTCACTCTGTCCTGTGCCAATCGCACTGTCTCTGACACTCACATCCCAATTATCCCAGTCACTGAATCAATCCACCTCATAGAGGGCCTTCCTCTCCTGC
>NW_006399954.1:5878501-5958243 GCF_000299155.1 Elephantulus edwardii
GGATTTGGTTTAATTTTCCTCAGCTTTAGCTTGAATTTGCATATGAGTAGTTGGTGGTCTGTTCCACAATCCGCTCCTGGCCTAGTTTTCACAGCTGATATTGAGCTTCTCCAGTGGTTCTTTCCACATATGTAATCAATCTGATTCCTATGCATGCCATCATTTAAAAAATAATAATAATAAGGCTTATTAGCAAGGGCAACATATTCCACTACTAAGCCTCATCTCTCTTGTTCTGGAGATCAGTATGCCCATCTCTGCAAATAAAATTCCTGGAGGCACCTCTCCCATAAAGAAGTCTTCTGCTCAAAGATTCCCTGCCCTCTAGCTCTGCTGTTATAAATATTTTGCTCCACAGGTCAGGAGCTCATTGCAATATCATGGACTGGTCTCCTTGTTCTCTGTCCTGCTTTGGTGCCATTGCCTTTTTGGTGTCTTGTTATGTCTCTGGAGTCTAGAACATTCTTAGGGCAGGAACTCTGGGTCCAAAGAGTACATTCTATAACTGGCTCTTCTTCTCATGAGTAGTGAAATGCCCTGGCACTTAATTTGAGATTGGTTCTGTTTTAAGCATGGTGCAGGGTAGAGCTAGCCAATGCCCTGGTTAGAGTTTTGTTCATCTTATTTGTACAGCCCCACTCCTACTTCTATGCACTTTATTTGTATTGCTAACAAGCTATTCAACTGCACCACAAGAATATTATCCGTCCATTCCCACTGTGAAATGAGCTGATGTAACATGAGGGTTGTGGCCAAGTCTGACATCTACCCTCTTCATAAAGGGGAATTATCTCCATCAGTAACGTCCATAGCAGCAAACAGATAACTAACTGCTCCGTGACGCATGCCACACCATGCTTCTACACCTCTTTTTATAAGTCATTTGGAGCCAATATTCATTATTGACTCCCAGACTTTACCCACAGTTATGGTACTGAAAGTAGGGTTTATAAGGAAGATAGGACGGAGAGTAGGGGGGTGTGGGGAAGGTAAAGAATATCACCAATGTAAGTCCACATTTTAATCCAACAGTCCCAAGGCACAATTCCTTAATTAGTCTAGGCTCCACCCTCAGTACAGCAGTCAGCTTTTCTTTCTATTTTCTGGTAAGAACAGAAAAACTTTCAACTATAACCTTTACCTCAGAGCTCCTCTGGTTACATTTTGCCACAGTCTCTCCACCACCATCACCAGGGTCTCACTCTCACCAGCAATTTGCTCTGATCTCTCTCTCAGAATGTTCTTGCTCCAGGCTCCTTCAAGTGGTCCTACTCTTTTTTATCTTAGTCCCACTATTGTTGATGATTTGTAAGACTACATGTCTGCAGTTAAGGTAGTTAGAGACTAGATGGGGGTAGAAAAGCTAATTTTAAACTAACATTGCACCCACACAATCACTTGTAGAAGTTAGAAGACCATTGTGAAAACAGTCATATAAAAGAGATCCGTGATCCCACAGTACTCAAATAAATATCATTTCTTAACTGTGTTGCCATCCCAAAGACATGCAGTTCAAATCCATTAGCTTCTCTGTAGCAGAAAGTTGAGCAATCTCCTCCAATGCAATTGAACTGTCTCTGAAAAGCCGCTGGAGGGTCAGTTATGAGTCAGTTCCAACTCTACAGTATACCACCACCACAACAACACAGCAATCAACAAAGTAATACAACTTCACACAGCCCTGAATTTAAGTGCAGTTGTTCTATTCAAGGTAATGGTGGGGAAGTGAGGGTTTGGTCATTTCATATGCAGAAGCTGGATAATGAATAAGGACCTGAAGATTTTATGTCTTTTAGTTTTGGCTTTCACAAAGAATGCAGACTATATGACTGAATTCCAGAAGAATTAACAGATTTGTCTTGGAAAAAGTACAACTAGAATTTTCTTTACACTTAAAACTAAGAAGCCTTCATCTCACTTCCTTTGGGCACATCTGCAGAAGGACCAGTCCTTAAAGAAGGACTCCCATGTCTTTTAAAGTAGAGGCTCTGCATAAGAGAAGAATACTTTCCACAAGATGGATTTATGTGACTACAGCAGTGAGTTCAAGCCTAGGAACAACTGCGAGGACAATGCAGGACCGAGCAGTATTTCATCTTCTTTACATGAAATTCTGTAATTCAGAACTGACTCAAAAGGAGCAAACCATAGTATGTATTTGCTTATACATACATAGCTGACATTCCTTTTCTCAAACTTCTTTCCTACCAGTCTGTTCAATACCACTAGAACAATGGGGTGGTGGTTTTTTGTTTTTTCGCTAAATAGAATAAAATGGTTAATGCCCTATATGTAGAAAAAAGTTCAGTCCTTAATATAGCTTTTATAACACCATTCACTAACTGTCTACATTCACCACCACCCCACCCCCCATTTGTCAGGTAGTTGTCGAATGGTAGCTTATACCAGCAGGGTCACCGATGGTGAACAGGTTTGAGTGGAGTTTCCAGACCAAGACAGATTAAGAATAAAGTTGATAAAGTTGGGAAAATCAGCCACTGAATATCCCAAGAATAGCATCAATATAGAGTATGAAGATGAGAAGATAGAGCAGAATTCCACAATTTTGTCTTCTGCTTATACATAAGGTCCCCTGGAGTCAGAGGAGACTCACCAGCAACGAACAGTAACACAGTAACCAGTAAGCCTGTGAGGAGAGATGAGAGAGAATGAGAATTCAGTAGCAAAAGGAAGTACGAAGTATGAAATTATCACTCTAGAAAGCATGCCCTCATGTAACGAGGACTTCGCTCTAGGTTCAAGATATGATGTCACAGCAAAACACCAATTATACAGGAGATGTCTACAAACTAGGACAGAAGTAGAGAGGCTTATGGAATGTAATACTCCACAATGCAGAAGAGTCACTGGATTGTGAGTTGTAGGACAACTTTTGTATAGCTTATTATCCTGAAGGAGAAGGTAGAGATAGCCAGTGATCACAATTTCCAGGAAGAAGTCAAAATTCTGTGGGTGGAGAAAAATAGAGCTGATAAAGGAAGAAAACAGACTCTAGTAGGACACAATGGTAGATGCAGAAGCAGTCTTCTTTGTATATTCCTGCAGTAATGCTCAGTGAGATGGACTAACACAGTGACTGCAACAATAGGTTGAGTCTAGTGGAGAGCATGATGATGGCACAGGACAAGGCAAGGCTCCGGTCCGCTGTTCACAAAAGTCACTATGATCGTAGTTGATTTGATGGCACTTAACAACAACAGCAACAAAGCAAACCACCCTACTAAAGAAAATCTGAAGCAGAGGAAGGGGATGAGGTAAGTAAATAACAGGACAGTGAGATCTCCAGAAACCCCTCTCTACAAGTACGGAAGCTGGGGGAAAAGGGGCATAAGTCCGGGACATTGTAATTGGTTTGCAATGGGCTGAGGCGCCCCAAAGAAAGTCATAGGAGTCTGCTTCCATAAAGATTACAGCCAACAAGACCCTATAGACTAGTTCCAGTCTGTAACACAAGGTATTGCCATGAGCCAGAATGCATTTTACTGTTTATTATTTCATATTAGTTAGACTAGGGCTCTTCTTGTTATTTCTCTCATAATAGACAGTAATCAAGGTATAAATAAAAATACTGATACAAGAGACCAACTCAAGACAGGAATGTTATTTTCTACAGGACCTTTTCAAATAACCAAATCTACTGTAATTGACAAATCTGGCAGCAGGAGTGGCATCCACAAGCAACATGCCTCAGTAAACTATGAACTTTGATAAATGAAGATAGCTGTAGAGGGGCTTCAGGCCTTTTGTTCATGGGTCACTATGAGTTGTGCCTGACCTGACTGAAAGGCAATTAACAACAACAATAACCCTGTGATTGAGTTAATTCTGACACAAAGAACACTGTGGCCCACAAGGATTTTTAAGGCCACGATCCTTATGGAAGCCAACTGCCACCTTCTTCCAAGGAGCAGCTGGTGCTTCAAACCACTCATGTTTTTTTTAACAACCAAGTGCTTAACTGCATTGTCACAAGGGCAAGACATGCAAAATGTAGAACCTTTTAAACATTTCACACTACAGAAACTGAAAACCAGTATGATCTTGTTTTCAGAGAAGTAATACCAATATAGGTCTACCCTCCCAAGAATAAAAATCTCCAGTTACTTTAAAAAATAAAGAGATAGTGTTATTGGAAAAGCATGTCCCAAAGACATGGATAGGCCATTTCCCCCTATAGCAGGAAGGTGCAGCCAAAAAGCTTCTCGAGTTAAATTTGTTTTGGAATTCACAATTGAAGATTTTGGAAGGGTAAGTCTGCTGTCAGGGACCTCTCCAAAGTATGGAAAAGCAATGATATCAGTCTGGAGACTAAGATGCCCTTGATCCAGGCCATAGTCTCTGCAATTACTTGCTGTGTATAAGAAAGTTAAACAATGATGAGGGATGATAGAAGAAGGAGAATTGATGCCTTTCATATACCTTGGACCACCAGGAGAACAAACAGGTGCATCCTAAAGGGATGAAACCAGGCTGCTCCTTGGAGTCAAGGATTCTGAAGCTTCATCTGACATACTGTGGGCATTCTGCAAGAAGGGACCTTGATGCTTTGGAGTGTGGAGGGACAGTACAAGAGAGGAAGACCCACTGATTCAGGGACTGGAGTAATGGGGATAGATGTGTCAGAGACAATAAGGTTGGCACAGGATAGAGTAGGATTTAGGGCTGTCATTATGAGTCACAAGTGACTCGATGGCACATAACACCACCACCACCACCATATATTATAAAATGCATCACATGGGAGTATGTTATAATCAAACATATATCAAGATTCACATTAAATAGGCTAAAGAGACACTATTTTGTAAACACTTGATCTATTTGTTAGCCAATAAATTAAAACAAAACAAAACACCTGAGTTTTCAGAAGTTAAGTTTTTAAAATTGTGGGTGAGCAATTATGAACTGGTAGTAAAAGAAACAGAGGCTGTCACTCCTTGATCACACCTAACTCTGGGCACTTTTAAGCTGGAGATGAGCAATCTGAAGGTCAATGAGCTATGCAGATATTGGGGACCTTGTAGTAGTGTACTTTTCCTCAGATCCAGCAAGCCTATAACGTGCTCAAGGCAAGGGTCTCATAGAGTGGACATAGGTATGCTTCATAAAGTTTACAGGATGATCATGGAGTAGGGGGGGAAAAAACGTGAACTTGCTTTAGATTGATTTAACTAATCTTTTTACTGTTTTTCCAATATATATATCTTTCCATAGTTTAAAATCTTGGTGGCATAATGAATAAGTTCTTTGCTGCTAATCTAAAAATTGGCGGTTCTAACCCACCCAGAAGCTCTGTGAGAAAAAAAAACCTGACAAGTTCCCATAAAAGTTATAACCAAGAAAATGCTATGGAGCAGTTGTACTCTGTCACACTGGATTGCAATGGATCAACTTCAAACCATCCCAGGAATACATACAATATTGGTATTGCACCACATGCAGCATCAATTATAAATAAACATCAAAACTTACTTTGAATGTGCCTGCTTTAAAAAAAAAATACCCTGAGAGGATGTATGATCTTAAGAGCATGGAGAGATCATTTTGAGAACACCTGAACAATTAAATCCTCTAATCTGCTGGAAATGAACTACAATTCCGAGAAAGAATTTGTTTTTCCCCTTTAAGCAAGGACTATTTTCAGAATTGTCTATCTCCCTCCAGCAGGATCAAGTGACCAACATAATGCAAACCAGACAGGCTCAAATAAACATAATGCTACTTTGGGGGAGGAAAACAAAAGTGTCATTTCAACAAGGTTCTAGGTAAACACCCATGTCACCTCTGTCAAAGAGTGTTTCTCCTGGGGAAATGCATTAAGTGCTAATCTCAACAAATGATCTCATTTGTCTCCAGTTACTCTAACATTAACACCGTACATTACAGACTCCTTCCTCTTGCTTCCTCAGTCCCCTTTATGTGATTTGCATTTTCAAAGGTACACAAAGATGCCTTCCTGTATACCCAGGTGATCAGGCAGAGGTAGGAAAAACAATGCACATCTCCTTTGGGAGAGGAGTCACCCATAATGAGAGCACAAATCCAAATTCAAAGCACTGAAAACAGAGCCAGGAGCAATTTTGGTTAACTGAAATGTTCGCTTACCAGGACCCTGTGAATAACACACATGCACCAATCCTCTGGTGATCTCAGGTACAATGAAAGACTCAGGAGGTCAAAATGTTCTTTGAACTCTATGTTTCTAAAAACACAAAGCAACTATTCTCGGTGGTGTTATCAGGTCATCAATATTAACACAAACCACTGTGTCAGATGCAAACCCTGAGAGGTCAGGTTGAATTTAGCTCAGTCACATACTAGAAACCTCTTGTTGGTACAAATAATTAGCATATTTGCTGCTAATCACCAAGTTAGGGGTTTGAATCTACTGAGAGGACCTCAGAACAAAAGACTGGCAATCTACTTTGGAAAACTCAGCCACTCACTAAAAACCCTGCTCTGGGAGCTCTGGTAGCATAGCAGTAAGAAGCTGTGCTTCAGTCTCAAAGGCACAAGGTTCAAATCCACCAGCTGGGAGAAAGATGAGCAAACTTTTCCTTTGAGATTTTAGTGCCTCTGAAAACCCACTGGAGAGTCAGCTTTCGGTCAGTTCTGAGTCAACAGCACTCAACAACAAAACCTCTATTGAGTCATGCTGAATGGAACTGTTACTCCACAAAATGCATGTATATAATGATCTTCTGTGATAAGGCTGGAGGCTCTGGGGGCTTGGTGGTAAGAACTAAGGGAATAAGATGGATCAAGTTGTAAGAACATGTGCCAATCCAACTCGGTTCAAATCAGCCAACAGCTCCATGGGAGAAAGATCTTCAATCTCCTCTCCTGCGATTTACTGCCTCAGAAAACCACCTGGAAGGTGAGTGAGCTAGAGGTCAGTTCCAATTAGATGGTGCATAAGAACATGGTAGTGCAAGGCTCAGACCCACTGTTCACAGTGTCTCTGTGAGTGCTAGTTGACTTGATGGCATCTAACAACGTACTATGTTGTTACATGTTGTCGAGTTGACTACAACTCACAGCAACCCTATGAACAAGAGATCTCAATCTGCTCTATCTTAAGCTAATTTCACTGTCTCTGACCCACCTCCCCCTTTACCACAGTCACTGTGTCAGTCTATCTTGTCCAGGGTCTCTCTCTCCAGTGCTGATCCTTCACTCTTCCAAGCATGATGTCCTTCTCCAAAGACTAGTCACTCCTGGCAACATGCCCAAAGTATGTGAGACATATGTATGACAAAGCAAATATTATAAAAGGATCAAGAGTGGAATGCAACCCTCTGTAATCCCGTAACAGTAAAGCAACTTTCCCTAGGGTGTGACATGTATGAATAAGGAGAAGGAGAGAGCCACCAAAGCAGGACCTCAACAGCATTTAGAAAAAATTGCCCGGAGCTGAGTGTCCTTTGGGATCTGGTTCCCAGAGTGAGAGGCTCCTTAGAACCAGGTAAGGTGAGGAAACACAGAGGCCGATAGATGGTAACTAAGCCTTTCCTCCAGAACCAACAAAGAGAGGGAGCCTTTCCCAAGGGTTAGCACCCTGAATGTCTCCTAAATGTAAGAGAACACATTTGTATCTGCCACAGATACACTTTTGTATCAACAGATATGTTATCTAGTGCTATCTCTGTTACAGCAGGACCAGATAACTCAGACAAGGGTTACATTCTCTTTTGGCACACATGGGATTGGCATGAGTCACAACTCACTTGACAGCAACTGATGATGCTGGATAGACACTGTCAGGCATGTGACTGTGAATAAAAGACAAAGTCTTGTCTAAACAGTAGAGAAAATAAAGTCATTTCTGCTAAAAGTTAAATCATGATGCTCCGTGGAATAAAGATGGGTAATCTCTTCCCATGTGATCTCCTGCCTCTGTAAACCCACTGGAGAGTCAGCTCTAAGTAGGTTCCAACTCAGCAATATATAACAACAACAGAGACACATCATATTGTAAGGTCAACAAAGATGCATCCTCCCTCATCCCACTCCCTGGCTTCCAAACAATGCAAAGACATATTATGTTTAAGTGGCTTCTTTTGTACTAACAATTTCCCAAAACCCACTTCATTCCTACCCACTCCTAAACAAAATCCCACAGGTTTTACAATAGACCCAAGCTAAAGTGATGCCTAAATCCTCTGGTTCTTCTTTAACACCAGTCAGTGCAAACTTAAAACTCCCTCTTACTATAATCTGTCACGAATCTTCTTCATATGCTCTTCTTTGCTGCAACCAGTTAATCAACCTAGCTTTGCTAGATTACAAGTATGTTTCCAGAGCTCTTTGTCTAAATGAAATGGATTACTTTCCACTACAAAAACGATGGCACACAAGTATAAATAAAATGTGTTATTAAAGTACTTTGGGCTGCTAGTGAGGAGGGCTATGAGAAAAACAGAACTGCTAAATATAAATTATAACTTGTGGTTTTAGCCGCCTTTGAATGAGGGTGCTCTGGTGTCCCAGAGGTGAGAGGCTGCGGGGTCAACGCAAAGGCACACAGGCTGAATCCACCAGCTGCTCCACAGGAGAAAGATGGGCAATCTCCTGTGTGACTTATTGCTTCTGAAAACCTGCTGGAAAGGCCGCTCTAAGTCAATTCTGACTTGATGTACAACGATATATAAATGAAGGGACCCTGGGGCACACTGGTTAGTGCTCAGCTGTGAACGGACAGGTAAGAGGCCTGTACCCACCAGAGGCTCTACAGTAGAAAGGCCTGCCAATCTGTCCTGTGAAAATTACAATCGAGAAAACCCTGGGGGCAGTTCTGCTCTATCCTACAAGTCACCATGGGTTGGAATCAACATGACGGCAATAGATTTGGGACAGACAAAAGGTTCCTCACACCAAAACTTTTAGTGGTACAGAAGGAAATCAGCTCTCCCAAAAACAAGAGCAAATCTAAAGAGATTTTACAATCTTATTTCTGTCTTTGGCTCTCCAAAACACCAAACATGACACAGAGAAGATCTATCCTCAGCATATATTTGCAGTCATTTCTGTCAATACCCTGACTATACTGCTTGCTTTACCATGAATATCAATGAAGTTAGAATAGCGACATGTTAGAGGCTATTTTAAAGTTATTAATACATGTTATCTAATGAATTTTGTCTTTGGAAGAAGTCAAGAAGAACATATCTGATCTCCTAACATAAGATCAGAATACACTGCCCCCGTTGTTGCTGTCCATTTCTTCGTTACTGTGGTTAAGTGCCACTGAGACAACTCCCATTTATGGTGACTCTACGAACAACAGATCTGAGCCCTGCCCTACGCTGCACCACCTCACATCTCTGATATGCTCCAATATGCTGGCAGTCAGTACATCCATCCATCTTTTGAGGGGCATCTTCTCTTTCTATGACCCTGCGACTTTCTCCAGCATGGTATCTTTTTCCAAGAGCTGGTCCCTCCTATCAATGCATCCAAAGTAGGTAAGACAAAGTTTTCACCTTCCATGCCTCTAACTGGCACCATGGTTGCATTCCCACTAAATTTTAAACCACAAATGTGTTGTTGACCTTTGACAAACATAATGTGGGGGTGGGGGGGTGTTTTGGGGTTGGGTTTTTTTCATGAATACACTGTGGTAAACCTATTTGACGCATTATTGCTACTCAAATTATATACAAAACAATAGAGTTTGAACATTCTCTCTCTGAGAAAGTCATTAGTTGCAAAACAAAAAGCCACCAATCATGTAAGCCAGTTGCCAATCCTTCTGCCCAGAAAGAGAAGTATCAAAATTTAAATTATTTGATTTGTTCAGTCAACAAATATGTCCACAACTACCATGCTGTATCTCTCAGAATATAAAACTAGTATTTTTATTAACGTTTGTACATCTGCTTTGTATTGACTGTAATTTCATAAAAAACAAAGGCTACAAAGAAAATACATGTTGGCCACATGTGTCAATTTTTCCAGATGGACAGGATAAGTGGACTGTGGATGAGAAGCAATGACACTTTAGTGTGTTCTAATTAAACACTGTACTAAACACTTCACGGGCATACGTTTTCTAAAGCCTCACAATCACGGCAGAGGCAGGTAAAATTACTCCAACTATACAAGAGAGATAATGACCTATAAATGTTAAACAACTTTCAGGTTTGTAAGTAGCCGTGCCGAGACTTGAACCAGGTTCTTTCTGACTAAAGAGTTTGTGCTTATGACCAAAAATGAATTATGGCTCTGTAACAATGGCCTTGAGGACGTCAGGGATGGTGAGAATGGCACAAGATAGAGCAAGTTTTACATCTGTTTTTTATAGATCATGTTGTGTATGTTGCTCTGAGGCATTACGGACTCAATGGAACCTCACAACAATACCATATCCCTTAAGTACAGGGATGCTTAAATTACTTTTCTGATTCAGAAATAAAGTGAATACTAAGAGAGAGGGGAAATCATGATTCTAAAGTAAGAATTTACAGATCTGAAATGACAGACATTAAAGACAGAATAATTATTGAGGCATTAAAGAGGGAAATGGTACAGAAAATCACAATAGCTGATTAAAAGTGGTAGAATAATCAGAAGCTATTGTTACATGGCATTAAATCAGAACTGACTCATAGCACACCCTCCAGTGGGTTTTCAGAGACTGCAAATCATACAAGAGGAGATTTCCCATCTATCTCCTGTGGAACAGCTGGTGGACTTGAACTGCCTGCCTTTTGGTTGGTAGAACAACATCTTAACCACAAAGCTAGCAGCGCCCACCCCTTCATCACAAATAGAATCACTCAAATAATATGAAGAAAACAGAATGACCACTGGGGTATTCAGAACCTTCGAATATGCTACCCACCACTTCTCTATACTCTGTACACAGGTGTCACCCTTCATTTACACAATCTGAAATCTGAGCACTGAAGGTGAAAACAAACAGTGTGCTCTGAAGCATAAAGAACCACGTTAAAAGCAGATGTTGGTTTCATCTCACTAATGCACTACAGTAACATTGGGGTTTTTACCTTTGTCTTTTTTTAGATGATGAAGATACTTCCTTCCCTGGTCCCTGATAGTTAATGGTTACACCTGCATTAACATCGCAGTATAATTAGACCTGTTATATGAAATCACACGAAGTTAACCTACTGCTTTTCTTATCTATGCGTTTTCAAATGGAGTTAACTGTAATGAAGGCATCTTTTATTTCCAGGTATTAGCTAAAGGAGGAAAATATAAATTGTCAGTTCTTCTGAGGCACAAGGAGTCTTACATGATGGGCAAGTGATATAATTCCAGTAGAGCATGGAGTAACCTATTAGGAGTTAAGAATGGGTTGAAAATAGAACACACAGGAGATGCACCAATACAATGTGATAAGACAAGGGGCAAAGAAATTAGGGAAAGATCAAATGAGACTGACGTGGATTTTGTAATTTATTGTAATTTGTGTTGGAACTTGTAGCTAAGGCAAAGAAAGGTATCTAAATTCTTAGGCAAACAGTGAATATGATGGGTCTATCAACGAACACAGAAACTAGAGTTGGAATGATATCGAGCAGGGCAGATGAATTTTATGTCAGATGTATTCAGTTGGAAAGACTGAAAAATTTTGAAAAACTGTCAAATTAAGGCAGATTATATATGATCTAGTGGGATTCTGGTGGTATGCTGTAGTTATTGTTGTTGTTGTTGTTAGGTGCTGTCAAGTTAAGTGGCTCGTAGCAACTCTATGAATAACTAACCTGAACCATGCCCTGTCCCATGCCATCTTCATCATCTCTGATATACGAAAGGCCACTGCAGAAGTCACTGTCAGTCCATCTCACTAGGGATCCTATTTCCTTCACTCATCCTCCGCATTCCTAAGCATGGTGTCTCTTTCCAAGGACTAAGCTTGCCTAGCTACATGTCTGAAGTCTGACAGACCAAGCGTCTCCATCTTTGTCTCCAAGGAGCACTGTGGCTGCACTTTCTCCAAGACCTGTGGGTTTGCTCGTTTGGTGCACTCCTCTCCAGCACCACAACTCAAAAGCATCGATTCTTTTTTTGTCATCCTTCGCAACAGGTCTAGTTCTTTGATGTATGGCAGGTGACTGAGAAGACTGTGAAGCAAACCGAAACTATAAACTCAATGACCGGCATCTCTGCTGGATTGGATCCACTAGTGGCTCCTCAGGAGAAAGATGGGGAGTCTCCCCCCATCGTGAACTACAGACTCAGAAAGCTAATGCAGGGTTGCTATGACTGTGAGCTGACACACAGGGGTTTTGGAGGGTATGTGGCCTATGGAATTCTGGCGACATTATGTGTTGGGCTACTAGCCAAAAGGTTACTTATTTAAATTACAAGGGAAAGATGAGCAGTCCCCTCCTATAAAGATGTATAGCTCTTGGAAACCTGATGAAGGGTGATCATGAGTAAAAAAAATATTTAAATGACAGTGGGTCTAGTTTTGAGTTTGGCATATAGCCCATTTTAGAGTCTTATTTTTGCGCAGTGAGGTCTGGCACAGAAATGTAGAAATAGGAACCTTCCTTCTGTTCCAAACAACTGTATAATATGCAAGGAAAACAGACCTAGGGAATAGATTCAGGGTTCACTGACTGTTAGTGGCAGCACCGAGAGAACAGGGGAAGGCAGCTGAGAGGGCTGGGGGAAAGACAACAGTATAGGAAGCAGGGAGAGAAGAGCGGTCTCAATGTGCATACATAAGGAAGGGGGTGGTGCCTTCACTATTTGAAACATCATTAGGTATTTTGGAAAATAAAATACAAGATGTGGTGTGCAAAGGGTGGAAAGGAAGGAAAGCAAGTGTGAGAACAGACACCAAGTTTTTTCTGTGAAGATGAGAGAAATAACACTGAGATCTCATGCTGGTGAAGAGGAGGAGTAGAGCATATGATATTATTGGACCAAGCTGTGTAAAATCACTTGAGTACTATGAAATATGGTTCAAAATCCCTATCAAAGTAAAAACAAATGGAATTTGAAAGTTTACATGTATTTTAAACTAAAGCCCAGATGAGAGACTCAGGTTTTCACTGCACACTACCAAACCCTTGTTGTCGATATTGTTATGTGCTGGCGAGTCTCTTGCAACTCATACCGAGCCTATGTACAACAGCTCTGAACCCTGTCCTATCCTGAGCCAATCTCACGGTCTCTGACACACCTACCACCATAATCCCAGTCAATCCATCTCACCTGGGGTCTTCCCCTCCTGCACTCTCCATCCCCCCTTCTGAGCATAATGTCTTTCTCCAAGGACTGATCCCTCCTGGTGATGTGCCCAAAGTATGTGAGAAGGAGCTTCAAAATCCTTGTCTCCAAGGAAAGATTGTTTTCACACTCCCCAGAACAGATCTGTTTGTTCTCTTGGTAGTCCGTAATATGTTCAATACTCTTTCCCAGCACCACAACTCAAAGGTGTTCATTCTTCTTCTATCATCCTTATTCATTGTCCAGCTCTCTGATGCCTAACAAGTCATTGCAGAGAGCCTGGCTTGGATCAGGTGTCCCTTAGTCTCTTGACTGACATCGTTGCTCTTCAGTACTCTGAAGAGTTCCCTGACAGCAGACTTTCCCAATACAATTCACCTTTTGATTTCCTGACCAAGTATGTTGGTTGTGGAACCAAGCAAGATGAAACTGTTAACAATCTCAATCTCTTCAACATCTATCACAATGCTGCCAATTGGCCCAATGGTGAGAATCTTTGTTTTCTTGATGTTGGGCTTCAATCCATATTGAAGGTTTCAATCCTTGATCTTCTGCAGTAAATGCCTCTGGTCCTCCTCAGTTTCAGCAAACAAGGTTGTGTCATCTGCATAGAGAAGGTTGCTGATATGTCTTTCTAGTATAAATCCCTACTGTACAACTTTTGTTATTTTGAACCATGCAGTATTTCCTTGCTCTGTACCGATGACTGCTTTCTGGTCCCGGTATAGTTTCACATAGCACAAATAAGTGTTTTGGGACACCCATTGTTCTCAAGATTAGCCACAGGTTGTTGTGATTTACACAGTCAAATGCTTTTGCATAGTCAATGAAACACAGATAGACACTCCTGTTACTCTCTGCTTTCCGCCAAGATTCATCTAACATTGGCTATAATAGCCTTAGTGCCATGTCCTCTTCTAAACCCAGCTTGCATATCTGGCAATTCTCTGCTGATGTTTCAATGATTTTTTAAATAATCTTCGGTAGAAGAAGTGTGATGTCAGGACTGGTGGAAGATCTATCAACAATCTGCGTTATGCAGATGGCACACCCTGCTTGCTGAAACAGAGGAGGACCTTAAGTGCTTGCTGCAGAGGGTCAAGGACTGCAGCCTTGATTGAGGTACAATATCAAGAAGACAAAAATTCTTACCACTGGACCAATTAGCAGCATCAGGATGGATGGTGAAGAGACTGAGATTGTTCACAGCTTTAGTTTGCTTGGCTTCACAGTCAACACTCTTGGCATCAGAAGCCAGGAAATTAAAAGACATACTGAGATGGGAAAGTCTGCTGTTAAGGACCTCTTCAGAATACTGAAGAGCAATGTTGTCACTCAGGAGACTGAGGTGCATCTGGTACAGGCCATGGTCTTTGCAAGCACTTGTTATGCATCAGAGAATTGGACAATGACTAGGGAGGGTAGAAGGAGATTGATGCCTTTGAGCTGTGGTGCTGGAGAAGAGTAGTGAGTGTGCCATGGACTGCTAAGAAATCAAACAGATTCATCCTGGAAAGGGTTAAACTGGGCTGCTCTGTGGAGGCAAGGATTCTGAGCCTTCCTATGACATACTTTTGACATGTTGTAAGAAGGAACCGGTCCTTGGAGAGGGATATCATGCTTGGGAAGATCCTCTATGAGGTGGATTGATTCAGTGACCTGGGTAATCTGGATGAGTGTGTCAGAGCCAGTGTGATTGGCACAGGATAGAGCAGGGTTTAGGGCTGTTGTACATAGGGTCGCTATGAGTCGCAAGCGACTCAACGGCACATAACAACAACAACAACAAGGATTTTGCTTGCATGTCATATTAGTAATATTGTTCGATACTTTCCACACTCTGACAGGTCATTTTTTTTTTTTTTGAATGGGAATAAATATGGGTCTCTTCCAATTGGCAAGGTTGTTGTCCTCCAGGTTTTTTGACAAAATCTAGTGAAAGTATCCAGAGCTGCATCTGTTTGCTGGAATATGTCTATGGTATTCCATCAATACCTGGAACCTTATCTTTCCAATTCCTTCAGAGAAGCTTGAACTTCCTCCTTCATCATCACTGCCTCGAGATCATATGCGATTTAATGAAATTCTTCTATGTCAGCCAATTATTTTTGAGACAATGATTCTGTGTACTCCATCTTCTTTTGATGCTTTCTGGATCATTCCAAATTCTGCCCATAACATCCTTTAAGTATTGCAACTCGAGGCTTCAATTTTTTCCTCAGTTCTTTCAGTTTAAGAAATGCTGAGCCACTCCAGTTCTTTGCACATTTCATTACAATATTTTGTCTTCCTGAGCTGCCCTTTGAAATCTTCTATTCAACTCCTTAATGTCTTCATTTCTTCCCTTTGCTTTGGCTTCTCAATGCTCTAGTGCAATATTCAGATTCTCTTCTGACATCCACTGTAGTCTTTGCTTAATTCTCTGTCTTTATAATGTCCTTTTGCATTCTTCACGGATGACATTCTTTTGTTTTGTCTTGATACTGATTTATTTACAAAATTTGAATACATTGTTGTTTCCAAAGTTTGAATACAATGTTTGTCCACAAGAGATCATTCCCAATTCCCTCACAGCTCAGCCCATCCAGTTGTGCTGTGATTAACATCCCATCACCACCCCTGCCCATCCTTAACTCTCTGCTCCCACAACCTTGGATCCTCATACTCCTTCTACAATAATGGTTTTATACAGTATTTGTCCTTGTGAGACTGAGTTAACTCTGCATAATGCTCTCCAGTATTTTCCAAGTTAGGAATTTACAAAATCTTTGTTCCTGAGTGTTTTGTAGTAGTTCATTGTATGAATGTATCACAACTTCTCAATACATTCATTTGTGGTTGGACATCTGGGCTATTTCCATGTTCTTGTGACAGTTAATAACACTGCTATGAATGTTGGTGTAAAATCTTCATTTGAGTCTCAGTTCTCATTTTCTAAGTTTATTCCAAGCAATGGAATAGCTGTGTCATATGTAATTTCTACGTTCAGCTTTTTGAGGAAGTGCCAAACTCCCTTCCAGTGCGGTTGAATCAATTGATGAAAGAGACCTTCTAAAGATTAAATCCCTATGTTCATCAAAAACTTTTTCCAACTGGGTGAAAAGAAAATCTACAGACTGGGAACAAACATTTGGTAATACCATCTCAGAGAAGAGTCTCATCATGAAAGTCTATAGAATACTTCTGGGCCTCCAGAGGAAAAAGACTGATAAGCCAATTACAAAATGGCTAGAAGACATAGAAAGAATTTTCACAGAGGAAGATGTTTGAATGACAAACAGACACATGAAGAAAAGCTCAAAATCACTGGCAATAAGAGAGATGAAAATCAAAATCACAATGAGATACCACCTCACTCCTAGCAGTGGGAAAATTTAACAAAACAGCAAGTAATAAATTTTGGAGACTGTGGCGAGATAAGAACTCTTACACTTTGTTGGTGGGATTGTAAAATGGTACAACCAGCTGCCCTTTTATGATGGTTCAGGCCTCCATCCACTTTTGTTCTCCTATTTCCTCTCCACACCACTTTGACGCTGGTACTCCTGGTGTGCAAACTCCACAGTGGAGAGTGTAAAAGTCCTTGTACAATTTTATTTTCCCTCCATCATTGCTTTCCTGTCTAATTCTGATGGGAGGCATCCATTGCTAGATTTGACAATATTATGAGTTATACTTCCAGCCTTGGGTCATAGGTTCAAGACTTTACAGTTACAGAAGATATAAGTCATTGTAACTATTTTTTTCCTCCACTTTCAGAAACAAGTTGTTATCGAGAGGGGCCATTGATTCACGTACAATCCACCAGTCTAGGCCAAGAAATTTGGAGGACAGCTGTCTGACCAACAGATTGGAAGAGGTCCATATATGTTCCAATTCTCAAAAAAGGTGATCCAACAGAATGTAGGAACTATTGAACAATATCAGAAATAAGAAATGCTTCAAAGTGCTTCCATTCAGAAGCACGAACAGAACAATCATACTTCATGTGTCTCTTCTCTGTGGCATCTGCTCTGTCACTGGCACCTGACAGAAGTCTAACTGACATCTGGCAAACAGAACTGAAAGTCAAATGGATAACTGGAGCTGGAGACATGGGTGGGATCCAGACCTGTGACTCAGGATAATTTGCTTTCAATGGCAATCCAAAAAAAAGGCTGTGTCTAGGGTCTGTAGTATACTTTAAAAGAAGTTATAAAATAATTTTAAAACAAATTGTGCATGAATGTATAGATTTGGAAAATGATAGTTTGTAAGATGAGTAAATTTATATGTGTGTATACACATAAACATGAATGAATAATCAAACACATTTCTATACAAACAATTATCTTCCAGTTGATTCTGACCCTGACTTATGGTGGCCCCATATTATGTATAAAAAGTGCAAGGGTCACGTGGAAATAGTCATATCTCTGTTCACAGTATCAATAGCACAAAATCAATTCCCATGAGTTCAGATATGTTCCCCATGCTCCTGTATCACTTTCTACATATCGCAACACCAATCTTACTGCTTTTCTGGGTCCAATGCCCGACATGATAGGTCATAGACCACGTATAACCATATTTGAGAAGTTAAAAGGTTATAATGCAGATTAATAAGACAGCTCCAGAAATGTACACAAAAGCACTTCAGCCTTGAGACTCATTGCTAAAGTGTTCCTAAGTTCTCAGTCTCACCAATATGAGCTTCCTGCCCCGAGTTGTCCAACCAAGTTCTCAGTCATGCCATGTGCTTTCCATCCCACCCACCCCATCCTCCATGGTCCCATCTCAAGTCAAATCTACAGTTCAGCTGTAGGTGTTGCTGTTGTGGGTGTAACTGGAGCAGGAAGAACATCCCACATCGTCAATGGCATCAAAAGATCTCTCACTCTAGCTTTTACTATTCAATGACAAGACTAGCCAGCCCCCTTGTAGAATGCTGAGACTGGCCAATCTCCTTATAGGATGGTATAGAGCCAATGCCCTTGTGGATAGGCTAACACACACTATTTGCATATCCCCACCCATTTCCATAACATCCTTACTCCTTAATATAATAACTTCTTCAACATAAAACAAACAGTTACTCTTTTAGCTACCAAAGGCCATTGTGAATGATAAACTTTAGATAGATAGATTTGGTTTCTGAGCCTGCAAACCTTACTAGGAAGAAGCTGCCGCATTGTTCTCCTTCAAGGTTGCTAATGGATTTAAATCCAACTTCTGGTTATCAGTCCAATGTGTAATGTAATAAACCAGGTTATAATGTTAACAGAGAAGCAACAGAAAGATAAGCAGGCTGAAGCAATATAACAGGAGTGGGGAGCAATGAGGCAAACTTGAGTGCATGGACCTCCCTGGAAAGAGGACTCCTTCTATCATGATAAACAGAATGTGGCCTTGTGATTAACACACACTCTAACTGAAGAAAAAAATGTGTACACTCTAAATGCTTATGTGACATTTTATATTATAAATACACTAGCAAGAAAATAAAAATCACCTGGGTATACACATCAATGCTATAATTCTCATTCGGGTATTTGCTAAAACTTGACAATTCAAATTTAGTAACACAAGAGGGAAAAAAATTGAAGGATTTTTGTTACCCCAGAACAAGTAATTTTTTGCACTAAAATTGTTCAGTTATCCTTTCGATTCTAGTTTTCAATTCTATAAATAAGCATATAAATCAATCTTCTCCTGTGATAAATAAATATGTAAATTAAAATATACCATTTGAAGCTACTTTTCTTAAAATCAGATCATTGACAACTTCAGTCATTTCTCCATCTGTCATGATGTTGCCTATTGGTCCAGTGGTGAGGATTTCTGTTTTCTTGATATTGAGATGTAACCTACATATTTAGAAGGCTAGCCAAGCCCCCTACAGTCTTTAAACTTTTGCAGCAAGTGTTTCAAGTCTTCCTCACTTATAGGAAGCAAGGTTGTGTCGTCTGTATAATGAAGATTGTTGATGATTCTTCCTCCAATCCTAATACTATATTCTTACGCATATTGTTCAACTTCTAGAATTAGTGACTGAATGGGTACAGAGGAAAGATACAACTCTGATGCACATCATCCCTGATTTTGAACCATGCATTATTCCCTTGTTCTGGTCTAACTACTCCTTGTATTATATATTGATTTAGTATGAGCACAGTTAAGTGCTTTGGAATTTCCTCTCTTCTCAATGCTAGCCATAATGTGTTATGATTCACACAGTTAGGTGCCTTTGTATAGATAATAAAACACAAGTAAACACCTTTCTGGTATTCTCTGCTTTTAGTTAGATCCATCTGACATTAGCAATGCTATTCCTCAAGACATCAGCCATGACTTCTTTTGAGTTCAGCTTGACTTTCTGGCCATTCTATGTCAACATACTATTCTAGCTGAATCTCTTACTCTAATTTGGCCAGGTTGCTACGTTCCAAATTTCTTGGCATAGACTAGTGAGCTCTTTCTGTTTGCTGAAATATGTCAATTAGCATTCCATAAATTCCTAGGACTTTTTTTTCCTAATGTCTTCAGAGAAACTTGAACATCTTCCTTCATTATCATCAGTTCTTGATCACATGTGACTTCTTAAAATGGTTCCTTTCTGCCCAGTTATTTTTGGTACAATGGCTATGTATTCTTTCCATCATCTTTGGATGCTTCCTACACTCAGTCAAGATTTTGCCCATAGAATGCTTCAGTATTACAACTCAAGGTTTCAGTTTGTTTTCCAGTTTTTTCAATTTGAGAAATGCAGTCAAGTTCTTTCCTTTTGATTTTCTGACTCCAGCTCACTGAATATTTCATTACAATACTTTATTTGCCACCCCGCTGATTTTATAAAACTTCTGTTCAGTTTTTTACTTCAGTACTTCTTCCCTTTGTTTGGACTCTCACTGTTCTAGTGCAATTTGATGGCACCTACTAGCAACAACAATAGTTCTCTGGGTGATTTCACACTGGATAGCTCAGAGCATTTAATAAAACTGAGATACAAAGGACCTCACCGACACAGAGAGGAAAAGAAACTCCTAGTTGTCATCCCAAACAAACCCCACATCATCACCATCAAATTAAGCGATTTCTAGTGAGCCCATAAGAGCAGAACTGCCAAACAGAGTTTCCAAGGTCATAAATCTTTTGGAAGCTGATTTTTTACCACTTTCTTTCATGAACCAGGTTTGAACCTTCGTGTAAGCAGCAGAATGCTTAACTACTGCATCGCTGGGGTTCCTCAGTTCCAATTTTAAAAACCCAACCCCACTGCTGTCAAGTGACTTCTAACTCCCAGCCACCCTCCAGCAGGTTTCTAACAGGAGGAGACTGCTCATCTTCATTCCTTAGAGCTGCTGGCAGACTCAAACCTCCAAAGACAATCTTTTGTGTTAGCAGCACAATTTACTATGTCTGCGAGGAATGTGGCATCCGGAATGGAGGAAGATTCATCAACAACCTATGTTATGCAGATGACACAACTTTCCTTGCTGAAACTGAGGAGAACCTGAAGGGCCTGCTGCAGAAGATCAAGGACTACAGACTTCAATATGGATTGAAGCTTAACATCAAGAAGACAAAGATTCTCACCACTGGGGCAAACGGCTTCACCATGATGGATGGAGAAGAGATCGAGGTCATTAACAGTTAGCTTAGTAGGCTCCTCAATCAACACTCTTGGCACCAGCAGTCAAAAAAATCAAAAGACAAACTGCATTAGGTAAATCAGTTCAGGGACCTTTCCAGAGTACTGGGAAGAAATGATGTCAATGTAGAGACTAAGGTGCATCTGGTCCAGTCCATGGTCTTTATAATTCCTTGCTATGCATCCAAGAGCTGGATAATGACTAAGGATGACAGAAGAATTGAAGCCTTTGAGTTATTGTGCTGGAGAAGAGTCTTGAACACAGCATGGACCACCAAGAAAACATACAGGTCTGTCTTAAAGAGAGTGAAATCAAGCTTCTCCTTGGAGACTAGAATTTTGAAGCTTGGTCTCACATACCTTAAGCATGTGGCCAGGAGAGACTAATCCCTGGAGAAGGACATCATGCTCAGAAGGGTGGAGAGACAGCACAGGAAAGGAAGACCCCGGGTGAGACTGATTGTACAGTGACTGAGGCATTCAGGGTTGGTGGGTCGGAGTCAGTGAGACTGGATCAGAACAGGGTAGGTTTCATAGCTATTGTACATAGGATCACTATGAGTCTCAGGTGACTCAACAACACATAACACCACCAATAACACCAGAGCTCCTCTCAGTCCCCAAAGAAGTTATAAATAAATGGCAGGAATTTGGTTTTCAATGTAGTTCTATAAGAAACTCGTAATGCTTTGAGTAGGATAGTGATTTGCTCAAAATATTATGATTTGCAATTATGTTAAAGAAATCAAGCAACAAAAAATAACATAGTTCACAGGCTTTTTACAATTAGCAACTTCCAATAGACCCTCACCATATGCAATTTTAAATAAGTCAGTGACTACAGGCAAAGCATAGAATGCCTTGCACAGTTTTCATAAAGTGACAGCCAATGAGTTAATGTAAAATACAGGTGTACTCTGGTTGCATAGTGTGTAACAAATCTGGGTGCAAACCGAAAGCATAGTGGCATGAAGTCACCAGCCACTACTTGAGAGAAAGGTGGGGCAGATTCACAGCCTCAAAAACCTGATGGAAGGTTGCTATGGAATGGAATTGACTTGAAAACAATGGATTTTGTTGGGTTTTTAGGTATGTTGTTGATGTTGTTGTTATGCACTATAGAGTTGCTTGCGATTCTTAGTGACCCTATGGTACAACAGCCCTAAACCCTGCTCTATACCCATTACCCCAGTGGCTGAATCAATCCATTTCATCAATGGTCTTCCTCTCCTGATCTGTCCCTCCACCTTCCCGAGCATGACGTTCCTCTCTAAGGACTGACCCTGCCTTGCAACATGTCCAAAGTATGTCAGATAAAGCTTCAGAATCCTTGCCTGGCTTCACCCTCTCTAGAATGAAATAGTTTGTTCTCCTAGCAGTTTATAGTATATTAAACATTCTTCTCCGCAGCTCAAACACATCAACTCTCCTTCTATCATCCCTAGTCATTGTCCAGCTCTCTGATGCACAGCAAGTAACTGAAAAGACCCTGGCCTGTATCAGGTGCACCTCAGTCTCCAGACTGACATCATTGCTCTTCAGTACTTTGGAGAAGTCTCTGACAGTAGACTTTCCCATTGTAATATGTCTTTTAATTTCCTGGCTGCTGGCACCAAGAGTGTTGATTGTAGAGCCAAGAAAACTGAAGCTGTCAACAATCTCAATTTCTTCATCATCTATCATGATGCTGCCAATTGGTCCAGTAGTGAGAATTTTTGTTTTCTTGATTTTGAGCTTCAATCCATGTTGAAGGCTACAGTCTTGGACCTTCTTCAGCAAGCGCTTCAGGTCCTCCTCAGTTTCAGCAAGCAGGGTTGTGTCATCTGCGTAACACAGATTGTTGATGAGCCTACCTCCAATCCTGACGCCACACTTCTCCTCATAGAGCCCAGCCTCCTGGATAATCTGTTCTGCATAAAGATTGAAAAGATATGGAGACAGGACATATACTTGATGCATACCTTTCCCAATTTTGAACCACGGTAGATAAAAAGGAAATATGGGAACCTTGGAAATTCCTGAATTTGCAAAATGTCAATTAATAGTAACATAATACCATTTATGCAATGGATAAGAGTAAAATTAAAAGTCATAATATATGGCTGTGTGTGCTCTCCTTCACCCAAAAGAAAAGGGTCTCAAAAAAAGAAAAAAGAAGAAAAGAAAAAGATGGTCTTGGGTGACAACTAGACTCCTTATAAACAACTTTCAGATGAACTACTATTGCAAAGAGTTCAGTGCCTCAGCAGGAATGTAATGCTTCCGATATGAACACCTCTGCCTACCTGGGACTCTGGAATACTGAGCAGTGCCTCTACATCAGCTGTTTCCCATCTCCGCTACAGTGCTAACACAGAAGCGTAAATCCTGTGGAAAGAACATGGGTTTCCCACAGCTTTCAGAAGAGAATCAAGTCAAGAAAACTTGGCAACTCAAAATATAAAAAAGCCCATCTGTTATTCTTAAACAGCCATGTGTATAGCTTTGTAACTTCTTTATAAGTTAAGAAAAAAAAGTCTTAAAATAAAGCCATTTAAATATCTTCCTTTGTGAAAAATAAACCCATTTAAATATCTTCCTTTGTGAAAATTCCTTCTATGTCTTTTGCCCATTTTGTAATTGGATTATCAGTCTTTTTCTTCTTCTTGTGCAGGCTCAGGAGTATTCTGTAAACTTTTGTAATGAGACTCTTGTCTGATATGGTATTGCCAAATGCTTGCTCCCAGTTGGTAGGTTTTCTTTTCACCTTGTTAAGAAAAGATTTTGAGGCACACAGGTATTCAAGGCCCTATTCATCAATTTTATCCTCTTCAGATTGTGTACTTGGCAATGTCTTTATACCATAGATGAGGCCTTCTAAGCTTGATCCCAGTTTGTCTCCTATGAACTTTATGATTTTGGACTTTACTACCAGGTCTCTGATCCACCTTGAGTTGATTTTTGTGTATGGTGTGAGATGTCTAAATAAATGGCAATAAGAGAGATGCCACTCAAAACCACAATGAGATACCATCTCACTCCAGTAATAGTGGCAAGTTTAACATGACAGCAAGTAATAAATGTTGGAGAGGAGGATGTGATGAGATAGGAACTCTTCTAATTATTGGTGGGATTGTAAAATGACACAATGATTCTAAAAGGCAGTTTGGTGCTTCCTCAAAAAGCTGAAAATATAAATTCCATATGACCCTGCTATTACACTGCTTGGAATACACCCTGAGAAAATAAGAACCGAGGCACAAAGAAAGACTTGTACAACAATGTTCATAGCAGCTTTATTCACCATTCCAAGAACATGAAAACAGCCAGATGTTCAACCACAATCTAATGGATTAAGAAATTATGTTACCTTCATACAATGGAATACTAGACAGCACACAGGAGCAATAATTTTGTAAATTATTAC
The DNA here is from genome assembly GCF_000299155.1 of Elephantulus edwardii. NCBI lineage: Eukaryota > Metazoa > Chordata > Mammalia > Macroscelidea > Macroscelididae > Elephantulus > Elephantulus edwardii. The sequence continues at coordinate 5,902,765 of NW_006399954.1, forward strand.
CTAACTTGGGAGGGACTGGAGAGCATTATGCTGAGTGAACTAACTGTTCCACAAGGACAAATATTGTATAAAACCATCACTGTAGATTGCATATGAAGATCCAACCAGAGGAGGGCAGAAACAGAGGGATGAGGACGTGCGCGGGGTTAAGTGGCGTTAATCATGAGGCTGTACAGTTTGGGTGGTGGGGTGAGGGAAATTGGAAGAATCTGGTCTGAAAAACAATGTATTAGAATTCTGTAAATAAACTAGTATAATAATAATAAAGGATATTTGTTTTGTTGTTGTTGTTATGTGCCATCAAGTCGCTTGCGAGTCACAGCGACCCTATGTACAACAGCCCTGAACTCTTCTCTGTCCCATGACAATCTCACTGTCTCCGACACACCCACTCCGATTACCCGTCACTGAATCAATCCACTTCACAGAGGGTCTTCCCCTCCTGCACTGTTCCTCCACCCTACCAAGCATGATGTCCCTCTCCAAGGACTGGTCCCTCCTTGTAACATGTCCAAAGTATGTCAGACAAAGTCTCAGAATCCTTGCCTCCAAGGAGCAGCCTGGTTAACCCTGTCCAGGATGAGTCTGTTCATTTTCTTAGCAGTCCATGGTATATTCAATACTCTTCTCCAGCACCACAGCTCAAAGGCACCAATTCTCCTTCTATCATCCCTAGTCATTGTCCAGCTTTCTGACGCATAGCAAGTGATTGCAAAGACCATGGCTTGTATCAGACACACCTTAGTCTCCAAAGTGACACCATTGCTCTTCAGTACTCTGCAGAAGTGCCTAACAGCAGACTTTCCCATCACAATGTTGTTGTTGTGTGCCATTGAGTCGCTTGCGACTCATAGTGACCCTATGTACAACAGCCCTAAACTCTGCTCTGTCCTGTGCCAATCGCACTGTCTCTGACACTCCCATCCCAATTATCCCAGTCACTGAATCAATCCACCTCATAGAGGGCCTTCCTCTCCTGTGCAATACGTCTTTTAATTTCCTGGGTGCTGTGCGAAGAGTGTTAATTGTGGAGCCAAGCAAACTAAAGCTGTGAACAATCTCACTCTCTTCACCATCCATCCTGATGCTGCCAATTGGCCCAGTGATGAGAATCTTTGTCTTCTTGATAGTGAACCTTAATCCATATTGAAGGCTGCAGTTCTTGACCCTCGGCAGCAAGCACTTCAGGTCCTCCTCAGTTTCTGCAAGCAGGGTTGTGTCATCTACATAATGCAACATTGTTGATGGATCTTCCACCAATCCTGGTGCCACACTTCTCCTCACAGCCCAGCCTCCTGGATAATCTGTTCTGCATATAGGCTGAAAAGGTATGGAGATGGGACACATCCATGGCATAAACCCTTGCCAAAAGAAATTTTAAAATAAATAAAATAAAGCCATTTAGCATGGAGCAAACACAAGGGAGAGAGTAACTGTCAGCCATCTGGTCACCTGCCTCATTCCCAGCCCGGGTACTCGCGAGCTGACACTGACTCCCAACAGTCAGAGCTGACCATGGGGTTCTCAGTGGCTTATTTCCAAAAGCAAATCAGCGAGCCTGTCCTCTGATGCAGTTCTGGATAGACTCTAACCTCCCAATCCGCAGTCAAACACTTAGTCAAACACTTCAAACATGGATTGAATTGTCTCCCAAAATGAGTGCTTGCTTGGCTGAGTCATGATTCTCTGTTTTCGATGTAATTCTGTAAGGCAGTTGTTACGTGAGCACCCCACATTATGTGACAAGTAAATCAGATGTAAAATGATTAAGGGTAGAATACAACATCCTTAATCCCATCCCAGGCCAGATCTGATGTGAGGAGACTTTCCCTAGGATGTTGCCGGAATTACCTTTTCCCTTACAAGAGAAAAAAAAGAGAAAGAAGGGGACTTACAACTGGCAAGAAAGAATGGTTGAGTGCATGTCGTTGGGATTCGGGTTCCTGCACTGGGAACCTTCTAGATCCAAGGCAGGACTGATGCCAAGAGGCATGGTGAGCTCCAAGGAATGTCAGACAAGGACTTTCCTCTTAAACTGTGACATAGCAGAGAGCAGAAAGTGTCCCTTATAGCTGGCACCATGAATTTAGACTTCTAGTTTCATAAACTGTAAGAAGAGAGCTTTTGTGGCCTAGTGGGTAAAGGGGTTTCACTGCCAATCTAAATGCATGTGGTTCAAATCTACATGTCACTCATAATGGATGGGCAATCTCCTTCTGTAAAATTTTCAGCCACTGAAAACCACCCGGAGGGTGAACTGAGTTGGTTCTGGCTTGAAATCTTACAACAGCAGCAGCAGCAACAACAAATTCAAAGAGATTCAATTTTTGTTTGTTAAAGCCATCTACTCCTGGTACTTGTTAATGGAATCACTAGATAACTAAGACCTATCTGTGCAAGGATTCCTGCTTCATTCTTATGCTGTTATAATTCCCACTTTTTTTCTATTTTGTTTTTTTATTTCTTTTTTCCCAATTTTTTATCATTATACTAATTTACTTATAAAATTTGAATGCATTGTTTTCCAGAACAGATTCTTCCAATTTCTCTCACTCCCCCACCCATCAAATTGTACAACCCCATGATATATCCCCACCCACCCCCCTGCTCTGCACATCCTCATCCCTCTGCTCCCATGCACCATCCCCCTTGGATCCTTATGTTTATTCTACATAATGGTTTTATACAATATTTGTCACAGAACACCACCTTTCAGAGAAAGAACTGTATACAAATCTGCCTAAAAATGTTGAAGTGTCATCTCAATTGAAATAGAGAAATGTAATTTTTAAATGTCTAATCTCCTACATTAAACAATTAAAAACATTCTTCTAGGTCATATAGCCCTGGTGTGTCCACCTGCCATACAGAAGTAACGTGTGGTTGCTGTGAAGCTGAACACTGTGACACTGATGTGTCAAATGCGTTAATGGTTACCTATGGTGGACAGTGGTTGGTGGAGTTCCTTGATTAAAACAAGCTTGGCAGCAGGAGTAGCATCCACTTCCGAAATAGCTTGCCTCTGAAAATCCTATGAACTGGAGAAAGTATGAAAGTCATACAAGTGTTGAGGTCGTTCGTTCATAGGGTTGCTATCATTCATCTACGACTCGATGGCACTTAACAACAACAACAATCTCCTATAAACTACTAAATATTAATCCCATATTGCTATTGTTTTTTCTTCAATTCAACATGTGGAGGAAAGGATGGTAATAAAGAATTAATATTTAGAAGTTTATACATGAGATATTTAAAAATTCCATTTTAAATTTCAATTGAGATATTTCAGTATTTGTGTAGACCGACTTTTATAAAGTTGTTCCTGGTTGTAGAACTGTTATGGACTTTTCCAAAGTTTTAAAGAGCAAGGATGTCAGTTTAAAGAGTAACGTGTGCCTCTTTATCCAAGCCATGATATTTTCAATTGTTTCCTATGCATCGAAAGGTGGGCAATGAATAAGGCAGGCCAAAGAAGAATTGATGCCTTTGAATTGCAGTGCTGGAGAAGAGTACTGAATATCCCATGCACTATCAAAAGAATAAACAACTACCTCTTGAAGACAGTGCAGTCAGAGTATTCCTTAAAAGCAAGTATGCGCCAGGTGTCATGAAGGATCACTCCTTGGAAAAAAGACACCATACTTGGAAAGGGGGAGGGTCATAGAAAGGGAGGAAGACTCTTAACAACATAACTGGCAGAGTGACTCTAAAAGGGGGCAATAGTAAGTACAGCAGAGATAGTACAGGGTAGGGCAAGTTTTGGATCTGTTGTTCACAGGGTCACTATGAGCTGTAGTTGACTTAATTGCACTCAGCACGACCACAATGTCCTTTTTTATTCCCAAGGAAGCAAACTTTCATTTTCTTTACTCAGAATTGATTGACCAGAAGTACAAAGAAGCCTCCCAAACCAGTGTGGCAGTGTGGAACTGTGGCAATGTGACAGCGTGAAACTGTGGCAATGTGACAGAGTGGAACTGTGGCAATGTGGCAGTATGACACTGTGACACAGTCGCACCAACCCTGGAGCACAGTGTAGCTCTTGTCTCTCTCTTTCACTCTCTCACACACAAACACATGCACCTTCACAAAATCTCAAAGGCCACTTTTGTTTGTTTTCCTTAAATAGACAATTCAGACTTGATAAGTAAGAGAAAAAGGTTTCCAGAGTTGAGAAAGGACAAAAAGCTGAGGAAGCTCTACTCAAATGGGCACACAAACGGGCAGGCCCTTGACAGGTGAGAATATAGAAGACAGATTGTCCTTTACAGAAAGCAAAAATCAGCATTTGAATGAAACCATTCAGGTTTACAGAAACAAAGGAAAGTTAAAGTTAGCCTAACCACAATTTCAGGCTTGCCTAACTTGTCAACATAATAAAAAAGTAAAGACAGAAAGGCTCTAATTAGGTGCAAAGGTGAGTAGACTTGAGATTTGTGTAGGGAGAAGGTTCTCCTAGACCCAGTGAAGATCCTGCCCTTGGAAAGGCACTGTGTGCAGAATCTATCCAAGAACTTACAGTAATGCCCATAGAGTGCAAAGCTTCAGAACAAGAAGAAAATAGTGGGGCCTTGGGGTTGTTTTAATTAGTTAGAGGATGTGAGTTATGTGTTCTTTGTACAATATATCCTTCTCCTTTAGGTCATCTCTTCAAAGAGGCTTTTTTTTTTTTTGCATTTGTCACACCTGACATTTGTTATGACCCTAAAGATTTACCTTTAGATCTTTATTATTTACTTTATTTACTCTGTATCTCCAACCCTCTCCTGCCCCCACATGAAGTACTCAGGGGGAAGATACTGTAACTGCCTTGTCCACTCAACATCTGTGGCTCTCTGTGCAGTACCTGGTACACAGTGATACATTCTGATTGATTGAATGAACAAATGAATGAATGGTGCCATTCCTTCTACCTGTAGAACTGACTACCAGAAACTAAAGCCTATCTAAAGAATCAGAATATTCCATTAACCTAATGAGTCTTGAAACTATTACTTTTTTTTCAAGTATATGTTGTTTAACGTATTTATTGCTCTGTGAGAGGATATGGGATACGTTTTACGCCCTGGATGTAGAATGTTTAATCAATAGTCACCATCAGGTCTTACAGGTCACCATTAGAGGTCCAGAAGGAACCATGGGGAAGAAGGAGAGTGTTTTATTAGCCAATATGTCCCATCTGGTCTTCTCTAATCATAAAAAAAAATAAATGATCCATTCCTGCTTTCATCTTTGCAAAATCACAATCAACAAGGACACAGAAGTCCTTAAACTCCACCTGGAAAAAAACCTCAGATAATGGAATGACCTCTAGAACTACTGACCAAAAACAAGAAGATCCTAGAATGAGGAAAAGTCTACAAAAGTTGACATTCCAGCTTGCTTTCTCTTTTTAATAGTAATGTTATGATTTCAAAAGGCTGAAATCCTTTTTAGTCCCGAGAATACTGGAGACGAGCTAGTCTCCTCTAGTGGGAAAGGGCCCAAGAGAAAGCTTTCATGGGGAATTCATTTACGTGTGTTCGGTCCCCTTGGAACAAATTTTCCATGTCAAATGAGGAAAACTCCTAAAATTTACATTAATCAGACACACACATAGCAAGGATTTCCTTGTCCATAGTCAAACACAAATTCTTAAATGTGACCTGCTAAGTACTTCCTGCACTCATGCAAAGTCTGGGAAACCTGAACTACATATTTTGAAACCTAGCAGTAGTGCTTTGAATGACATCTGTCCAGGTCATGAAACTTTTAGTTTCTAAATACCCTAAAGTATTATTCCATTCATACCACTGAATGTAGTAGGTAACCCTTAGTATCCAGGAGGCATTCTATTACAGCAACAACTGTTAAACGAAAAGGTAAATGAGAGTATTATTGACACTAAAATGATTGTCTTTTGAAAAGGTATATTGCTCTTTCCTCCCCCACAAGGCAGCAATAGTTCTATGAAACTTGACATAATCACATAGCACATTAAATTGGTAATTCCCAAGTGAATATTGTGTTTGTGCACTTTGCAGCCCATATCATAAAACATCAACTATGAAAAGAGTGTAGGTGACTGGAAATATCCAATCAAATATCAATGAATTAAAATACTCCACAGAGGTTTTGAAACACAAAAATCATTGTTGAGTTACGCTGAAGTTTGTCAAATATGGCACCTAATAGGTCATAAAAACAGAAATGAGCCATCCCACCATCAACGTTGCAAAAACAAGGGCAGCAGCTGCTACCACAGGTCCTTACACGCAGTATTTTACGCATCATGTAGTAAGTGCTTTGGGTAAACCTACCGAAAAACCAAGCCCGCTGTCATCAAGTTGATTCTGACTCACAGGGGTTCTAGGAAGGGCCAGCACTTCCCCGAATCTTTATAAACGCACACTCCCATATCCTTCACATGCACAACAACCAACTGGAATTTCTCATTTCTTAGTTAGCAGTCCAACATTCAGGTACTGTGTGAACAGTCTCAATTCACTAATGGGTAAAGTAAAACAGAAATCTGAACCATTCCCCAAGTATAGCATAGGTATGCTATGGTCCTGGAGAAGAGTTCTGAATATACCATGGACTGCTAAGAAAACAAACAAGTTTGTCTTGGAGAGGTTGAAGCCAGGGTGCTCCTTGGAGACAAGGATTCTGAGGCTTCGTCTGACATACTTTGGACACGATGCAAGGCAAGATCAGTCCTTGGAGAGGGACGTCATGCTTCGGAGGGTGGAGGGACAGCACAGGAGGAAGACCCTCTATGAGATGGATTGATTCAGTGACTGGCATAATGGGGATAGGTGTGCCAGAGACAGTGAGATTGGCACAGGACAGAGGAGGATTTCGGGCTGTTGTACATAGGATCGCTATGGGTTGTGGGCAACCTGATGGTACATAACACCACAACAACCCATCCTGTACACACAGTCCACTTATCTCTTGTACTCAAGACTAAGGAGAACACCTCTGGTTTTAAAACTTTTATTCACACCCATGAAGGTATTACTACTAACAATCTTTGCATGATGTATCTGGAATCTCCAGCACAAAGAGCTTTCCACAGAATTGGCCCTGACTCATGGTAACTCAAGGGTGTCCAAGTAGAACTGTACATCAGAGGGTTTTCAAGAGCTAGCTTCTCAGACCCAGCTAGCAGGGCATGTCTTCTGAAGCACTTCTGTGTGGACTGAAACCACTACTCTTACAATCAGCAGTGAGCATGGTTTGTCTTACGCTGAGGCTCAACTAAATAACCCACTGCCTTCATGTCAGTTTGAACTCACGACATCTCTCTGTCAGGTTTCCTAGGTTGTGAACTTTTATGGAAGGAGACTGTTCATTTTTCTTCCAAACAGCAACTGGTGGATCCAAACCCACCACTTTTTAGTTGGGAGCAGGATATGTTACCACTGTGCCACCAGATAAGCCCCATTTAAACAGCAAAACCCAGGTATTCAACTCCCCCATTGTGTTTTGAATGTCAAGAAACTAAGGAATACAAATTGAGTAAATATAACCTGATTTTGATTTTCACTTTGCAAAATCAGCCTTTCAAGGTATTACTGCATCGATATACATCCAAAGAGAATCATCAGCCTTCTCCCAGAAATGGCTGTGCCACTGTCAAAATGTACTGTAATCACAAGAGAGCTAGGAGCAGCAATAAGATGTATACACGTACAAAAGGAGCTAGGTGATCTCAAAACTTAGCTAAAAATGTAACAGGAGGAGAAAGCAATTTAAAGAGGGGGGGTGGGGAGAGCCAAAGTAAATGGAAAGTACAGGTATTCTCTCAAAGCTTTCAAGCAATGAATTCAAATTAGGTTAAATGAGCTGAACTAGATTTTTTTTATTTCCTTCCAAAATGTGTTCCTTTAAAAAAAAATACTGATATTTAGTACCAGCTTCCATTTGCATGGAAGCTTCTTATAGTTCTTCCTATTCTAGTCTATCATTAACAGTGCTGAGGTGTCTGATACATGGAGAGGTTTTCAACAAAATTGTATGGATTACTCATCTAGTCATTTGTAGGTTTACTTATGACCAGGAAACTGTATTTGCTCATATCCTGGAAAAAGAAAAATTAATGGACTATCTATGCCATGCAAGGCCTTCTACTTATATCAGGGAGCTCACGTGGCCTAGAGGTAAGGTATTCTGCTACCAATTCCACCAGATTCAAATCCACCAGATGCTCCATAGAGAAAGACGGGCACTTCTCTTGTGCAATTCGTAGCCTCTGAAAACTTGCTGGCTGGTCACTATGAGTTGTTTCTGACTTGAGGGCACACAACAATAACTTATACTTCTTTAATTACTAGCTTTACAGCTACCCAAAGTAAGAGCTTTTACATCCATTGTACAAAGAGAAGACTGAGCTTCAGACACATTATTATACAACAGATCTGGTGTTTGAAACAGAGTTTGTCTGAAACCAAATTCAAACTCATCGTATTAACTAGACTGTGGTCAAAAGCAGTAGGTCTTGAGTCAATTAAAACTCATGATCATCTCATGCGTGTCTGGGTAAAAACTGTTCCCCAAAACTTTCAACAAAGTGCCTCACAATCAAATTCTGGTTAGCAGCTAAGCATGCTAATCGTTCACACCACCCAGGAACTCTGTGGTGAGTTAAGGGAGCCACAGAGCTGTGGCTCTTGGTAACCCCCACAGAAGCCCTTCATTAGAGGTTTCTTAAGTAGTTTCACTCATCCAATGCCTACCTCATCAAAGTGGGCCTTCAGAATGGTCTGCAGAACAAAGAAAAAACTGTGGAAACGTCTTTCTTTAAACTACCACAAACTACTTATAGATAAGAAGGCCCTCTTATCTCAGAGAAGCACTAGGCTTAATAAAGTTTAAACAGTTACAAAGGTTCTAAGAAATAACATAATTTTTAAAGAATTTTAGAATTTTTTTAAATTATATAAATACAAATTATTTTTCATGTTTGCTTTTCTATGCTTTTCTTCAATTGCAAATAAAAGAGAGCACCATAAAGCATATAAAAGAAGACTGTAACCTCACTATCCAATTAACTCTAGTAACAATTTTTGATGGTATTGCCTTAGAATTTTTAATTGTGTATTAAAAGAAGATGGAAGGAATATATGGAGTCATTATATAGAAAGGAATTGGCAGATACAGAGGAATTTAAAGAAATAACATATGAGCAAGAGCCTATGGTGATGAAGGAAGAAGTTCAAGCTGCTTTGAAGGAAATAGCAAAAAATAAGGCCCCAGGAATAGATGGTATACCAATTGAAGTACTTCAGATAACAGATGTTGCCCTGGATGTGCTCACCAAGTTGTGCCAAGAAATCTGGAGAATAACCACTTGGCCAACTGACTGGAAGAGATCTGTATTTGTTCCCATTCCAAAGAAAGGTGACCCAACTGAGTGTGGAAACTACAGAACAGTGTCATTGATTTCACATGCAAGCAAGATTCTGCTGAAGATCATCCAAAAACGATTAGAACAGCACATCAGCAGAGAACTGCCGGAAGTCCAGGCTGGGTTTAGAAGGGGTCGTGGTACTAGGGATATCGTTGCTGATGTTAGATGGATCTTGGCTGAAAGCAGGGAATACCAGAAGAATGTCTATCTGTGTTTCATTGATTATGCAAAGGCATTTGACTGTGTGGATCATAACAAACTGTGGCTGACTCTGAGAAGAATGGGAATCCCAGAACATTCAATTGTGCTAATATGAAACCTATACTTGGACCAAGAGGCAATAGTCAGAACAGAGCAAGGTAACACTGCGTGGTTCAAAATTGGGAAGGGTGTACGCCAGGGATGCGTCCTGTCTCCATACCTTTTCAACCTGTATGCAGAGCAGATTATCCGAGAGGCTGGGCTCTATGAGGAGAATTGTGGCATCAGGATTGGTGGAAGATCTATTAACAATTTGTGTTATGCAGATGACACAACCCTGCTTGCTGAAACTGAGGAAGACCTCATGCACTTGCTGTGAAGGGTCAAGGACTGCAGCCTGGACTAAGGCTCAATGTCAAGAAGGCAAAGATTCTCGCCACTGGACCAATTAGCAGTGTCAGGATGGATGACGTAGAGATTGAGATTGTTCACAGCTTCAGTTTGCTCGGCTCCACAGTTAACACTCTTGGTACCAGCAGTCAGGAAATCAAAAAGCGTATCGCGATGGGAAAGTCTGCTGTTAGGGAGCTCTCCAAAGTACTCAGGAGCAACAGTGTCTCTCTGGAGACTAAGGTGCGCCTGATACAGGTCATGGTCTTTGCAATCGCTTGTTATGCATCAGAGAGTTGGACAATGACTAGGGAGGACAGAAGGAGAGTGGATGCTTTTGAGCTGTGGTGCTGGAGAAGGGTACTGAATATACCATGGACTGCCAGGAAAACAAACAGATTCATCTTGGAGAGGATTAAACCAAGCTACTCCTTGGAGGCAAGGATTCTGGGGCTTCGTCTGACATACTTTGGACATGATGCCCGGAGGGGCGTGTCCTTGGAGAGGGACATCATGCTTGGGAGGGTGGAGGGACAGCGCAGGAGGGGAAGACCCTCTATGAGATGGATTGCTTCGGTGACTGGGGTAATCGGGATGGGTGTATCAGAGGCGGTGCGGTTGGCGCAGGATAGAGCAGGGTTTAGGGCTGTTGTGCATAGGGTCGCTATGAGTCGGAAACGACTCGACGGCACATAACAATAATAACAAGGATACATAGGGTCGCTATGAGTCGCAAGCAACTCAACAGCACATAACAACAACAACAACAACAGGATGTGTTCCAAAGAGAGTACATAATCAGATACCTTAAAAAGTCCCCATGGTCCAGTAAATTACTTTCTACGGATTCTTCTAGCCATGGTCTTCACAACCTCACCACACAGGTGGGGAAGACAACACAAATGTGAGTTCCTCTGGTCCACCAGATGGCTTGCTAATAATGTAAGTTAGGTAAATAAAATGTGGGGGTTGCTGTTGTTGTGCACTGTCGAGTCAGAACCAACCCATAGCTGACTTTCCAGAAGGTTTTCAGAGGGAATTAATCACACAGGAGAAGACTGCCCATTCTTCTGTAGCAGAATAGCTGGTGGATTCAAAGCCATGTGCCTTCAGGATTGCAGCGCAGCTTCTTACCATTTAGGCCACCAGTTATTGTTGTTTCTGAGTACCACTGAGCTGGAACTGATCCACAGATGACCCTTCAGCAGCAGGCTTTTAGAGTAAATGCGTGGGAGGAGACTGTTCTTCCTTCTCCCACAGAGAAGCTGATGAGTTCAAACCGTATGCCTTTAGATTGCAGGGCAGTTTCTTACCATCAGGCCAACAGAGCTCCTGAGGCCACCAGTAGGGCCACACAAAGAAAACGTGCACAAAGTTAACACAGGTATTGATCAGTTTTGCTATTTGTCAGGTTTAGTGGTAATGAGTTGTGCTGCCAACTCAAAGGCATGTGGTTCAAATCCATCAGCTGCTCTGCTGGGGACAGACGGGCAATCTCCTCCCATGTGATTCTGACAACCTGTTAGAGGGTCAGCTATGAGTCAGTTCTACCTTAATGGAAATAAATTAAAAACTACAATGGCAGACAACTTCACTAAGAAGAAGGGGGAAAAAAGCAAGAGATGTATGGAACACTTTTGACCTGATACGCTCACATTGACAGGAGACTTAGATCTGTAGCAGGGAGATAGTGCACTACAGCCTGAAACCAGATGGCCCAATGGCAGGAGCACACAGAGGTGGCAGAAACCAATGTGAGGTAGTCTTTGGGCTTCTGGTCCACAGTCTTAGAAAACTGCATGTCTTTGAGTCTGAGGCTTTCTTGGTGCAATGAGGTATCGTGCACCCTTGAAAAACTGGCAGAGCGAAAAGTTTTATGGCACCTGCCAAAGAAAGGAAGAGGCCAAAGTAGTGAGGTTTAAAACTAGGAAGATAGCTTTGAAACAAAGAAGCTTTGTAGCATTTGTTCAAGCAAAACTGAGGCAAAGGATTAAAAAGAGAGAGACCTGCTGTTTTTATAGGTTCAGAAGAGGCTGTCCACATGGAAGAATATATTCTGAGTCATCCCTAATCCTGTATTATGACCTGTTACTTCTCTAACGTACTTCAAAATATCATCTGTAAATTCTGTGTGGCCAATGCAGTGAATTACAAAGTCAATTAAAGAACTGCCTTGAGAGGGACAGTTGGCATTAGAATTGGCAGGGGTCTAGAGCATGGAAGGGGGCATTTCTAACTTCAAAGGAATCAACTCCAGGCTGCTGTTACAGCTGAAGAGGACTCTTCCCCCTTGTAAAGGCAGTGGAAGTCAGAGGGCCACACCCATTCACCCCGATGTCCACAGTTTTGCAGTCCTCTGTACATACAAACCAGCAAGATCTAGTGAACCAAGTGCAGATGACAACTGTGGGGCCCTGAACATGCAGGACAATGCTGAATAATCACCCTGTGCACCAAGCAAAAGGGTACTATGCAAAAATAGTGGACATCAAGAATTACAAATTTTGATGTCCTGCAATCAAACCTATACAACATGGCCCTATCAGAAAAAGAAAAAAGAAATAAGCAAGCAGTATTTCCAGTCGAAGTCCCCGTCACTGAATAGAGGCCAGTATTGTCCAACAAGCAGATCCAGGAGGGAATGCTTCTCATCCTGCATAAGTTAAGCCCACTGAGTCCACTTACCATTCTACCTCAGAGTTCCACATGTTGAGGCCCATATGCCTGTAATATTCCCCTAACCCATGATCTTAGAACAGCCTAGTACTAGTGCAATTAAAGACACAAGGATCAATGGAAAACAACTGAGAATTCAGACATAAATCCATGCATGTAGAGACATCTGCTGAAGGGCCAAAATTATGTAGTGGATTTAACAAATACACAGTTTGTTAAGCAGACGGACAGTCTATTACAAACAGTGCTGGCAAAACTGGATGTCCATCTCTGAAAAAATGAAATGTGATTCATAATTCACACTAGACACAAAAATGAATTAAAAAAATATATCTAAGACCTAGATACAAAAGAAACTCAAAGAAAAAAAAATAAAGGCCACGCTATGGATGGACACTAACAGCATAAGTACAATATCAAACATACTTAAACTGTGGAAGATGTACTAGATAAATGAGACTACCTAATTTTAAACTTTATAAAACACTTAAGTATCTCAACATTTAAAAGGCAAACAATTCATTTACTACTCCCAGAGAAATCTGAAGCAAGTCTCAGGCATTATTTTACCATAACGAGTTTAGTATACATAAGATTTTTTAAAAATTTTTTTTAATTTTATTAAATTTTATTAGTTTTAATGAACATTTACAGGGATTTTGGGTTTTCATTCCTTCATTGCTGCACCATTCTCTCTACCCTCCTCCCCAGTTTGTTCTTCTTCCCCGCCATCCGAATGTCTGTTTTAATTGTCCAATTGCCACAGTGCTTGTCAAAGTCAGTTCTGATTAATCACCTTTGTTGGTGTGTCCTTTGCCATTCCCTATCACTCCTCCCTGAGAGAGACTTCACCCTGATTCATAAGGAAAAGGGGATGGCATATTCTCTTAGCTACTTCCTGCTGAAAAGGGACGCTGTGGGTTTCAGGGTGAAGATCTTCTCTCACTACTCTAAAGGGCCCCTTTGGCAGTAGGAAACACATAGACTATTATGGAGATTGATTTTGGAATTTAGATGCACTGTTATTAATTGTGCTTAGCCGTGCATGTTCATATCCCTGAAGATGTATCATGGGGGGGTTGCAACCGGCCTTTCTCCGGCCAGGTTAGTTCCTCAACAGCTCGCCTGATAGCTCCGGGTGATGTCTGGATCCAAGGTGGTGCCCTGAGGTCACAGGGCTGTGGTGGGGGTTGAGATGTGTGGTTGTGGAGCTGCAAGGGGGTGGGGGAAGGGGAGGAAAGCAAGGGACTAGGGGCCAAGGAGCGCAGGGCTTGGGCACTATCACCAAGTGGTGGGGGCGGGGTTTGGGCGCTGCTGGGGGTTTATGCAGCAGCACCCTGTGTGTTAAGGGTCACACAGGTGTGGGTTGCAGGGGGATCACACAGTGTCGGATAGTCTTCGCTCCTCTGGAGTTCCGTGGTAGGTGGCTGGCTGTTGTTCTTCCCAGGTCTCTTCCAGGTCCCTCTCGCGGTGGAACCCCATCTGGCGGCGGCGTTCTCCCGTCTGGCGGCAGCATTCTCCCGTCTGGGGGCCTCGCCCTTGCACTGTGGCGCCCTTGCGCTGCGGCGCCCTCGCTCTCGCTTAAAATTATTTTAAAACAAAATCTCAATACCACTGCCACAACTTAATAAAACAATAATCTCATTATATCAATTGACTGCCAGTTTGAATTCATCAGCAGTTCTATGGAAGAAAGATGGGCAATCTCCTCCCACGCAATTTATAACTTCTGAATGATCAGCTAGGAGCTGTCTCTGACGCAAAAGTAATGACATTTTGGAGAATGACATCAATTATATAGCCAAATTATCAATTATTTAATAAATGGCTAATTTTATAAGTTTGAGTTTTGTTTCATTCTGGGTCCTAAAAGGTTGAGATAGGTGGATAGTTGTTTAAAGTCTCTTTAAATCTGTATATTTATCTTGTTTTGGTTTTCATTGAAATCAACTTGTTAAAGAAACCTACGTGCATTTTAGAGTTTTCTACAAAAAAAGAGAAAAAGTTAGCAAAGAATGTTGTTTGTGACTCATAGTGACCCTATGTACAAAAGCTCTGAACCCTGCTCTATCCTGTGCTAACCTTATCGTCTCTGACACACCTACCCCCATTATCCCAGTCACTGAATCAGTCCATCTTATCTAGGGTCTTCCTCTCTTGCACTGTCCCTCCACCCTTCTAAGCATGGTATCCCTCTCTAAGGACTGGGGTCTTCTTACAACATGTCCAAAGTATGTCAGACAAAGCTTCAGAGTCCTTGCCTCCAAGGAACAGCCTAGTTTCATCCTCTCCAGGACGAGCCTGTTTGTTCTCCTGGCAGTCCATGGTATATTCAATATTCTTCTCCAACACCAAAGCTCAAAAGCATGAATTCTCCTTCGATCCTCCCTAGTCATTGTTCAGTTTTCTGACACATAGCAAGTGACTGCAAAAACTATAGCCTGGATCACAGGTATTTCACCAACGAAGACATTAAAGTAGCTAATAAATCATAAAGACATGCTCACAATCATTAGCCATTACTATGAAAAATAAAACTCACTGCTATCTAACTGATTCCTACTTATAATGGTCCTTGAAAAAAAAAATCAAACAAGAGTAGAGCTGCCCTAGAGGATTTCCAGGGATGTAAATCTTTACAGGAGAAGTTAACTATATCATTTTCCCAAGACTGGCTTTGTTGTTGTGTGTGCTATCAAGTCGGAAGCAGCCCATACCTGACCCTTCAGCAAGTCCTCAGAGGCAGCCAATCGCTCATTTCTCTCCTGCAAATCTGCTAGTGGATAACAAACTGTGTGCCTACAGGGTGGCAGTGTCTTTCCTTACCATTAGGCTACCAGGGCTAATCACCAAACTTTTAGTTAGATTCTTAGCGCTTTAGCCATTGTACCACCAGAACTCTTCATTAGGCATTTGAGAAGACCAAATTTAAATTACATCTTGGCAAAAATTGAAATTCTGACAAATTAAAATTCAATCCTAACAAAACTTACATTAATAAAAAAGTAAATACAAACTTAAAAAAAAAAAAGCACCACAACTTTCAAAACAGAAAATAACAAATTTTGGTAAAGTTGTGGGAAGACTGGACTGCTTATAAAGTGTCAATGGGTGCACAACCTGGTGTCATCACAATGGAAAATGGTATGGCACATCTGCAAAAAAGCAAGAAATAGAAATACCAAATGACCCAACAATCCTATTCTTAGTTGATACCTCAAAGAAATAAGAGTACGGATGCAATTAGATACATGCACAGTCATGCTCACTGGACATAGGGTTTTCTTAGTCCTGTTATTTTGGTAGTGGATGGCCAATCCTTCTCCCTAGTCTGTCTTAATTTTGGTGCTCAGCTTTGGAACAATATTTGACAGACAAGCATTTTAACTGAAAGAGCTGACGAGAGTATGCAGGTAACAGATAAGGTGTTGCTTCTAAGGGGCCCATCCCTGCAGCACCACCCTCACCGTGCTCTGCCAAAATCCAGCTCAATTCTCTCTCCTTGCCCCTCTGGTGGCTTCCAACCCTTGTCCCTGTCAAACTCTGGTTTGATGGCTCAGGCCTCCTACCACTTCTGTCCTCCCCACTCCCCTGTGAAATTGGTACTCTAGGTGCAGGGGCAGAGGGACAGTCTCCACGTGCTTCCAGCAGCAAGGGTCTGGTGGTAGTGGTAGCAGGTGTCTGGTGGCAGCAGGGTCCAGCAGCTTGTTAAAAGCTTCAGCTTTCTGGCTCCATAATCAATACTCTTAGTACCAGCAGCTAGGAAATAGAAAGATGAATTGCATTGGGAAAATACACTGTCAGGAATCGCTCCTGAGTACTGAAGAGCAATGATGTCAGTCTAGTGACTAAGGTGTGACTGATCCAGACCACTGTCTTTGTAATTACTTGTCATGCATCAGAAAGCTGGACAATTACTAAGGACAATAGAAGATTTGATGCCTTTGAGTTGTGGTGCTGGAGAAGAGTAATGAACATATATCATGGACTGCTAAGAACAAACAGGTTCATTCTGGAGGGTGTGAATTCAGGCTGCAGCTTGGAGACAAGGATTTTGAAGTTCCATTTAACATACTTCGGGCATATTACAAGGGAGGATCAGTCCTTGAAGAGGGACATCATGCTTGGAAGGGTAGAAAGACAGTGCAAAAGAGGAAGACCCTGGATGAGATGTATTGACTCACTGAGAGGGGTAAGGAGGTGGGTGTGTCAGAGACACAGAAATTGGCTCAAGATAGAGCAGGGCTCAGAGCTATTATACATAGGGTTGCTATGAGTCAGGGTCAACAGCACATAATAACAACAACATTCTCACTGTAACCTTATTCATTATAGAAAAAAGCTGGAAACAGCCTAAGTGTGTGTCAATATATGAATATATAGACAAATGTGGTAAAGGCACACAACAGAAAACTAAAAATTATTTTTAAAAATGGAAAGAAATCCATGAAACTTCAGTCAAATTATTGCACAAGACTACTATTCAAACAAACAAACAACAACTTAACCCACAGGGACAATAAATAATTTAATGATTACCAGAAACTGAAAGGGAGAAGAAAAGTAAATTAATAACTTTATAGAAGAAACATGTTAATAATTATGAAGGGAAAGGTACTACAGCATATGAGACAAGCTAGAAAAAGAAGACCAGGGCAAAGGAAGACAATGAGAGAAGTGCAAGAATGAACAACTACAATAATTACTGTAACACAGGCAACCCCGCAACTAGAACACTGACAAAACAATAACTTACAAATAAATGTATAGGTAGGTACGTATTCTAATGCAGTGTAGGAGGACATAAGGGAGCACACCCACCTCAGATAAAGGCTAGGTTGTAGGTGTTTCTCCATACTTAATTACAGGTGCTGCACGTACATTAATGTAGACAACAAAGTACACAAGGTTCACACTGACAGAAACCCCTCTGACATAAATAACCAAACAACTCACAGAACAAAGGTTCTAGGCTTGCAGATAAAGAATTACAGTCAGTGGACATACACTTCAATCAGAACAGTAGCATTCATAAGACAGTATTCTGTATCTTTCTTTGGTAAGTTAGGTTGTCAATGTATCACTGAGTTGGAAACTACTCATAACTGACCCTCCAGGAGGTTTTAAGAGGCAGTAAACTGCACAGGAGGAGACTGTCCATCTTTCACTGGAAGAGCTAGTGGATTCAACTGCATGCCTTCACAATTGGCAGCATAACTCCTTACCATCAAGTCCTGGAGATTGGGGTGGGGGGGTGTTGCTGCTGTTGTTAGGTCCCACTGAGTCAGCTACAACTCAGGCCACCCTATGAACAACAGTTCTGATCCTTGCCATATACTTCACCATCCTCACAATCTCTGATATGCCCTAATGCATTGTTATAGTCACCGTGCCAATCCAGCTAGGAGCTCTACTAAAATCCAGACACCACGGGTGATCCTTGTGGCATTTGATATGTTGGTTGTCACCACAACCACATCACAGCAAACAGTATCACAGCGACCCACAAACTACCTCAGTACAGCAAACTGACAGAGAAGTGCCATACTGTTTAGAACAATGTATTCCCCAAATACAACAAACTGACAATTTAGTATTTGACTATGACTTCTTATAGCAAATCAGGCATACAAATATCATGTTACCAGATCCAGCCGAAGCCTGCATAGATGTGCTAGGATGTGCCCCTGGGAGACTGCTTAAGTGTTCTTGTTGAGACTCATAGCTGGCACATCAGGGTAACATCTCACATGTGGATATTAGAATCATATGAAAATCTTAGTTGAATCCTTGCTGTTAATGCAAGTATTAGGGCCTGAGGCTGAATTCCCAAGAGTCCAAACTACTGGTCCATGAGGGCCAGAGGGCCTAGGCCTATGAGATTAAGATCACAAAGAAAGCTCATCTGAATCCTTGTTGCTAATACAAGGATTAGCAGCCTACTGCTAATAAAATAATAATAAGAAGAAGCCTGCTTTCAAGTTCCCAACTGCTTTAAATAAGAGGCTCCCAACCCCCAACCTACTGTTGTTGTTGTTTTGTGCCATCAAGTCAAGTACAACTCATAGTGACCCTATGAACAAAAGATCTGAACCTAGTCCTGTCCTGCGCCTTCCTCACACTTCCTGACACACAAAAGCCCATCACAGCAGTCACCATGTTAATTCACCTGGCTGAGGGTCTTCCTTTCCTTCGCCAACCCTCCACCATTCCCAACATCATGTCTCTCCCTAGGCCATCCATGGGATGTTCAGTGCTCTTCTTCACCACAACTCAAAGACATCAATTCCTCTTCTGTCATCTTTATTGATTGCCCAGGTTTTGGATGCATAGCGAATCAGAAAGACTATGGCCTGAATCAGACACTCCTTAGTCCTCAAACTGACATCACTACTCCTCAATAATTTGGAAAGGTCCCTTACTACAGATTTTCCCAGTGCTGTTTGTACCAAGGCTATTAACTGTGGATCCAGCAAGATGAAGCTGTTTACAGTTTCAACATCCCCTCCAAGCATAATAATACTGCCTACTGGTCCAGTGGTAAGAATCTCTGTTTTCTTTATATTGAGATGTAATCCATACTGAAGGCTTCACTCCTTGATCTTCTGCAACAAGTGCTTCAAGTCCTCCTCACTTTCAGCAAGTAAGGTTGTATCATCTGCATAATGCAGGTTTTTGATGAGTCTCCCTCCAATCCTGATGCTACATTCCTCTTCAAAGATTTCAACTTCTCGAGTAATTTGCTCAGCATATAGATTGAACAGGTATGGAGACAGAATGAATTATACACACACTCCATTCTCAATTCCAAACCATGCAGTTCTCCCCTGCCCCATTCGTACAACAGTCTCCTGATCCAGATATAGGTTCCTCATGAGCACAATCAAGTGTTCTGGGATTCCCATTCTTCTCAATGCCAGCCACTTGTCATGATCCACACAAACACCTTTGCATAGACAGTAAAAGACAAATAGACATTATTCTGGTATTACTTACTTTCAGCAAGGATCCATCTGACATCAACAATGATATCCCCGGTGTCATGGCCTCTTCTAACTTCTGGTAATACCCTATCTAGTACTGTTCCAACCATTTTTTAATGATCTTCAGCAGTACTTTGTTTGCATGTGCTATCAATGATATTGTTCAATAATTTCCACATTCAGTTGGGTCACTCTTCTTAGGAATAGGAACAACTATGGATTTCCTCCGATCCATTGGCCAGACAGCCGTCCTCAACCTACTGTTAACCATATAAAAAATGTTCACATTCATGATCCCAATTGCTTTAAATAAGCAGCTCCCAGGCCCCAAATGACTGTTAAATGTTTTTTTTGTTTGTTTTTTTAAAAAGCCTGCCTTCTGGATCCACTAATGTGCATCTGATTCAGGTCATGGTCTTTCTAATAACTTCCTATGCATCTGAGAGCTGGACAATGAAATAGGATTAGTGAAGAAAAGCTGATGCCTTTGAGCTGTGGTGTTGGAAAGTGTACTGAATATCCCATAGACTGCCAGAAGAATGAACAAAATGTGTCTTGGAGAAAATGCAGTCAGAATGTTCCTTGAAGAAGAAGATGAAAACATTTCATCTCACATACTTTAGGTATGTCAGTCCCTCACCTTTCTACAAATGTAATCAATCTGATTACTATGCAGTCCATCCGGCGAAGTGCACGTGTATAGGTACAATTTATGTATTTTTTTAAAATAATATTTGCCATGAATAAATCATTAATTAGACAAAATTATATCATTTGATCTCCAATCTCATTTATGTTATCAAATACATATTTCCCAAATACCAGTCTTTCTTGGTCTCCACTGTATTCCAGTCACCAATTATTATTTATATATCTTGAGCATATTCAATCTACATCTTGATTGCAAAAATTGGTAGGAGTCCTCAATTTCTTCATCTCTGGCTTTAATGGTTGGTTCATGTATTTTAATAAAAGTTGTATTAACAGATTTCCCTCAGTATGTGTGGAGAATATCCTATCATTCACCATATTTCACTTTTGAATAGATAGTGAAATGTTCTTTTGGACCATGAATGTAACACAAGTCTTCCTCAATTTGGCATTCCCAGTATTATAAAGCATGTGATTTTCTGATTAAAAAAAACCAACAGCAGTACATCTCCACCCACTAATGCCTAGTATGTTGATCTTTATGTCTTACACCTCCTTTTTCTATAACTCCAATTTTCCTAGATTCATATTTTGTACATTCCAACTTCCAATTATTAATCAATGTTTGCAAAAGGCAATAGCCACTGGAAATCCTACAGAACACAATTTTTCTCTGAAACACATGGACTCAGCATGTATCAAAATCAACTTGACAGTAATTGGGCTTTTGGTGTTTAGTTTGTGTTGTTTGTTTGTCTTGGTTTGGGGGAGTTGTTTGTTTTAGTGTCTAGCGATTTTTTTCCCAATAAAAATATTAAACTATTAAAGCTGCTTCATACCATGCTTCACCACAGTATAAAAAACAACAACAACAACATATTGCTTCATATGGTTTAAATAAGCCAGGAAGCTCTTAGTTACAATTATTATCAATAAACCACATTCCATAAGCAGATGCTTGTTTTCTGACTAGACATTTCAAGATGTTTGTACAAACCACAGAGCAACTAATAAAACTGCAAATAAGACTTCTATAATTGATCAGTAGGATTTGACATAATAAAAAAATTTACTTAACAACAGCAAAAACATCACCACAATTTATCATTTATAACATACCATAAAAGTACTAGATTCTGAGTCGAATGAATGCAAACACTGAAGAGAGTTCTTTCTGAAGACACATGCGATTATTCATGACAAGTGTACCCTCCTGCTTCATAATGTCACTCCTATTAATGTGGCATCAGCTGTCATGTCCTCTTGTTGTTGTTGCTATGTACCATTAAGTCAGAACTGACTCTGAGCTGACCCCCCAGCAGGTTTTCAGAGGCAGTAATCTCACAAGAGGAGATTGACCATCCTTCTCCTGGGAGCAGCTGGTAGATTCGAACTGCATACCGTCAGGACTGCAGCACAGATTCTTACCACCAGGTTACAAGAAGTCCCTACTCCAGGCTCTATCTACTCCATATCTTCTTTTTTTTTTCCACAGAAAACATCTCCATTTTATTTATTTTAAAAGGCCCTTCCCCAACAATGATGACTACTCAGTATTGCTTTGCTCTTTTGCTCCATAATATAAACTGGAACATAAAGCAAGGCATATTTATAATCAGGTCAACCCTAGTTTTGCAAATGAAGCAGCAGCAGGTGTAACTGGCCAGAGTCAGATGCACAACACCAGTATCTTTGTTATTCGTGTACAGGTCATGTGGGTGTTCAAGTCATATAAGACTCATGGCAACCAATAGATAAATTTCTCCACAGGGTTTTCTTGACTGTAATCTTTATGGAAGCAGCTTTTTCTTCCACAGAGCTGTTAAAGTGCATTTAGTCCACCAACCTTCAGATTCAAATGTAAGCTCATCAAGTTGAACCCAACTCATAAGCTTGACCCTCTGCTGAGTTTCCAAGGCTGTACATTATACAGGAAGAGATTTTTCACCTTTCATCTGAGGAGTCACTGATGGACTTGAACAGCCAGTGTGGCATGGCCTTTGGCTTATACTCCATATCTTCTAGTCATGTCTTCTACTCCTGACTAAAAGTGAGTTCCCAAGTAGTATCCCAGAAGATACTTTGGAAATAAAAAGAGCTTTCAACAGAACTAACTGCAGACTCCTCAAGAACAGAAAACATTACAGTTCCATTATAAAATGTGGATCTTTTAAAAGAGCTTGCAAATACCTTAAGGAATCTTGATGGTGCAGGGGGTAAGTACTGAGTTGTTAATACAAAAGGAGAATGATTTGAACCCACCAACACCTCCATCTGAAAAAGATGTCTCGGTAAGTCGGCTTCCCCAAAGATTACAGCTTTGGAAACTCTGTTGGCCAGTTCTACTCTGTTCTATAGTGTTGCTCTGAACAGGACTTAACTGAGAGTGGAGGGATTAGTGTTTCCGGTTTAATTCTTTTAAAAAAAGTACATAGGAAGGAAAGGAAGGACAGAGATAAACAGAACAGAAAAGCGCCTAGATTTAATCAGGAATGCCACAAGAATGTTATCAGGGTGTGGAAAGGTCAACATCTGTATATATTTAAAATTTCAAATCCGTTTGAAAACATAAAAACACACTGAAGCACTTCTCACATGAACATTTGGGAACTAAGTGACTGGATGCATTGTTCCACAAATCTGTTATAAGAACCATGTGTGTAAGGCATCCACCATGTGATCTGCAGGAGAAATATGGGCAATCTCCATCAGTACAATTCACTGTCTCTGAAAACCCACTTGGAGGGGCTACCTGAGAACTGGCTTCCACTCAGTAGTAAACAACAACACATGCATATGGCATCACTCTTCCAAAGTATTGAGCTCCATCCACTATCAATCATCTGGCAGGAAATGGTTCTCAATGTATTTATCAAGAATATGCCAACTTGAACTCTAAAACAGGTCTTAACAAATTTCAGGACTTTGAGGCATTTCCTGTGGTGAAAGATTTAACGTCTGTGTTCAGTGTGGTAGACTCTCAGTGGGAATGTTGTTGTTATGTGCCCTCGAGTCACTTGTGACTCATAGCGACCCTATGTACAACAGCCCTAAACTCCGCTCTGTCCTGTGCCAATCCCATCATCTCCGATACACCTATCCCAATTGCCCCAGTCACTGAATCAATCCACCTCATAGAGGGCCTTCCCCTCCTGCGCTGTCCCTCCACCCTACCAAGTACGATGTCCCTCTCCTTGCAACATGTCCAAAGTATGTTAGACGGAGCTTCAGAATCCTTGTCTCCAAGGAGCTGCCTGGTTTGACCCTTTCCAGGATGAATCTGTTTGTTTTCCTAGCAGTCCATTGTACCCTCAATACTCTTATCCAGCACCACAGCTCAAAGGCATCAATTCTCCTTCTATCCTCCTTAGTCATTGTCCAACTCTCTGATGCATAACAAGTGACTGCAAAGACCATGGCCTGTTTCAGACACACCTTAGTCTCCAGACATTGCTCTTCAGTACTTTGGAGAGGTCCCTAACAGCAGACTTTCCCATCACAATACATCTTTTAATTTCCTGGCTACTGTGGAGCCAAGTAAACTGAAGCTGTGAACAATCTCAATCTCTTCACCATCCATCCTGATGCTGCCAATTGGTCCAGTGGTGAGAATCTTTGTCTTCTTGATATTGAGCCTTCAATCCATATTGGAGGCTGCAGTCCTTGACCCTCTGCAGCAAGCACTTGAGGTCCTCCTCACTTTCCGCAAGCAGGGTTGTGTCATCTGCATATCGCAGACTGTTGATAGATCTTCCAACAATCTCGATCCCACATTCTTTTTCATAGAGCCCAGCCTCCCTGATAATCTGTTCTGCATACAGGTTGAAAAGGTATGGAGAAAGGACACATCCCTGGTGCACGCCCTTCCCAATTTTGTCTAGCTTTTTTGGTTAAGTAATACAACAAGAAAATAAGGTAAAATTGCTGTCAGGTGCCAGCACGCTGACAACTCATTGTGACCCTGCCCAATTCTGTGCCACCCTCACCATCTTCTCCATCCTCAAGTCCACGGTGCCAGTCACTATGCCAAAACATCTGAGTGTCTTCCTCTCTTTTAATCATCATCTACTCTTCCAAGCAAAATATCCTTCTCCCAAGACTGATGCCCCTTGAAAACATGCCAAATGTATTTGAGACAAAGCTGCACCATACTTACCTCTAAGTAATAAATACCCTGTCCTGGCTGCTCTTCCTCCACTGTGCTTCTTCTTTTGTCAGCCCGTGGGCCATTCATCATATGTCAAAGGCACCAACACCATAATTCAAAAGCATCAGCTCTGCTTCGGTTTTCCTTACTCATGTACAGTTTTCAAGTTGACTATCAAGTTCATATTTACCATATGAAGACCAGATCTGAAACTCCCCTACCCTGCTCCATCCTGATGATCTCTGATATGCTCAAACTCATTGTCACCATAACTCTGTCAATCTATGTTAGTGAGGGTCTTCATATCTTTCTCTGACCTTCCACCTTTCCCAGTATGATGACTTTTTCCAAGGGCTGGCCCTTCAAGACAACATACCCAAAGTATGTGAGAAACAGCACTGGCTTGGAAGGAAATAATGGTGGTGGGAGTGAAATCACAACAGCAATAATTAAGGGTCACCAGGAACAAGTTACTCAATTTGTCTGCACATTTGTGTTTGCCAAGGCTTGAATAGTCTCCCCTGAAAGTGTATGTAAGTAATAATATAAATATAATAGTTTTAAAAGGATTAAGAGTGGACTACAAAACCTCTTAATGCCATTACAGTCCTGAAAGATAATAGGGAAGCTTCTCTAGGATACTGCTTCTAACAGTGTTTATCTCTCTAGAGACAGTGGGGCAGGGGGAAGCAAGCCAAACTCAAACGGGGACCTCAGCACCACCAAGGATGAATGTCCAGGAATGTAGTGTGCCCTTCTGGCTTCAGGTGCCTGAGCTAGGCCACTCCTTGACAATGTGGAAGGACACACGGACATCTTTAAGAAACACTGTATCTACAAACGCTAAAGAAAACTGGGCCCTTCTTCTAGAATTGACAGAGAGAGAACAGACCTTTCTCTAGAATTTGGAATTCTGGCCTCCTAAACTATAAAAGAACATATGTGTTTGTTAAAGCCATCCATTTGTAATATAATCAAATTCCCTTTAATAGAGTGAGGAGAAGCAGCCCACCTAACACGGCTCCTGAGAAGACTGGGATTTTTGTGAAGAGAGCTGGCTTGTCTCTGTTTGGCAATCCTGCTAAAAACTATTGATGCACCATTCACTGAAAGACCTGGCTGCTGGAAATGAGCCGTTCTGGGCCAGAACCAAACCCAGTTTTCACACATGGAAGATGGTTATTCTATCACTGAACCACGAGTTCTCCTGAGGAGACCTGGGAAACCAAAATACCATCTCCACTGAGTTAAAGCTAAGCTGTGTCAAGCAGCTGACACACGAAATGAAGTATCTCTATAACATGAGTCTGTACTGGGACAAGCAAAAGTCATCCTCCAGTATAAAACCAAACCAAAAACCTACCACAGGAAAGGCATTTATTAACAAGGGGACCCGAGAAACTACCCTGAACTGGTAATTCAGGATCTTGGGCTCTTAGTAATAAAGCAAGAAAGTGGTACAAAGTTAGAGGTTGAACAGGACACAGACAATATAGCTACTCAATCTCAATCTGTTATTAATGGCCTGGACCACACCCAGGCATTCAAACATTTTTCCCCTACATATAAATATTTCATGATGTTTGAAGACAATTTGTAATGTACCTTTTCAGTTCTGCCAAATCTTCTAGTTCAAATATTAGCAGAAAAACTTCCTGAGAAGTCTTTTTCCTCATCTTTAGACAATGTGTCTATGCCAACTTGAATGAGACTTGAGATAATAAAGGAATGTCAGAGAAATTCTACCTGTTGAAACAGGTCTCATATGCTGAGGGCATCTTCAGCCATAGCCTCTTACATGACTCAACACATAAAGGTATGTGAAGAGGAAAACACACCAAAATGGACAAATGGAGGAAAACAGTGGGTGCTTCTTGATGGTAAAGGCTTCTAGAAGGAGGTGATAGTTCTTTATAGGCTCTGTTTCCACAACAAAAGAATTGTTCAAGTCACTGTAGGACAAAGAGCTCCAGACACATTTCACAGGACAGGTTTTACCACCAGTTGACCATACGAAGGTAATCAAGCCTAAGGTCCTTCTGGGCCTCAGCTTATTCATCTGAAAAATGGGGTCAATAGGAGCTATATAGGTGACACGAAAGGTCATTGCCCTCTATAAATCTAAGAAGCTAAGTAAACGATATCTAACTCTCCCATTAAGAAGACTCTCAGAATATGGTCAGAGACATACTGATAGGTTTATCCTTTTTCCATTTTTCTGATCAGTTTACAGAGGCCTCATAAGAATGCTTAGGTATTAGTCAATGTATGATGGACAACATGTTCAGTTCCACATATTCATTAATTTCTCAAGACAATCCCTCTGTATTTTCAAAATCTTTCTCCACACTAATGACCCATCCAAGAGGGCTCTTACCCAGTGCTCCTGCTTGTGACTTAAACACCAGAACACAGGCCATGGGGGTGAAAGCAACCCACAGCAACCCGACGTGCGGCAGATAGAACTGCTCTGTCAGTAGGGTTTCCACTGTTGTGTCCTTTAAGGAAGCAAATCATTAGGCCTCTGTTCTCAGCTCAGCTGGGTAAATTCCAACAACCCTTCGGTTAACTAACTCTCCATGCAAACCATTTACACCACCAGGGGACCAGGCTTCTGAGAGGTCCTGTTTATCCTGTTTATCTTTCTTTTAAGCTCACCCAGCTTTTCAGCCGGAGGATGTCCATCACACAATCTCACAGAACTCAGGACCTTATTATGAGCAAACAGTGCACCTCATTGTCATCACATCTTATATCCACTGGATGCAATAAACTCTAAGGGAACAACTTACAAGGATTTTGGGGCTTGGGGGTTTGACTGTGCCTCTGTGTTGTGTGTGTTTATGGTTTGGGATATTTTTTTCACCACTAAATCTCAAGTACAAAGTACACATAGTAGATGGCCAGTTAATAGCCTTTGGATGACAACCTGTTTACTTTAGCTACATTTTAACATATTTTTTTAAACGCTCCCTACTTATTTAACTCTGCACACTCAGGAAAACCCATACACCTTATGCAAAAATACTTTATTTTTTATTTTATTAAGAATATCTTTATAAAAGTCCCTAAAGGAAAAATACTAAAACAATAATAGCAAAATTATTCCATATGGAATCATTGCTTCTTTAACTTCAGTTCCTTCTGTTGTTAGGTGTTATCGGGTCAATTTAACACACAAAGATGCAATGGACAAGCATTCCCTTTGCCCACAGTGTCCTCACATTCACTGCCATTGTTGTTGTTAAGTGCCATCGAGTCATAGTAGAGAACTATTTTACAGCCACTGTGTCAATTACTAGACTTCCTCTTTTTCACTGACCCTCTGTTTCTACCAACTGTGATGGCCTTCTCCAGAAACTGGTCCCTCCAGAAAATCTAATCGTGTCTGTACATGTGGCAGCCACAGAGGCGCACAGGCCAGTCTGTATCATCTAGAAAATGCTATGATTAATTTACAACGAACCTGACAAACATAAATGATAAATGAGTGTTTTTCAAGAACAGAAAATAACAAATTAGAAGGATAGGTGGTAAACATCCTACCACGTAAAAATGATTTGGGCTCAAATTCGGAAAAGGCTCAATGAGCCCCCATCTCTCAATGACTTCAGCTGGTTCTAGTTTGCTTTTTTTATGGTTTTTACCGTGAGGCCATCCTCCAAGGGCCACAGCTCAGGCTATGAAACACCTGAAGGTCAAAAGCAGTGTGGCAATCACGTCATGACATAAATCAGAAGAAGGGGAACTTACCTGAATTTCTTTCTGGACCTTCTTGCCCATCCAGCCTCTGAGAACAACTACACACATGCCTGCCACACTTCAAATGCCACCTACAGACAGACCAGTTAAGCCAAACCTCTCTACTGCAGCTCCTCATGCCATCTATCTAACATACTCTCTTCCTGGGGTCACTCAGGCAGTTCAAACCTAGTATGTCCATGAAACTCATTATGATTCTCATAAAAAAGGCTTCTTTTCCCCTAATACTGGCATGTATTGCTGGCATTAAGCCATGTCCCCAGTGGAACAATCAAATCCAAACATTCACATGTTCATTTTTCAATTCTGATTCTATGTACCCAAGATATACTTCTTTCTCTAATCCCAAGTACCTGGAGCTAGGTCAGGCCTCCAAACTGAAAGGACATTAATTACCCTTCAGACATCAGTCTCAAATTTGGCGGGGCAGGGGGAGTCACACGACAATCTCATCTGCTTTCCTGCTGACTACAAATCGAAAGCTTTCCTTTTCTCATTTCAGATGGCCAGGAGGCCCCTAGAAAATTCATACTTTTGACCTGCTGTCTCCCAATTCAATAATTAACTGAAAGAACTGGCAGAATTCGTACAAACTTCTACACTTATGATCACAGCTTTTACACATAATAAATAAAGACACAAATGGAACGATACATAGAATGAGGTCTGGGTTGCCAATATTGTTGTTAGATGCCGTCAAGTCAAGTATGACTCATAGAGACCCTATGAACAAAAGATCTAAACCCTGTTCTATCCTGCACCATCCTCACACTTCCTGATATACAAGATCCCATTGCAGCAGTCACCGAGTCAACCCAGTTGGTTTAGGGTCTTCCTCTCCTTCTCCAACCCTCCACCCTTTCCAGCATCATGTCGTTCTCCAAGGAATAATCCCTCCTAGCAACATACCCAATGTATGTGAGGCAAAGCCCCATCATTCCTGCCTCCAAAGAGCATTCTGGCTGCACCCTCTCCATGTTTGTTCTCTTTCCTGTTCATGGGATGTTCAGTGCTCTTCTCCAACGTCACAGCTCAAAGGCATCAATTCATTTTCTGTCTTCCTTATTTACTGTCCAGCTCTCAGATGCATAGCAAGTAATCAGAAAGACTACATATAGTATGAATCAGGCGCACCTTTGTCCTCAAACTGGAATCATCACTCCTCAATAATTTGAGAAGTCCCTAACTGCATTTTTTCCCAGGGCAATGCTAACATCATTTAATAATTGGAACATGGGTTGCCAATGTAGAGCTCCCATATACCAATGAATGAGCTATCCCTCCAAATGCATCAATGTCTTTCAACAACAGGAAGCCCCATGGAGCATCCAGGCACAGAGCTGATTATTCGAGTCAGCATTTCTACCTCTCCTGGGAACAGTTACATCCTATATCTTGGTAGACTTCTGGACACACCAGCCCCCTTCTCATTAGCATAAACCCCCATCAGGTGCATTCTGGAGGTTTGCATTACAAAGGAACCACAATTACTCAGGAAGCACCAAAGATTTTGCTTTATTTCTCACTAATCAAATGTAAAAGACAAATCGCTTGAGGTAAAGTAACTATTTCCCCTGTAAGGCCTCAGACACAAGCCAGATGCTCTGCTTCAACACCTCCTTCTCTCCTCAGCCACTTCCACTTAACACCGTTTTTGTCATCTCATGGATTCTCTCTCAAATCCTGTCCTAGCCATATCTGATGACTGCTTTAAACTCAAAACTCAACTTATAACAGATCTTCCCGCAGGTTTTCAGAGGCTGTAAACAGCATGGGAGGACACTGTCCTTCTTCCTCCCATGGTACAGCCAGTGGACTAGAACTGCATTCCTTTACATCGGCAATGCAATTCTCAATCCACTAGACCACCAGAACTCCATATTACTTTAAAGCAAACCCTATAACCTTACTTTGAACTACAGCAGCTTTAACTCTTTCTCTGCTAACTAAGGTAGAACTGGAGTCTGTAATTTTGTTGTCCCATAGCAATACATTGTCATAGACCACTGAGTCTGAACTGACTCATAACTGGCCTACGAATGGGTTTTCAGAGTCACTAAATCATAGCCTTCTCTGGTGGTCTGTGAGGATCACATCTGCCCTGAGCACCTGTATCTCCTTCCAGGGCCTAACATAGCACTTTGCATAATCTAGGCCAGCTATAAATGGCCCTATGAATGAATGAATGCCTGAATGAGACAGCTGGTATTTGAAGAATTAAATCTGGCTGCTTTCCTAAACTCAAATTAACATTTGTCTAAACACACTGCTTTTGGAGAAAAAATAAAGACAAACTAAATGTCGTAAATACCCAAAGACCATCCATTACACTGAAAACACATACACATGCACGCACACATACACACACAGACACACACACATTGCTCTATCATTGCTCTCAGTTGCTGTCAGGCCAGCTCTAATTCACAGCAGTCTTGTATAAAATAAAACATAAGGCTGCTCAGTTGTTCAGTTCTTTATCATCCTCATGAAGGCTGCCAATTCAAATGCACCACCATTGCACCTATTGTGTCGATCCAGCGTGGCCATGGCTCTCTCTGACCCTCTACTGAACACAGTACCCCCAGGCAGCACTTGGTCTTTCCTCATAACGGGTTCAAAGCAAGTGAATCTGTTGTTGTCCATATGGTTTTCACTGGCTAATTTTCAGAAGCAGTTCACCACAGGGTGTTAGTTTTTCTACCTAATCGGCATTAGGGCACAAGCTTTACTCTGGCCAGTCCACCATGGGTGCTTCTAATGGCATTGGAAATACCAGAGTCATAACCTTTCACACCATAGCAACACACAAGCCACCACAGAATAATATACTGACACCTGCATGTCCACAACTCTACACATCTTATCACCATTATTTCTACAAAGTCAGGTACTGTAAGTATAAAGGATGATGATGTTGTTGTTGTATGTTGCTGAGTCAACTACTTCTCAAAGCAACTCTATGAACAATGGCCCTGAACCTCACCCTAGCCTGAGACAACCTCACTATCTCTGACACACATGATCTCATTACCACAGTCACTGTGTCATTCCATCTCATCCAGGGTCTTCCTCTTCTGCACTGACCCTCCATTTTTCCAAGTATGATGTCCTTCTCCAATGACTGGCCTTTTTTGACAACATGACCAAAGTATGTGAGACAAAGTTTTAAAATCCTTGCTTCCAAGGAGCAACCTGGTTCAACGCTCACAGATCTATTAATTGTCTTGGCAACCCATGGTATGTTCAATACCAGCTACCACAACTCAAAAGACATCGATTCTTTTGTCATCCTTACTCACTGTCCATGATAAAATGTATAGAATTGGGAATTACTACTTATTTTCAGAGAATGTTTACAAAAAGCACAATTCTTCTGAATCTGCTCCAAGATACAATGGATGAGCATATCTTCTCCTTCACAGGATCCTCTGTGGCCTCGGGAAAGGGTTGGCATTTAGGAGAAAAGGCCAAGAGCAAAGAGCCAAATTGAATTTAAGTATTCCTAAACAAGACCAGCCCTTCCACGATCCCTGGGAATTTCCACAAGGCTTCTGCCTGAACAAACAGATGAGTGTATAATAATGTAGATGTGGGCAGTTAGTGCTACACAATCACAAAGGACATTCTCTGAGCCCCAAGATACTCAGATACCCATGATTAGTTGTTTTTCTTTTAAAAGAAGTATTAGGAGTAAATTAGACTTCTGCTTTCTAACCTTAGAATTTTTCCCCAGTGGGAAAAACTATTAACCCTTATTAGTTAACAAGTGATCCGAGTTGTTAAACAAGGTGATCCAAGCAGTCTGAGGTCTGTCTTCCAGACCTCTCACCCAACACAAAGACACAGCAGTGACACTAGAGACAATCTTACAAGGATAATGGGAGGGAAGGTGCTGGAAGCAGGCTGCCTGGACCTGCCTCCACTGCAGCTATCTATCTGACTGAACCACTCTGTCGTTATCTAACCTTCGGCATTTCCCTTCCCCTCTCAGAACCTCAGTTTCTCATGTGTGATATGGAAGTGAATAATAACCCTTTCTCAGGAGGTTATTTTGAAAATTAAAGGTTAATATTTTTAGCAGAATACCATGGTGGCAACTGACAACAATAACAAGCACAAGCTGAGAACTCAGTTAAGTCTTAACTATAATGATACAATCATCATAGCATTAGTTATAATGATATAATTATCGCCATATTTCATCTCACTTGTATTTATTGTAGCAGCATTCAAACATCAATAGATGTGTTGTATTGAGAAAATTTGTCAAGGATTTTTCCAAAGTCTAAAGAGCAATGAAGTCAGTTAAAACATGAAGGAGCACGTGACCATAGTATTTTGAATTGCTTCACATGCACCTGAAAGTTAGACAATGAATATGGGACATCAAAGAAGAAGCAGTGACTTTGAATTTTCGTGAAAGTGTATTGAATATATCACAATCCATCAAAAGGACAGATCTGAAGGAGAAAACGGGAGAAAAGTACAAATCGAGACGGGTCAATGGTAGAGGCCAAGAAGGCGGTGGGGGAGAACAAGAAGAAGAATAGCCAAGGGCTCCTTGGAAGCACAATGATGAAACTTCACCTCTTGTAGTTGGGGACATTAGAGGAAGGTGCCAGTCCTGAGAAAAAGAAACTGTGCTAGGAAAAGTAGCAGCTCAGAGAAAGAGGAAGACCTCAAGAAACAGAATTATACCATGACAGTGCAACAATAGGCTTGGTAGAGAGACTGGGAAGCTGGAGCAGGAGAGGGACAGGTTTCCACTTGTTGTTTATAGGGTTCCTATGGACTGTCATTGACCCGATGACATCTAATACCACAACAATATAATTATACAAAGAAGTCTGCTGGTGTAGTGTCTTACATGGCGGGACATTAGCCTAACGTTCTGGAATTTCAGTCCTCAGAAGAAAGATGGGCAATCTCCCCCAGTAAAGATCTGTAGCTATAATAAATATAAAGGGGGGCTGCTGAGCCGAAATCAATTCCACAGCAGTGGTTGAATATACAACTTGCATGAAAATAATAGTCTTTTCACTCTCTTTCCTCCATCACCACATAGGACTCTATATCCTACCACTTTTGTTAAATATTAAATGCAATGAATCTCCAATTTTAACATGCACTAAAATAGTCCCTGAGACCAGAGCTAAGTACATGGCTACTTGATGAAAGGTTAGCACTTTAGGTTACCAGAGGCCCAGAAAGGCCTGGGTAGTCATTTCTGGACACAGTTCTACTCTTCCACATATGGAGCCACCATGAACCACAACAGCTTCAGTGACAACCAGCTGCTCTGTTTTATTTTCAAAATCACTTGGAGGATTTCTTATGAGTGTCTTAACACAGATAGTTATCCTTTCTAAATGCAGAGTTTTGGATCATAGTACAGAACGAGGGTCAGGAATGTGTTTCTAATAACAAAGGTGGAAGGAGTGCACAGAGTCACTATACCAAAGAACTGGCTGATACAAAAGATTTCATGAAACAACATCTGATCAAGAGGCGATGGTGACAAAGGAGGAAGTTCAGGCTATTCTGAAGGAACTGGCAAAAAAAGCAAGGCCTCAGAAATTGATGGGCTACTAATAGAGATATTACAGCAAACGGATGCTGCTGTGAACATACTCACCAGGTTGTGCCTGGAAATCTGGAGGATAACTACTTGGCCAAAAGACAGGAAGAGATCTGTATTTATTCTCATTCAAAAAAAAGGGTGATCTGACAGTGTGAAAATGATCCAATAATATCATTAATATTACATGCAAGCAAAAGCTTGCTGAAAATTATCCAAAAACTACTGGAAGAGTACATCAACTGAGAACTACCAGATTTACAAGCTGGATTTAGAAGAGGCCATGGCACTAGAGACATCACAATAAATGTCAGATGACTGAAATCATAAAGTACCAAATGAATACCTATTTGTGTTTCATTGATCATGAAAAGGCATTTGACTGTATGGATCAGAACAAATTGTGGCCAACATTGAGAAGAATGGGAACCAGAGAACATCTGATTGTGTTCATGCAAAATTAATACTTGGACCAGGAAG
Source organism: Elephantulus edwardii (assembly GCF_000299155.1). Classification (NCBI taxonomy): domain Eukaryota; kingdom Metazoa; phylum Chordata; class Mammalia; order Macroscelidea; family Macroscelididae; genus Elephantulus; species Elephantulus edwardii. The sequence goes on from NW_006399954.1 coordinate 5,937,033, forward strand.
TAATCGTCAGAACAGAGCAAGGAAACACTCCAAAGTTCAAGATCATGAAAGGAGTGCATTAAGTATGTTTCTTGTCTCCACATCATTTCAATCTGTATGTAGAACAGATCATTCTTCAGACTTTATGAGGAGGAATCATGACTGGAGGAAAACCCATCAACAAAGTGTGTTATGCAGATGACACAGCCCTGCTGGCTGAGGAGGACTTGAAACATTTGCTGCAGAAAGTCAAGGACTGCAGTCTTCAATATGGACTGAGGCTCAATATCAAGAAGACAAAGATTCTCACCACTGGGCCAACTGGCAGCACCATGATAGATGGAGAAAAGATTGTGGTTGTTAACAACTTCAGCTTGCTCAACTCCACAATCAACACTCTTGGTATCACAAGTCAGGAAATCAAAAGACTAAGTACATTAGGGAAATCTGCTGTCAGGGACCTCTCTAAAGTGCTAAAGAACAAAGAGGTCAGTCTAGACACTAAGGTGTGGCTGATTCAGGCCATGGTCTTCATATTTACTTGCTATGTATCAGAAAGCCGGACAATGACTATGGATGACAGAAGAATTGATGCCTTTAGTTATGGTGCTGGAGAAGAGTACAGAACTGAATTGAAGGTCCATCAAAAGAACAAACAGATCTGCCCTGGAAAGGGTGAAACCAGGCTGCTCCTTGGAGGAAAGGATTTTGAAGCTCTGTCTCACATACTTTCAGCATGTAGCCAGGAGTGATCGGTCCTTGGAGAAGGACATCATGCTTGGAAGGGTGGAAGAACAGCACAGGAGAATAAGACTTCAGATAAGATGAATTTGACACCGTGACTGGGGTAATGGGAGTAGTTGTGTTGGAGACAGTGAGACTGACTCAAGATAGAGCAGGTTTCAGAGCTGTATTATACATAGGGTCGCTATGAGTCACAGGCAACTCAAATGGACATTAACAACAAACAAAAATAACAATCCCAGACAGTATAGGTAGTGCTGGTCTTAGATGGACTTTTTGAGAAACCCTGACCCCATGACTGGAGGAGACTGTGACAACTAAAATCTCCCAACTTTCTACTGGCTTTCCCCATAACTCGAATGTCCTTCTGTAATCACACCAATCATTGCAAACTCACCCTAGGCACTTGTGAAATTTCACAAACAGCCTCTATGCCAGCATTTACTGTACTGCTCTGTGACAGACGCAATCAGTTCTTTGAGACAAGAAGCTTTTCAGTCATAGGAACCTTGTCTTAACCTGTCACTTAAAAAAAAAAGGGGGGGGGTGCTGAAATCTCAAATTCCTGGCCTCTGGGTTGGTCCTGCCCTACAGTGACTCTCCGTCAGGCTCCTCAGGTTGTAAACTGCTGTGGGAGGGGACTTTCTATCTTTCTTCTTGAAGTAGCGAGTGGATTTGAACCTTCACAGAATTACAGCTTTGGGTTTGCAGAGCAACTCACAACAGACTGACTACTCCAGTAGAGTGCTTAGTAACTCTACCAACTAACACACAGAAAAACCTTGCGAATATCGACAGATGAGAGCAAGGAGGAGTCGATGGTCAGAGGTATTTCTGTGGAAACAGCCAAAGTGAAGGTCTTAGAGAGACCCCCTAAACAGGTTAGGGGTGCTGCTTGCAGAACTCAATACTGAACAGGAAGTGCCTGGAAGCCCTGATGAGCCTCAGGTCTCCTCACCTACCCAGCCAGTGGTCTCAGCTCGGCCCAGACTCCAGTGACTTCTACCTTAAGATTCCCTCTCCACATGGGACCTAGTGAAGAATGTACTTCAGGCCCCTGATGTGCCTGAGCCATTCTAAGTGGTACAAAAGGCTGTGAGATCAGCCTGTGTGTGGGAAGGGAGAAGGGCAGAAATCAGGTTGCAATCAGGAAGCTGTTCGGCCTGGAAAACAGACCAGAAAGATAGCAGAAAGACAAAAATTGCATGCAATGATTGCAATTTCTTTCCATCATTCTAAACAAGATTCACTTTCATATTTAATTTTGTATTATTATTGTTCTTAAAGCACCTCAGTCCCAATTTTTTACTTTTCCAGTCTTAAAAACTTGAATCTGCCCACATACTGTTGGCTTTTCTGAGAAATATTTCCCAGAAGAAAACCACTTCCTCATTTGAACACTTTCTCCAAGTCAAGTACACTTTTATAATAAATACCTTCTAAAGAGAATTTCAAGGCTCAAAGTGTCCTGCCAATCCAATTTCTAAATAGAAAAGAAAAAGAATTCCTAACGGATCTTCCCAAGAAATATAAAAACCTTCTCTCCAAGAGTTAATGGACTATACAAACCAATATAAAATAATTTAAAAAAAAAAAAAAGATTAACGGACACCACCTCAATGCAATTTAAGTACAAGGAGCCTCTGGTCTGGCTGTCCATTTTTTGTGTAGAGCTGCCAACAATTCAAGAAAGATTTTAATAGTGCTCACTATGATAAGAAATAGTAATTTTTTTTAAATAAAGAAATACTTATTTTATACTCTAACTTCTCTGGCAATTCATAAATGTTTATTGTTCATTTTTTCTTTTCTTTTTGAATTTATTTTTTATCTTAGTGAATGTTTACAAATCTTATGTTTTTTTCATTTGATTATTCATACACAGTTTCTATCACAAGATTTTATAATTTCATTTGATCATTCTTCTATACTTTTATAACATTAATTATTGTTGCTATGTTCTGTGGAGTCAGAATCAACTCACAGCTGATCCTCCAGTGGGCTTTCAACGGCTATAAACCGCACAGGACAAGAATGTCCATCTTTTTCCCATGGAGCAGTTGATAGATTCGAACTGCCTGCTTTTGGTGCAAACCCTTACCATTAAGCTACCAGAGTGCATGGTATTAATATTAATTTAATGGTATAATAATCATAATATTACTGATTCCTTACCACTAGACCACTAGAGCTCACAACAACATACCCTAATTAGCAATCTCTCCCCAAAGACATTCATTGTAGTGCACTAAACGTCTAGAAACAGACTCAGAAAAATAAAACGTATACTGGAAAGTAAGGAGTAGATATTATTAATTAGTGACTATACCTTTTATACTGTTGTTGTTAACGTTGAATTGGAACTGACTCATTGCTGACTCTCCCCTGGGTTTTCAGAGGCAGTTAAATTCCTTACCATTAAGCTACCAGAGCTCCTTACACATTATATGTTGTTGAATACCACAGAGTCAGAAACTACCCCTAACTGACCCTCCAGTAGGCTTTCAGTGGCTGCAGATCACGGGGAGGAGAGTGCCATCCTTCTCCACTGGAGTAGCTGGAGGATTCAACCCATGTGCCTTTCTGACCCCAGCAAAGCTTCTTACCAATAGGCCAGCAAAGGTCCTCTCCATCTGACAACTGTAGCTTCTACTTACCTCAAAGCTATAAAATAATCAAACTAAGATAAATGATATAAGAAATAATTCTCCTTCAATGTACAACATTGAGAGAATATGTTTAAAGTTTTACTAATACCAAATGGAAGATATTAACCCAAAATCAAATTCATTGTACTCAAGCCAATTTCTACTCACAGCAGTCTTCCAGGACAGAATTGCCGCTCAGTGTTTCCAAGGTTGTAAATACTGAAGCTGACTTCCCTATTGTTCTACAGAGTGGCTCATGGATTCCAACTTCCCACCTTGAGGTTAGCAGGAAAGCATTTTAACCACTACACCACCTGACACATAAGAATGCTAAACAAGCTATATAACATATGTTATCTCTTCAAGCTATTAGCTTCTCTACTTTTACAGATAGCTGATACTACCACATCAGTACAAAGAATACCATGCTTATTTGAGTCATGATGATTTTAACTCCTAATTGTTGTTGTTGTTATGTGCCGTCGAGTCGTTTGCAACTCATAGCGACCCCATGTCCAACAGCCATAAACCGTGCTCTATCCTGTGCCAATCTCATTGCCTCTGACACACCCATCCCGAGTATCCCAGTCACTGAATCAATCCACCTCATAGAGGGTCTTCCCCTCCTGTGCTGTCCCTCCACTCTACCCAGCATGATGTCCCTCTCTAAAGATCTGTCTCTCCTTACAACATGTCCAAAGTATGTCAGACGAAACCCCAGAATCCTTGCCTCCAAGGAGCAGCCTGGTTTAATGCTCTCTACGATGAATCTGTTTGTTTTCTTGGCAGTAACTCCTAATAGGAGGATTGTTTTATGAGGATTGTTATATGAAATATGACTTCTCATTTCCATCAAATCTGCTAAATTTACTCTACCCTCAATAACTTGGAAGCAGCATGAGTCATTGGGAAAAGCATTGAGTCTGATCAGAAATATCCACACTGAATTCCCAGATCTTCTACAAATTGCAGGATTCACCCCCACCCCCACCCCTGGCTCAGTTTCCTCATCTAATGGGGAATAATGCCTACTTTGTAGATTTCATGGTAGCTTAGTTAGTGATAAGGAATTGCATAAGGCACTCATTTCAAATCCACCAGCTACTCTTTGGGGGAAAGACAGGCAAACTCCTCCTCCCCACCTAAGATTTACTGCCTCTGAAACCCCACTGGAGGATAGCTTGAGTCAGGTCACGCTCAAAGGCACAGAACAACTACTTAATATGTCTCATAAGGAACTCTGGTGCCATATTACCCAGGTAACCAAAAGCTCCTGAATTTCTCTGACTATTCCTATGTACCAACTTCTCTACTGGAGACAGATGGGTAATCTCCTCCAGTGTGATTTATAGCCTTGAAAATTTACAGGAGGAGGGCTATGGAATCACTTATGATGTGGTTCTCATTCCATGGCAGCGAGAAGACAGGCTCTCTGAGGGGCATCATTTGCAGGATGCTGCATGGCTAAACCAAAGGCTGTGCTCTCTGGAGAGAGGAATCCACCAATGGCTCAGAGAGAAAGGTGGGACGTTTCCTCCATTGTCATTTACAGTACCAAAACTGATGCAGTGTCACTGTGAGTATGAACGTATGAACGCACTCTAAGGCAACAAACTGGAGTTTTCTCCAAGTCTGTAAAACGTCTTCGGTCCATCCCTGGCACATTCTTTTCTCTTAACTTTATTTTCAGAACGCTTTTGAAATTCTTTGTCCCTTTTGAGTAACTTATTTAAACTAAGGAAGCTATCTAAGCAGATACACTTTGAAAATGTGCAATCTTGCTGCACGTAAATGTTTAATCGCCAGATTAAACATCAAAGAGGCAAGGACAGGAAAAGCATTGTACGCCACCAATATAGTTCTAAATATCCATCTGTGAAGGAGTGCCTTCAAACGTCTCCCCTTATCCACAGCACCTGTGCCTGTAGTCAGCAGCGGGCCAGCACTCTGTTCTTCCATAGGTTCTCAGGGCTACGACAAATATTTACTGAACCGATCAAAGCAAAAATAAATGTTATCAGAAGCAGAATCTACTGACCTGTTTGAGTCCATGTGTCCGTAAAGCAGGTTTTCTAAGGTCCCAAAGTTCACTAGAAAGCTGTTTGATACCTGTACCTGCCTCTGTTAAAACAACTTCCACAGTACAGTAAAGCATCTCCCTCTCTCCCTGTTTCCCTGCCCTCCCCCCCCCCTTCCCTTGTTTTAAATGAATGAGACTGGCAGTAACCCTCTCAATTACCTTGATCCCACAAGCCTGAGTTAAAGTCAGCGCGAAGCATTCTCTAAGGTTCGCCTGGAACGCTGGCAAGCCCACTCCAAGAGCAACCAGAAAAAAAAAAAAAAAAATCAACTCTCCACGAGAGGAGAGGAAGCCCCAGTGCGGGTCCCTTAAAATGCAAGGGGCCTCCAAGCAGGCTGTCTTCCCTAGAGTGTTCCCAGCAAGCCTAGTTAGGGATTCCGGTCTCACATCCTCTGGACACCTTTCTGACCAAAATCAGCAACTCTTGAACAGTTAAGTTGACCGAATTCCCAGCCTGGTTTCTCAAGTCCTCAAACTCCGTCTACACCTTGATTAGGAAACGTCGCCCACCCACCTGCATCCCTAAGGCCCTGAAGAAAGCAGCCTAGCCCGCGTGGCCAGCTGAACCGGCTCCTTGCTCACCTGTCGGAGGCCGCCTCTCGGGACGCCAAGCCTGGACCGCGAGCCCCTCACTTGCCGGGCAGTGTGTGCGCTCGCACACGTAGAGGAGCCAGGACGCGCTGGGGGCGGGACGGACAGCGCCCCCGGGAACCACTTCCTCGGCGCCCGCACGAGCCCCGCCTCCGAGGGGCGGAGGTGGCAGCGTCACCCCAGCCGCCTCCGAGGGCTGGGGCGCGGCCACGCATGTTGCAAAAGCTCGCGGCCGCGGTGGCCGCGGGGGCGCTTGCCGCGCGGAGCGGAGGAGCGGCTGTGACGCGTGTGTCTGGGCTGGCGCACACCTGGGAGGTGACTGGGGAAACTGAAGGGACTCCAGGAGTGGGCGTGAATTCGGGATTTCTCCAAGTCACAAAGTCTCAAAAACACACTGCCTTTGAGAAGGAACTGTCTCAAAAGCTCCTTAGGGTTCCTCTGTCTGTAAATCACACCAGAAGAGACGGCCTATCTTGCTCCCCTGGGCGGTGGATTAGAGCCTCCAGAGGGACACCCCTTTGGGGTTAACAGTGGCCAGAGATCCCTCTTCAAAGCTGTTGTTAGGCACTGTTGACTCAGGACCAATTTACAGAGCTCGAGAAAGATGGACAGTCTCCATCTTTGAAAAACCAGTAGTGAAGGATATGATAATACTTTCCTTTGGAAAGTCAGGAACTCACCTCCAAGAATCAATAGCTTGTCATTTAAATACAGGAGAGTTAGGTCAACACTCAAATTTACCAGACAGGAGTTTAAATGGTGTTTTAAGAATTTAGACTCTGTTATTCATCATCACAAGAACATGGAAACAGCCCAGATGTCTAACCACAATCGAATGGATTGAGAAATTATGGTATAGTCATACAATAGAATACTACACAGCATGCAGGAACAATGATTTTGTAAATTATTGCCTAACTGGGGAGAGACTAGAGAGCATTATGCTGAGTGGACTAACTCAGTCCCACAAGGACAAATCTTTTATAAAACCATTATTATAGAATGAATATGATGATCCAAGGGGGGGGAGAGGGGGCAGAAGCATAGGGATGATGATATGCAGGGGAGGGAGGATTAATCATGGGGTTATGCAATTTGATAAGTAGGAGGTGAGGGAAATTGGAAGAATCTGGTCTGAAAAACAATGTTTTCGAATTTTGTAAATAAACTAGCATAATTTTTTAAAAATTTAAAGAAGAATTTAGACTGTGGAGTCATAAAACAGTCTGGTATTTAAAAAAAAAAACAAAAAACAAAAAAAAAAAACAAAAAAACCCAAAACAAACAAAAAACCTGAAAGAATAAACAAACCCACTCCCACACACCTCATTGGTTTGGTAACAACTTGTGAAATTCAGCCAGCTCACAGTTACCTCTCTAAATTTTAACTTTCTTTTCCACTAGCTTTCCTCTTACATTGACAAAGACACATAAACACTGTGCTCTCCATAGTGTGCTGGCCTAGGGTAAGCAAATGGTGATAATGGGGCTGTAGAAGTATAATTGGCAACATCTATGCAGACAGAAGACCCAGGTTCCATTCTATGCCAGAATGCCTCATGGACCACCACTCATCTATCCTTGGAGTTTCTGTGTTACTAAGGAGCTCTGGTGGCCTAGTTGCAAGGATCTATTGTGCCCACATGAAGACACGTGGTTTGAATCCACCATCTAATCTGCGGGAGGCTGATGGGCAGTCTCTGCTCATGTAATTTACTGCTTCTGAAACCCACTGAAGGGTCAGCTGTGGGTCTGTTCTGACTCCTTGAAGGTACATAACAATACAATGCTGAACAGGTTTCTAGTACTGAAAACCAGCCACTGAAAAACTCTTTGACTCGCAACACTGTTGCATAAGGCTGTTGCCCACTCCCTTGAAAGTAACTACAATGCTATTAATAATAAGCTAGAAAATGGGAGAGGAATTCATTTGTTGGGTGGGGTGTTGGGTTTTTTTTTTTTGGTGGGGGGAGGGTTTAAACATGAGACTTTGGAAAGAGATAACAGAAGACAGGGCCTCTATCACCAAAAAAAATCCATTTATATCAATAGCCACCATGGCTAAAGCACACAACTTTGTACCAATTTCTGTGCATGACATAGAACATGTGGTAACATTAAATGTTCACAGATCTCTAAGATCGTTGATAAAATCTCCAATTTAAGATAAAATAGAGAAGATCTAGACCAATAACATACCTGATGGCACACATCATGTTGTAATAGGAGCAGAGCTACCCTACCTGAGGCCTAATGACAAATAGGACTTTTCCTCTTTGGCTTCCATTATAGGATATCTCCTCACCATAGAAAGCAGAGGTCAGACTGAAAAACTGAGAAAGTATAAAATTCTGAAGAGAAACAGCAGTAGGTAGGAGCAGTAACAATGATGCCTTTAAACTCTCTTAAAATGCCTTTAAAGCAGGCGATTAATACAACTGTATTAAAATAGCAAGCAAACCCACATGAAAAAGCTTTTTGCTTCTGACTCCTGTCAGGATGGAGTTCCTGTCTGTGGTTCTAGAAGCTTAACCACAAATTGAACATGAATAACAGCATTTCTTCACTCATTAGATGCTACAGAAAGTGAAACAACTAAAGAGACAGAAATCTAAGGTCATACTTCCCCCTTCTCATTGCCATAAACTCCTCCAAATTCCTCGAGTATTTTTTTAAAAACCATTTCCCCAAAAGAATCACCTGCCTCCTTCTCATAATATCTATCGGTGAGGGAAAACTATTGTTGCTTTAACCAATTTAACTTTACTAGAAAATCACAATAGCACTTGACAACAAGCACTGGACTCTTAAACACAGAGGGTAAATGCTTAATATCCTGAGTTCTAATTTATATTTATTTAAAGTACTTGGTAAACAGGTTTTGATCAAGCCTTACATTATATGCATTAGTTAATTATGTCATATCTGTTATTTAAAATATATATATATATGTATATTTTTTTTGGAGGAACAGCACAGGAGGGGAAGACCCTCTATGAGGAGGATTGATTCAGTGATGGGTAATCAGGATGGGTGTGTCAGAGGCAATGCTATTGGCACAGGACAGAGCAGCGTTTAGGGCTGTTGTACATAGGGTCGCTATGAGTAGAAAGCACATAACAGTAACAACATACTCCATTTATGACGCCTTCTCTCTTTACTCTCTAATTCCTGCCAGCAGCAGGCTATTTGGCCTCTGAAGTAGCAAGTCTCCTGGTGTCACTATTACTATTGAAGTGGAGAGTTCTATCTTATCACTCTAAAGTCCTGTTGGTGGTGTTGTTAAGTGTCATCGAGTCGCTTGCAACTCATAGTGACCCTATGTACAACAGCTCTAAACTCTGCTCTGTCCTGTGCCAATCTCATTGTCTCCAACACACTCATCCTAATTGCCCCAGTCGCCGAATCAAGCCACCTCCCAGAGGGTCTTCCCCTCCTGCTCCTGCCCTCCACCCTACCAAGCATGATGTCCTTCTCCAAGGACTGGTCTCTCCTTACAACATGACCAAAGTATCTCAGACGAAGTCTCAGAATCATTGCCTCCAAGGAGCAGCCCAGTTAACTTTCTCCAAAATGAATCTGTTTGTTTTCTTAACAGTCTGTACTCTTCTCCAGCACAAAGGCATCAATTCTGCTTCTATCCTCTTTAGTCATTGTGAAGCTCTCTGATGCATAACAAGTGATTGCAAAGACCATGGCCTGTACCAGATGCACCTTAGTCTCCAGAGACACAGCGTTGCTCTTGAGTACTTTAGAAAGGTCCGTAACAGCAGACTTTCCCATCGCAATATGCCTTTTCATTTCCTTGCTACTGGTGCCAAGAGTGTTGATTGTGGAGCCAAGCAGACTAAAGTTGTGAAGAATCTCAATCTCTTCACCATCCATCCTGATGTTGCCAATTGGTCCAGTAGTAAGAATCTTTGTCTTCTTGACATTGAGCCTCAGTCTTGTTCAATAATATGATACCTTTAAGGAGCTCTGGTGGCCTAGTGGCAAAGAAGTGGCACTGCAGTCCTGAAGGTATGTGGTTCAAATCCACCAGACTCTGCTGGAGAAGGAGGAGCAATCTCTTCCTGTGCCAATTGGATCCAATTCAACAATACATGAAAAGAAAAATAAATGAAATTTAAAAAATATTATACCATTTCAATATAGTAACTACTTTTTCTTTTACATTTTACTGCCAGTTATCTGTTGGTTTGTCATGTCATAGAAGCTAGGCAATTAGTGTTTCAAATAACAACAAAGTACAGGTTTCAGCAGAGCTTGTAGACTGTAACAAACTGGTTTTTTACTGTCTAGTTAGAACCTGCAGCTGACCCTCCAGTGAGTTCTCAGAGGAAGTAGATCAGTTCATTGCCCTCCTCCTCCCACAAAGCAGCTGGTGGATTTGAACTGAAGAGCCTTTGTGTCAGCAGCCCAATTCCTTACCACCAAGCTGATCTCACTAGGGGAGCTCTGGTGGTCTAGAGGGAAGGGGTGGCACTGTCAGCCTAGAGGCACAGTTTTGAATTGGCCAGTTGCTCCGCTGGAAAATTATGGACAATCAACTCGCGTGCAATTTGTTGTTGTTGTTGTTGTTGTTATGTGCCATCGAGTCGTTTGCGACTCATGGCGACCCTATGTACAACAGCCCTAAACCGTGTTCTATCCTGTGCCAATAGCATTGCCTCTGACACATCCATCCCGATGACCCCAGTCACTGAATCAATCTACCTCATAGAGGGTCTTCCCCTCCTGCGCTGTCCCTCTACACCTACCAGCATGATGTTCCTCTCCAAAGACCTGTCTCTCCTTGCAACATGTCCAAAGTATGTCAGACAAAGCCCCAGAATCTTTGCCTCCAAGGAGTAGCCTGGTTTAACCCTCTCTAGGATGAATCTGTTTTCCTGGCAGTCCATGGTACATTCAATACTGTTCTCCAGCACCACAGCTCAAAGGTGTCAATTCTCCTTCTGTCCTCCCTAGTCATTGTCCAACTCTCTGATGCATAACAAGTGATTGCAAAGACCATGGCCTGCATCAGGCGCACCTTAGTCTACAAAGAGACACCGTTGTTCTTGAGTACTTTAGAGAGGTCCCTAACAGCAGCAGACTTTCCCATCGCAATACATTTTTTTTTATTTCCTGGCTACTGGTGCCAAGAGTGTTGACTGTGGAGCCGAGCAAACTGAAGCTGTGAACAATCTCAATCTCTTCGCCATCCATCCTGATGCTACAAATTGGTCCAGTGGTGAGAATCTTTGTCTTCTTGACATTGAGCCTCAGTCCATACTGAAGGCTGCAGTCCTTGACGCTCTGCAGTAAGTTCATGAGGTCCTCCTCAGTTTCAGCGAACAAGGTTGTGTCATCTGCATAACACAGATTGTTGATAGATCTTCCACCAATCCTAACGCCACGCGTGCAATTTACTGCCTCAGACAGAACAACCCACTGGAGGATCACCTATGAGTTGATGTTGATTTCTCTCTCTCTCTCTCTCTCTCTCTTTGTGTGTCTCTTTTCCTTTTTCCCCCCTTCTCTGACTCTCGCCCCCCTTCTCATTATTATCAAGTTATAACCCACTCATAGGTGACCCTCCAGCAGATTTTCTGAGGCTGTAAATCTCACAGGAGGAGACTGTCTACCTTTCTCCCACAGAGCTTCTCATTGTTTCAGACCACCAGAGAGGTGCTACCTATGGGTCAACAGCACAATCCCTTATGGACAAGGCCATGACATTGGCCAATTAAAACTTTTGCAATGACAATAGAACAACATTGGCTGTTGTTTTAGACAAGAGGATGATCAGGAATGATTGATCATCAAAATAGAAATTAAGTTTAGTGAAGTAGCAGGGCAGCAAGTGAGTGGAGACCCTCAATGATTGGCAACGACTCCAAGGATGACCTCAGACAATGGCACAAGACCAAGCCACACTTCAATCTACAGTGTACTGAGTCACTACAGTGCATTGAGCAACCATGAATTAGAGTGGATGGCATCTGTCTATCTTTCTAAAGGAGACTTAGTGATATAGGGGTTAAGTACTCAGTTAATGATCAAAATTTGGTGCTTTGAACCCATCAGCCACCTCTTGGGAGAAAAGTATGGTGATCTACTTATGTAAAAACGAAAGCCTAGGAAATCTAAGGTACAGTTCTACTTTATCTTCTTGGATCGTTATGCACCAAAATAACTTGACAACAGTGAATTTCTTATCTGGCATATATCAAATTAATATTTTCAGAACACATTTTCTTTGTTTTCTTGCTTATCGGTCTGGAAAAAACCTCTGTGGTAACCCCATGTTTCTATCCCCGTAAATATTGAAGGAAGGTTTCAGACAGTGAGATAGTTAATCCTTTTATGTACATTACAGGTGAAAACTAAGAGTCCTATTCATTTCTGGATGCTCAAAGATGAGGCCAGTGATGTTTATAGCTTGAATAAGTAGGCTACACAGAGTAGCTTTGATTTTCAGAGAGAAAAATTATAAGGTTAATAGGAAGCAAGGTTAGTAGATAACCAGAATTGGAGCTGTGTGTAGATTATTCTCTTGATCTTCCTTTACCAAGTGTTCTATTATTTAAAGACTTCAGGAGATATTTTGCTTGTTCTAAATATATTTGATTTTTTGTTTTTAAACCTCTTGAAAATGGTACCAAGGAGGGTGGGCACTGTGGAACGAAATCCAACTTGTGCTACTAGAATAGATTGTGGCCTATTGGCATGCAGTTGACTCGGGTAATTATTGATAAGTACTTCTGATTTATGTTTGTTGGAAATGTCATGACTGTTCATATACGAACAGGCTGAGTTTTTCTCAGTCTGAATTGTAGACTTCTATTAGTAACTAGTGTCGTTAATGTTGGTTGTGTACCCAGCACAGGAAGTTGTGTGTGAAGTAGGCTTGTGCTTAGATTGTGTCGAAGTCCTGGAATTCTGACTCTAGAGAAGATATACATTAAAGAAATCATCACTTAGTAGTATGTACACCAGACTGATAATTCTTTGGAAGCATGGTTCCAGAAAGTAGATGACTTATCCCTGCTGTGAGGTGCTGTCGAGTCACTTCTGACTCCTGTGACCCTGTGTGCAGTCGGACAACACATCGCCTACTCCTCGGCCAATCATTGTGCTGTTTGAACCCACTGTGGTAGCTACTGTCTCAATCCCCCTCATTAAAGGCCTTCCTTTCTAAAAAAAAAAAAGGTGTTTTCGGGGGTTGGGGGGCTAAACCACTTTACGTACAAAATCCAAGCACATTGTTTTTCAGACCAGGTTCTTCCAGTTTCCCTCACCCCCACCCATCAAATTGTACAACCTCATTATTAATCCCCTCTCCCCCTTCACATCCTCATCCTTCTGCTTCTACCCTATCCCCCACCGATCATCATATTCATTCTACAATTAAGGTTTTATGCTGTCCTGTCCCTCCCAAGGTAGGTAATAAATTACAAAATCATTTCTCCTGTGTTCAGTGTAGTATTCTAATGAGTGAATGTACTATAATTTCTCAGTCCATCAGATTGTGTTTGGACATGTGGGCTGTTTCCAAGTTTTTGCCATGGTAAATAATGCTGCTATGAACATGGGTGTACAAGTTTCTGTTTGTGCCTCAGTTCTCATTTTCCCAGGGTATATTCCAAGCAATGGAATAGTTGGATCATATGAAATTTCTATGTTCAGCTTTTTGAGGAAGCACCATACTGCCTTCTAGAGTGGTTGTACCATTTTACAATCCCACCAACAATGTATGAGTTCTTATCTCACCACATGCTCTCCAACATTTATTACTTACTGTTTTTTAAACTTTGCCTGTGTTACTGGAGTGAGATGGTACCTCATTGTGATTTCTATTTGCCATCTCTCTTATTGCCAGTGATTTTGAGCATTTCTTCATGTGTCTGTTTGCCATTCGAATATCTTCCTCTGTGAAAATTATTTCTATGTCTTTTGGCCATTTTGTAATTGGGTTATCAGTCTTTTTCTTGTGGAGGCCCACGAGTATTCTGTAAACTTTGTTATGAGACTCTTGGCTGAGATGGTATCACCAAATGTTTTTTCCCAGATGCTAAGTTTTCTTTTCACCCTACTGGGAAAAGTTACTGATGCGCAGAGGGATTTAATCTTTAGGAGATCCCATTCATCAATTTTATCCTCTTCAGATTATGCATTTCTGGCTGTATTTGGCAATCTCTTTATGCCATAGACTAGGGCTTCTAAGCTTGATCCTAGTTTGTGTCTTATTAACTTTATGGTTTTGGGCTTTACTTCCAAGTTTCTTATTCACCTTGAGTTGCTTTTGGTGTATGGGATCAGATATGGACCCTGTTTCAACTTTCTGTAGGTGGAAGTCCAGTTTTGACAACACCATTTGTTGAAGATGTTTTCATTTCCCCATTTGATAGCTTTGATTTCCTTCTTGAATATCAGTTGACAATAGATGTTGCTGTTATGTGTCGTCGAATCGCTTGTCACTCATAGTTACCCTGTGTACAACAGCCTAAACTCTGCTCTGTCCTGTGCCAATCGCACTGTCTCTGACACTCCCTTCCCGATGACCCCAGTCACTGAATCAATCCACCTCATAGAGGGCCTTCCCCTCCTGTGCTGTCCCTCCACCCTACCAAGCATGATGTCCTTCTCCAAGGACCAGTCTCTCCTCACAACACGTCCAAAGTATGTTAGACAGAGCCTCAGAATCCTTGCCTCCAAGGAGCCACCCGGTTTAACCCTTTCCAGGACAAATCTGTTTGTTTTCCTAGCAGTCCATGGTATTCTCAATACTCTTCTCCAGCACCACAGCTCAAAGGCATCAACTCTCCTTCTATCCTCCTTGGTCATTGTCCAACTCTAGGATGCATAACAAGTGATTGTAAAGACAATAGCCTGTATCAAATGCACCCTAGACTCCAATAGATAGCTGGATCTATTTCTAGATTCTCAATTCTGTTCCATTGGTCTATGTGATGTCATTGGATCAGAACCATACTGTTTTGGTTACTACTGCTGTGTAGTAGTAAGTTTAGAGCTCAGGGAGTGCTATACCTCCCACCTCATTTTTGTTTCTCAGAAGTGTTTTGCTTATTCAGGGTCTCTCTCCTCTCCAAATATATTTGACAATTTCCCTTTTGATCTCCTTGAAAAATGAATTTGATATCTGGATTGGGATTGTGCTGAACATGTAGCTTGCTTTTGGTAGAATTGTCATTTTCACAATATTGAGTCTTCCTATCCATCAACAGGGCACATTTTTCCATTTATGTAAGTCTTTTGTTTTTTCTTACAGAAATGTTCTGTAGTTTTCTTTGTGTAGGTCTTTTGTCTATCTAGTTAGGTTCACTACCAAGTATCTCAATTTGCAGTTGGCTATTGTAAATGGCATTGTTTTCTTGATTTCCTTTTCTGAGTTCTCTTTGTTACTGTAGAGGAATCCTGCTGGGTTTTGGATATTGATCTTATATCCTGCCCCTCTACTAAATTGGCCTACCAACTCTAACAGTTTTTTTGTTGTTGTTGAGTCTTTGGAGTTTTCTGTGTACACTATCATATCAACTGTATGTAGAGATAGTTTAACCATCTGTTTGCTGATCTGGATGCCTTTTGTTTCTTTCTCTTGTCATATTGCCCTAGCAAGCACTTTCAATACAATACTGAATGGAAGTGGTGACAATGGGCTTCCTTGTCTGTTCCCTTGTTTGCAAGGAAAATGCTGTTAATCTTTATTGTGAATGATGTTGGTTCTTGGTTTTCCATATATACTTTTCACTATATTGAGGAAATACCCTCCTATTCCAATTTTGCTGAATGTCTTTATTAGGAACGGGTGTGGGATTTTGTTAAATGCCTTTTCTGCATCAATTGCTAAGGTCATATGGTTCTTGTTATTTACTTTGTTAATATAGTGAATTATGTTGATTGTTTTTCTTATTCTTACATACCTTTTATGAATCCCACTTGGTCATGGTGAATTATCTTTTTTATGTCCTTTCGGATTCTATTTTGTTAAGGATTTTTGCATCTATATTCATCAGAAATATTGGTCTGTAGTTTTCTTTCTTGGTAATATCTTTGCCTGGTTTTGGTATTAAGGTTATGCTTGCTTCATAGAATGACTCTGGAACTGTTCCTTCTTTTTCAATTTTTTAAAATATAATTTAAATAGAATTGGTGATAAATCCTCTCTGAGTGAATCTCTACCCTACAGGTAGAGATGAATTCAGGTACGAATGCATCTGGTCCAGGACTTTTCTTATGGGGTAGTCTTTTTATGACTTTTTCAATTTTTTCTTTTGTGATGAGTCTGTTAGTTTACTATCTTGGCTGATATTACCTGAAATGCATTCAGAATGTAGTAGTGAAAGTATTGTAGTAAGTAACAGCACATTGCTTGTTGGAATAACTCAAAGCAATTTAAACAAGTATCAGACACCCAAAATCTCTATCCACGGAGTTTGTTGAGTCTAATCTAAAAGAGAGGAGACCTGTCTGTAAACTCACTAAAGCTAGAACTCCAAGTCTCCTCAGCACCTAGGGAACCACAATGGTTTCCCTTGGGCCTTCTTACCACATCTGACCAACTATGCAGTCACACCAGTCAGTCTCCATTACAAGACCTCACACATCAGCTTGGGAGCACCGGTCCTCTTAATGCCCAAGAGATTGGCTAACAGTAAAAGAAGGGCCTGACACCCAGGTCTTCTTACATTTTACTTCTTCTCATCATTTCTGGACAATAAAAGCAGAAGTAGAAAACCATGTGCGACATAGATCTAGATCTACCAGGGGATGAAATTAATGCAATGTTTCAGGAAAGATGTATTCCATTATTTAAGTAACAAAGGTATACTGTGTACTATAATCAGCATATTTATTTTGTTACATTACATTGAGAAAATTGTACTTCTTTTTAGGCAAATAGTCTTTGTGATTATATTTGCTCAGAAGGTTTGCCCTGTTGTGTAATTCTCATGACTGATTACAAAAGGTACATCCTCTTTTGTACAATGGCAGGTGTGGACAGTCCACATTTAGTGGCTCATTCTGGTTCACTTACTAGCTGTGCATTTTTCCTACAGGTAGAGATGAAGGTTTCAGTTCCTTGAACAAAGGAGTGGCCCTAACAGAATATCATCTTACTTTTTAATTAAACATAAAATTAATCTATCATAAAACTTTTCTTGGAATCTAGCATTAGCATTTAATTGCCTTATTACTAATAATCCTAAATTGTATAAAATACCAATATATTTAACACAAACCTATTAGTGAGAAATATCATTAGTCATATGTTTTTCAAAGTTAGACTTTTATGGATACTATACTTTTTTCTGGAATAATAATTTTAGGGTCAAGAGGATCATTTGGTAACAATTACTTTGAAAACTAAAATTATTAGAGTGAGTTATTGGTAAGAAATTGTTGCTGCCAATCCAAATATACATGGTTTGAATCCACCACTTTCTGTGTGGGAGAAAGATGGACAGTCTCCTTCCACGAGGTTTCCTGCCTCTGAAAATACACTGCAGGGTCACCTGTCTGTTGGTTCTGACTTGACAGTACTCAACAACTACCACAAGGCTTTTTAATGATGCATCCTAAGAACCTTAATGTTTCTCACTGTAAGATCAATAAAGATGACTAGAGTTTACTTAGTCAAAAAGAATATTTCAAGATCTGGCTAACAGTCCACTGGCATGTGGGTGTGCTAGAATTTTTACATGATGAAATGTTTGGCCTCACCTTCAGGCTCAGGGCTAGTGTGTTGTGAGTTGGTTTTAGGCTGGAAGTTTTGATGGCCTCTCGAGAAGGGACAGATATGGAACACCCGGCACTCTTATGCCTTTCATTTTGTCCTAAGTGACTGTCAGCCGATGGGACTTGCCAGATGAGCTGGGGGTCTCTGGCTAAAAGTCCACCAGTTGTTGTTGTTGTTGTTGTTGTTGTGCGCCGTCGAGTCGCTTGAAACTCATAGCAACCCTATGTACAACAACCCTAAACTCTGTCCTGTGCCAATCGCACCATCTCCGACACACCCATCCTGATTACCCCAACCACTGAATCAATCCACTTCATAGGGGGCCTTCCTGTTCTGCACTGTCCCTCCACCCTACCAAGCATGATGTCCCTTTCCAAGGACCTGCCCCTCCTTGCAACATGTCCAAAGTATGTCAGACAGAGACTTAGAATCCTTGCCTCCAAGGAGCAGCCCGGTTTGACCCTTTCCAGGATGAATCTGTTTGTTTTCCTAGCAGTCCATCGTACCCTCAATATTCTTCTCCAGCACCACAGCTCAAAGGCATCAATTCTCCTTCTATCCTCCTTAGTCGTTGTCCAACTCTCTGATGCATAACAAGTGAGAGCAAAGACCATGGCCTATATAAGGCACACCTTAGTCTCCAAAGAGACACCATTGCTCTTCAGTACTTTGAAGAGGTCCCTAACGGCAAACTTTACCATGTCAATATGTCTTCTAATTTCCTGGCTGCTGGTGCCGGGAGTGTTGACTGTGGAGCCAATCAAATTGAAGCTGTGCACAATCTCAATCTTTTTACCATCCATCCTGATGCTTCCAATTGGCCCAGTGGTGAGAATCTTTGTCTTTTTGACATTGAGTCTCAATCCATATTGGAGGCTGCAATTCTTGACCCTTTGCAGCAAGTCCTCCTCAGTTCAGCAAGCAGGGTTGTGTCATCTGCATAGCGCAGATTGTTGATAGATCTTTCACCAATCTTGACCCCACATTTCTCCTCATAGAGCCCAGCCTCCTGGATAATCTGTTCTGCATACAGGTTGAAAAGGTATGGAGATAGGGTGCATCCCTGGTGTATGCCCTTACTGATTTTGAACCATGCAGTGTTACCCCGCTCTGTTCTGACGACTGCCTCCTGGTCCAAGTATAGGTTTAGCACTAGAACAATCAAGTGTTCTGGGATTCTCATTCTTCTCAGAGTTTGTTATGATCCACACAGTCAAACACCTTTGCATAGTCAATGAAGCACAGATAAACATTCCTCTGGTGTTCTCTGCTTTCAGCTAAGATCCATCTAACATCAGCTATAATATCCCTAGTACCACGACCCCTTCTAAATCCAGCCTGGACCTCTAGCAGTTCTCTGCTGATGTGCTGTTCCAGTCATTTTTGAATAATCTTCAGTAGAATCTTGCTTGCATGTGAAAGCAATGCTATTGTTCTATAGTTTCCACACTCTGTTGTCCACCAGTGTGTGGGTGTAAATGCCACTTTTAATTGGTTTTGATCAAACATTCTTCTAGGTGGCATAGCACTGGTCTGCCAATTTGCTGTACAGAGGTAACTCGTGGTTGCTGTGATGCTGAACACTGTGACCCCTGATGTGCCAAATACAATACTGGTCACCCATTGTGGACAGTATTTGGTGGAGCTCCCCAATTAAAATAAGATTGGAAGTGGGAGTGGCATCCACTTCCAGAATAGCTTGCCTCTGGAAACCCTATGAACTTAGAGAAACGAAGAAGGTGATACAAGTGTTCAGTCCTTCGTTCATAGGGTTGCTATGAATTGCCTATGACTGGACGGCATTTAACAACAACAACAACATCTTGAAAAGAGCACTGGTGGCCTAGTGGCAAAAAGTTGAATTGCAGTCTTGAAGGCATGCTGTTCTAACACACCAGCTGCTCTGCAGGAGAAGGATGAACAATCTCCTGTGGTGGGATTAACTGCCTCTGTAAACCTGCCGGAAGTGGCCTGTTCTGACTTGATGGTACATAACAATAACAACAACGTCCTGAAGTAGAATGCCATAAGTGAGATGATGGACATCATACACATACAAGAAAATGTGTAAGTACAATTATTATTAAAATATCCACATCAGCATAGAGCTAAATGTGAATAATTTGAAGAATTTAGCAACTTTTGGAGTCTGAAAGTGATAGAATATTCAACCAAGGTATATTAATAAAAATTGATGACTGCAATGCATAAGGTGAAAACAGAGAAGGCCTGTTAATTGGAAAACAGGCATTTGGTGACAGAAATATGCCTGGAAATCAAGTGATAAATATTGTATACTCAATCATTTCTTAATTCTCAATACCTTTTATAAAAAGATAAATGACAACTATATACATGAAGCTCACTTGATGGATTATACAAAAATCAGATTTACTACATCTGTGGAAAGAGTCTATGGAGAAGCTTAATATCAGCAGTCAAAATAAGGCCAGGGATGACTGTGGAATAGATCACTAATGACTCATATGCAAGCTCAAGTTGAAATGTAAGAAAATTAAAACAGTCCCACCAGAATCAAAATACAACCCTAAGTTTTTCACATCTGAATTTAAAAATCACCTTAAGAATAGATTTGAAGCATTGAACACAAATGACAGAAGACTAGATGAGTTGTGGGATGATATGGAGGATATAATCCATGGAGAATTCAAAAGACAAGTACAACGATGAGGGAGAAATGAAAGATCAAAGTGGATATAAGAATATTCTCTAAAAATCTCACTAGAACCTTGAAATTCAAAACAAAGAAATAGGAAAGGCTGAAGTAAAAAAGGTGAACAGAAGATTTCAAAGGGTAAATTAAGGCAAGAGGAAAATATTATAATAAAATCATAAAAAGATGATGTTAGAAAACCAAACAGGAAGAATACACCCAGCATTTTTCAAGCTAAAAGAACTGAACAAATTTAAGCCTCAAGTTGCAATACTGAAGGATTTAGTGGACAAAATCTTCAATGACCCAAGAAGTGTCTAAAAAAGACAGAAGAAACATACAGAATCACTGTACTAAACAAAATTTGTCTACAGTTCCGGACCATTTAAGGAAGTAGCATATGATCAAAGACTAAAGCTAAGGAAGGAAGAAGTTTAAGCTTCACTGAAGACATTGACAAAAAAAGCCCCAGAAGTTGATGGAATAGCAATTGACATATTTCAGCAAACAGATGCAACTTTAAACAGGCTCACTAGACTGTGACAAGAAATTTGGAAAAAAGCTACTTGGTTTATTGACTGCAAAAGAGCAATATTTCATATTTTTTCCCACTTTATTTTTTTTTCCGTTAGCCCATTCCTTTTTCTTTCTTTTTTTTTTTACAGAGGTTTTGGATTTCCATTCATTCATTGCTGCAATTTTCTCCCTTCCCACCCCTCCCCACCAGCTTGCTTCCCCCTCCCAAGAGAGAA
>NW_006399954.1:5961409-5963355 GCF_000299155.1 Elephantulus edwardii
AATTTATTGATGCTTGCCTTGTGACCTAAAATGTGATCTATTGTGGAGAATGTTCCATGTACATTGGAGAAGACGGTATACTGTGTTTTTTGGAGGTGCATTAGCCTATAAATATCTATGAGGTCAAGTTGATTTATTGTGTAGTTTAATTCTTGAGCAGCTTTGTTGAGTTTTTTCCTGGTAGTTCTATCTTTTCTTTAGAGTGGAGTATTGAAGTCTCCAACTACAAATGTATGTGGAAACTACCAAACAATATCATATCCAAATAAAATCTTGCTAAAATATTGTTCAAAAATGGTTGGAACAGTACATAAAAAGGGAACTGCCAAAAATTAAATCTGGATTTAGAAAAAGTCATAGGCTGAGAAATATTAAATGGATGTTGGCCAAAAGCAGAGAAAAACAGAATGATTACTTGAGTTTAATTGATAGGTATGACTATGTCTCCCAGAAAATCATAGGTCAAGGCTGACACCTTCACATTTTGGAGCACAAGGCACGGGGACAGGAGGCCACAGGGGAGGGAGTGAAGATGTGTGCGGCAGGAGGTGACTCATCTGACTCCGCAGAATACCACACAGTGTAGTATAAATGGAGGAGAAGAGACCCCAAGCGGTAAGAAGTCAGTCCTGGAGCAGAAGTTCAAGGTAAAGGACTTCTCAGAACCTTCTGAGATAGGAAGACTTCCAGGATACTAGTACCTGGTATTTGGATTTATGGTCTCCTAAACTGAAGACATACTGCCTGCAGCAGAAGAAACTGGTGGCAGCTTGGTGCCTCAGTTCTCATATTCTCAGAGTATATTCCAAGTAGTAGACTAGATGGGTCATAGGGAATTTCTACGTTCAGCTTTTTTATAAAAAAATAGATATTTTTTAAAAATTTATTTTGTTTCATTATTTTTTGTGTGTACCGTCAAATCAGATCTGACTGGTACAGGAGGAGATTGTTTCTCCTTCTCCAGCATCTGGTGGATTCAAACCGTGCATCTCTGAGATTGCAGTTGCAGCTTCTTGCCACTAGGCCACCAGCGCTCGCCTCAGCTTTTTGAGGAAGCACCAAACTGCCTTGCAGAGTGGTTGCACCATTTTACAATCCCACCAACAATGTGTAAGAGTTCCTTTCTCACCACATCCTCTCCAACATTTATTACTTGCTGCCCTGTTAAACTTTGCCACTGTTACCGGAGTGAGATGGTACCTTATTGTGGTTTTGATTTACATCTGTATTCTTATCAGTGATCTGGAGCATTTCTTCATGTGTCTGTTGTCTTTCTCTGTTAAAATTCTTTCCATGTCTTTTGCCCATTTTGGAGTTATCAGTCTTTTGCTTGTGGAGGCCCAAGAGTATTCTGTAAACTTTTGGTATAAGACTCTTGTCTAAGATGCTATTAACAAATGTTTTTCCCAGTCTGTAGGTTTTCTTTTCACCCTTTTGGAAAAAGTTTTTTATGTGCACAGAGATTTAATCTTTAGAAAGTCCCATGCATCAATTTTATCTCCTTTATATTGTGCATTTCAGGTTGCATTTGGCAGCCTCTTTATACTTTGGACTATAATTTCTAAGCTTGATCACAGTTTGTCTCTTATGAACGTTATGGTTTTGAGCTTTACTCCAGGTCTCTGATCTATCTTGAGTTGATTTTTGCATATGGTGTGAGATGTGGATCCTGTCTTAGCTTTCTGCAGGTGGAAGTCCAGTTTTACCAGCACCATTTGTTGAAGAGGTTGTCATTTCCCCATTTGATAGCTTTGATTTCCTTGTTGAATATCAGTTGACCATAGATAGTTGAGTCTATTTCTGGGTTCTCAATTCTGTTCCATTGATCTATTTGCCTGTCATTGTACCAGTACCATGCTGTTTTGTTTACCATTGCTCTCTTTTGATGATTTTTTTAACCTTCTAAATTAAACCATGGAAGGAGGAATGGCATCCACTTCCATAAT
>NW_006399954.1:5964605-5971232 GCF_000299155.1 Elephantulus edwardii
AGGTTTCACATTAGAACGATCAAGTGTTCTCACCAAATAAAACACAAAAAAGACAAATTTGTAGAAATCTAAAAGTGTTGATTAAGATGCATGGAAATTGGAACCCTGATTCCTTGATGATGAGACTTTAAACGGTTAAAAGCATGCAAAAAAAAAGTCTGCTTGTCTTCAATAATTAAATATAGAATTATCATAATGGTATAGTGCATTTCATGATGTACTGCTAACCAAAAGTCTATCAGCTTCTCCAAAGGGGAAAGACAAACAGTCTTCTCCTGTAAATACTTGCATCCCTGGAATCCAGAGGAAGGGTCACTATGATTCTTAATCACTCTGATGTCAATGGCCACAATCTGCACATCTAAAGACTCTCACATGAAATAATTTTCAACTTTATACTGGCCAATAATACAAATGGTCAGAAATTATGTTTTGTTGACTTATGTGTCCTGGTCAACAATGTGTGTAGAGTAAACCCTGTAGAGATAAAGCAAATTAGATTCTGTTCTTGCCCTCCAGGGACTCCTAGTTTTTTGGAGTGTATGGAAACCAGGAAACAAAAATAAGCAAAACAAAGGACCAGAGCAAAGAGAGTCTGAGAGAAGGTAGATAATAATATAAATTCTACAAAGCTCCAAGTACTTGGATGGGCACACAGGAAGCCAGTACGGAGATCAAGTCAGGAAATAAAGCCAGACTTACCCAGCAAGGTGTGCATAATTATTGACTCAATAATGACGTTAAAATATAAATAAATATGGAGTGTAATAAATGTACTATGGGCAGAGAACATTGGCATGTTAAGGACTCAAAGTTTACAATGTGTATTTGTGACTTTATGGGATATATTATTTGTACAAGTATTGATTCCTTCAGTCTCCAATTAATGTCTGGAATTGATGATTTACAAAAAGTCACAAATTAAGGAATTAAATAGTAGTCAGGAAGTAAATGAAGTCTTATTAAATGCATAAAAACAATATTCTACAATATAACAGGATATATAATTGCCTGCTTTACTAAATTTTTAGGTAATCTTTAGAGTTACTTTTGTTTCTACTTTCCAAGAAAACCTGAGCCCAAAATAGTGGATAAAATTATAACATAGGTATGACCTTAAAGTAGCATACTCTGGGATTGGAGAAACTATCATTAATAGCCAATGACACAAACTTGCTTGCTAAATATGACAGTAACTTGAGGGACATACTGTTAAAGACCTTCGGTGTAACTCATCATAAAGAAAACAGAAATCCTTACAACTGATGTGCTTGCACTTTACAACTGTAAATCCTTACAACCAATGAGCAATGAGCAATATTAAGCCCTGAGGAGAGCTGCTTGGCCCCTGGTGAGAGGCGCCTGACAGGAGAAAGCTGCCCAGCCCCTGGGGAGAGCCACCTGGTATGAAATTTTATCTAAGCCACTATTCTCCATTTCCTCCTCCAGTACACCTGTAAGTAACACCTCTAAAGCCCTTTTCTTTGTAACTCACAATTTTGTTCTCTCTAGGTCTGCTCCCTTTCCTATAGGTAAGCTGAACACTGAGTCTTGTTCCAGAACCTGAAATCTGAGCCCAGTTCCAGAGACAAAAGGGAAATATAACTGCCAGCTAAGGAAGCAAAGGTGGATGGAGCCTCAAAATTCAGCGAGCCATCCCACTGGACTCACTCAAACAAACACCTTGCAGTCCAGAGGCCAGAAAACACCATGCAAAAAAGGCATGCAGCTTCAAATCAAGACCACCAGTAAAGTGTTAAAAGTGGGCTTCCCTTTCTCTTCATCTCTATGGCCCTGTTCAGCGTGAAGCAGCTGGAGTCTACACCCTATTCCTAAATGGAAAACCTACAAATAAAACGACAATCTCTTTGTAAAAAAAAAAAATCACCATTGGACTATGCCCACCAATATCCTGTTTTTTCTGGTCCCTGACAGATCTTTCTTATTTCCTTTACCCACTACCTGCACCCACCAAATTGTAAAACCCTGTTATTTCACCCCTACCCATCCATCCTCACCCTTTTGTTCCCATTTCTTACCCCCTTAAATTCCCATATATGTTTTACTAGTTATTGTTCAATTTTTTTACAATTAAAGAGAGAAATATAAAAAAATGGAAGTTGTCAAGGATTAATTTTATGGCATTGGACAAATCTGTTGCAAAGGACCTCACATTCATGACTAAGGTATGACAGACTCAAACCAAAATAAATTTACACAGTGGCTACAACAATGAGTTTATGCCCAGCAGAGATAAAGACTGTTATTTGACACTTTAATTTTCTCACAATGACTATGAGCTGACTCAACATCACCTAACAACAATAGGAGTAATTGAAAAGGCATGTTTATAAGGGAACTCTGGTAGCATCGTTTTTAGAGTTGTGCTGCTAACGCAACTCTGAACATTGAACTCTGAACTATTTTAATCCGGCTGTTCAAATCCACCATGGGCGGGGAGGAAATGAGTAATCTACTTTGAGTTAGTCCTGACTCCAAGGCAAGGACCAACTGAATAAATGGAGATTAAAACATTTTAATTTCTTTTATATAATATTTGCCGCTATTTCTAACGAACTCTTTTCTCTCAAAGTAATGAAAACCAGTCACTTCTCCTAAGACACAAGCAAATCCAAACAGCAGATAGTTTTGCAGGAACATACAGTATTTGTGTCTCTTATCTAAATTTCAACTCTAAGTTATACTTCTCTGAAAACTGAAAATAGGAGTAGGCTCAAAGGACAAGCTTTAAAAATGCTTACGGAGGCATCATTCTGCTGTGGTCAATGTGGCTTGTGTCCTCAGCAAGCTGGAAATTTTCACGACTTAATGATGAAAGTTGTCGGGAGCAGAGAGGGCAGAATTAATAGCTCCCTGAAAAGTGTGGCAGAAAGTCTAAAGGGTGGAAATGAAAATGGAAAAAGCAAGTAATCAATGAGCAGTCAAAAAGTAAATTGGAATTTAAATTGGTGAAAGAATTAAAAAACAAAAACAAAAGCACACACCAAACCCAACAAACTAGTAGGAATCATCAGGGCAAGAAAATCAGAAAACAGGAAGATGAATAAGATAGGCGAACATGCCAAAGAGAATACTCTAATCACGTCAGCAATGATGATAATGAGCCAATACAATCGAAAGTTCACACACTGAATAAGGTACAGGTAAGTAAGGCAGATAAGCAAATGGAATTTTCTGCTTTACAATCACACCTCCTACAAGGTGCAGCTGTTATGACAGCTTTTTAAAATATGGCAACACTGTGGTACTGAGAAGATTAGGAATCTACTACCACAGTTTATCTGACCATGTTATTTTGAGATTGTTGTTATGCGCAGTTGAGTCACCTGCGGCTCATAGTACTCCTATGTACAACAGCCCTAAAATCTGCTTTATCCTGTGCCAATCTGTCTCTGACACACCTACTCCCATTAACTCCATCACTGAATCAATCCATCTCACTGAGAGTCTTCCTCTCTTGCACTGTTCATTCACTTTCCCAAGCATGAAGTCCTTCTACAAGTACTAAATCCTCCTTGCAACATGCCCAAAGTATGTCAGATGAAGCTTCAGAATCCTTGTCTCCGAGGAGCAGCCTGACTTCACCCTCTCCAGGATGAATTTGTTCTCCTGTCAGTCCATTCAATACCCTTTTCCAGCATCACAGATCAAAGGCATCAATTCTCCTGTCATCCCTAGTCATTGTCCAGCTTTCCAATGCATTCAAGTAATTACAAAGGACATGGCTTGGATTAGGCACACTTAGTTTCCAAACTAACATCATTGTTCTTCAGTACTTTGGAGAGGTCGATGCAATTCGTCTTTTGATTTCCTGGATACTGGTACCAAAAGTGTTGATTGTAGAGCCAAGTAAAGTAAAACTATTAACAATCTCAATCTCTTCACCTTCTATCATGATGCTGCCAATTGGCCCAGTGGTGAGAATCTTTGTTTTCTTGATGTTGAGCTTCAATCCATATTGAAGGCTGCAGTCTTTGGCCATCTGCAGCAAGCACTTCAGGTCCTCTTCAGTTTCAGCAAGTAGGGTTATGTCCCCTGTGTAATGCAAATTGATGAATTTACCCCCAATCCTGATGCCACATTTTTCCTCATAGAGCCCAGCCTCCTGTATAATCTCTTCCACATGTAGATTGAAAAGATATGGAGATAGGACACATTTTAGCTCACAACCTTCCCAATTTTGAACCACGCAATATTTCCTTGCTCTGTTCTGATACCTGCCTCCTGGTCCAAGTATAAGTTTCACATAAACACAATCAAGAGTTCTGGGATTCCCATTCTTCTCAGAGTCAGCCACAGTTTGCTGTGGTCCACACAGTCACATGCCTTTGCATAGTCAATGAAACACAGATACACATTCCTTTGGTACTCTCTGCTTTCAGCCAAAATCCATCTGATTTTAGCTATAATATCCCTAGTACCATGGCCTCTTCTAAATCCAGCCTGGACTTCTGGCAGTTCTCTGTCGATGTGCTGTTCCAGTCATTTTTTTATAATCTTCAGCAGAATCTTGCTTGCATGTGATATTAATGATATTTTTCAATAATTTCTACACTTTGGTCACCTTTCTTTGGATTTGGAACAAAAATAGATCTTTTCTAATCCTTTGGGCAGGTGGTTGTATGAAAATGTATTATATCATCATGATTAAACTCAGATGCATGCATATGTTCACTGTTTCTGAAATAATCTAATAGTCACAAGAATTACTTGCAAGAATCAACATTTTGTTTTAACCTGTACTAGCTAAACAGAATAGAATGATCTCTCAAGATGGGAAGTCATAAATCTGAGTACAAAAGATGGTTTTCAATTTGTTAATCCCTGTGTATGTGTGTGTTTCTCATGCTTCATTAAGGTTATAATTTCCTATGTCCATCCCTGGATTTTTCACCTCTCTCATCTCCTCAATGATCCTTCAATCTCCTCTAAGAAATCAAAAGATGTGTTGCATTGGGAAAAATCTGCTGTCAACTTCTTCAAAGTGCTGAGAAGCAGTAATGTCAGTTTAAAGGATAAGGCACATCTGATTGAAGCCATGCTTTATTTAGCTCATGATTTTCTATGCCTATCCCTGGATTTCCCACCTCTCCCAGTTCCTCAGTGATCCTTCCATTCCAAGTATGTTTGCATTCTACAAATCCTATGGGAAAACCTTACAATCTATTCCCCAAAGAATCCCAGCATTTCTCAACCTCATACAAACTCTCTCCCCCAGGAACACTCAAAGCAGTATGTTCTTGTTAATTACAGCCATTGTCACCCCATGTACAAGAAAATGGAACACTGCAAGTTCCAGCATTATCGTTATGATTCCCAGCCTTGTATATGTTCTATATCTTCCAAACAATGGGTCTCATCTTCCAGAGCTATTTCAGACAGTATGTTACTGTAATCCATATCATTTTAACCAATTAACATCAAGAAGCAGAATTTAAGATCTTACTCCCTGACTACTGGAAATTCTGCTGAAACCAACAGAACATATGTGTGACCCTACTGGTATTTCAAGTGCCAGTGGCCTACCTAGCTTTCAGCCTCATAGCAACACAAAAGCCACCAGTATGATCAATTGACAGTGGTGGAGTAGATCTTACCCAGTGTGAAATGCTTCATTCAAGAATATCTGCTTTTATCTTTTTAAAGTATTTCTTTACAAAACCTATCATATCTTTCAGAAATTCACAATAAATATAAAAATGTCTACACTGGTCCAGTTTATAGGTTGTAGACTGCAACAGTGGCCACATGTAAAGCAGCAATTAAGATGTGTGTGCAGGACTGTGCAGTGTTTCATTCTGTTGTGCGTAAGGTTGTTATGACTCAGGACTGACTTAAAGGTACATAATAACATCCTGAAGCCCTTGCTGAAGAAGGTCAAGGACTGCAGCCTTCAACATGAATTGAAGCTCAAGATCAAGAAAACTAAGATTCTCACAACTGGGCCAATTGACAACATCATTATGGATGATGAAGAGATTGAGATTTTTAACAGTTTAAGTTTGCTTGGCTACATAATCAGGACTTTTGCTACCAGCAGCCAGGAAATCAAGAAACAAATTCCATTGCGAAAGTCTGTTGTCAGAGATCTCTCCAGACTACTGAAGAGCAATGACATCAGTCTGGAGACTAAGGGGCACCTGATTGAGGCCATAGTCTCTTCAATTGCTAACTATGCATCAGAGGGCTGGACAATGACTAGGAATGATAGAAAGAGAATGGATGCCTTTGAGCTGTGGTGCAGGAAAAGAGTGCTAAATATACCATGAAGTGCTAGGAGAACAAACAGGTTCGTCCTGGAGGCTGCTCTTTGGAAGTAAGAATTCTGAAACTTTGTCTGAAATACTTTGGACATGTTACAAGGATGGAATGGTCCTTGGAGAGGGACAAATGCTTGGGAGGGTGGAGAGACAGAGCAGGAGAGGAAGATCCCAGATGAGATGGATTGATTCAGTGACTGAGGTAATGGAGGTAGGTGTGTCAGAGACAGTAAGATTGGCACAGGATAGAGCAAGGTTTAGGGCTCTTGTACATAGGGTCACTATGAATCACAGGCGACTGGATAGAACATAACAACAACAACAACAATAACATCCTTGGAAAGGA
>NW_006399954.1:5978354-5978900 GCF_000299155.1 Elephantulus edwardii
TTTAAATACATCAGAATCAAAGTTGTTGCTCATGATGTGAACTGAGTGTGGTGGTGATGATAATGGAGAAACTCATTTATATAGTTATTTTCTCTCAGTTAAATTATACTCTTTCAAATTTATTATGAAAAATCTCAAGCATACAGCAAATATAAGACTTATGATGAAAATCTGCATACTAAACACACATGGGTGCACATACATGCATCCACAAAAAAAGGTCATAACAAAAGAATGGTAGTAAGTTGTTTTCCTCCTTTCACAAGCAAACAAGTGCAGAAGTATTTTACTTCTCCATAATTTAGTGGGGAAATATAGTCTTGATACTATTAGGTGCTGCCACAAATAGTGAAGTATTTGAGTTGCTTGATCTTTATGAAATAAATTTCATAATAAATTTTATTATGAAAGATTAAATGTTACATATCATTTTAAAGTTTATTTTATGCTCCTTCTTTTTGGGAGTCCCAGAACACTTGATCGTTCTAATGTGAAACTTATACTTGGACCAGGAGGCAGTCGTCAGAACAGAGCAAGGGAACACTG
>NW_006399954.1:5980674-5985510 GCF_000299155.1 Elephantulus edwardii
ATATATACAATTCTCAAATTATAGAAGGGCAGGCCAGATCTGTGGAAGCCAATTAAAAACAAAACCAAACCAGTTTCTTCAAGTCAATTCTAACTAGTGGGGTCTCCTTGTGTGTTAGAGTAAAACAGGTCTTTCAGGAGTAGATTGTGAGATTTTTTCCTTCTAGTTGCCCTTTTGGTTAATGGCCACACTCCTCCACATTGAGTCTAGCCTCCTGGATGATCTATATGGGTGGAACCATGCATTATTTCCTTCCTCTGTTCTGATGCCTGCCTTCTGGTCCAAGTATAGGTTTTGCAGAAGCACAATCAAATGTTTAAGATTCATCTAACATTAGCTATAATACTTGACAGTAAACAACAACTCTCTCTCTCTCTCTCTCTCTCTCTCTCTCTCTCTCTCTCTCTCATCTATCTCTATATATTGTTATGTGCCATTGAGTTGGAACTAACCCATAGTTGATCCTCTAATGGATTTTCAGAAGCAGTTAATTGCTTATCCTTCTTCAACCGAGCAGCTAGTGGCCTCAAAATGCTTGCCTTCAGAATTGCAGTGCAGCTTCTTGACACTAAGTAGGCCACCAGAGCTCCCTATATATAGATCAGCTCTGATTCAACAGTACACAACAACAACTACATATATAACAGCTATATTTTTAGTTGCATTTGGGTTAGCAGTGCAATTTACTATGGATTAAGGCACCATTGTCAATCTCTAAATTGATTCCTGGAGTGTCCCAGTGTTGTAAAAACCCTTCAATACTTCAACTGTTAAACAAAACGTTAAGGAATCAAGTCAACTAGAAAAGAAAGTAATGGCAATTAACTTCTGAAAAATTCCTCACCACAGGGACAGTAGGCAACATCAAGACAAATGGAGAATGAATTGAAGTTATCAATAACTTCCTCTTACTTGGATATACAAATCAACACTCTTTGGTAACAACAATAAAGAATTCAAAAGATGTATTGTGTTGGGAAAGTTAGCTCTCAAGGTTATCTCCAAAGTGTTGAGGAGCCCTTAATGTCAGTTTGAAGAATAAGGTGCGTCTGATTTAAGCCATGATTTTTCAGTTACTTCTTATGAATCTCAAAGTTGGACAATGAAGAAAGATGATTGAAGAAGAATCGATGCCTTTAAATTGTGTTACTGGAGAAGAGTACTGTATATCCTATGGACTACTAAATGAACAAAATAATATATCTTGGAGAAACTGCAACCAGGATGCTCTTTAGAGGGGAGCGTAATGAAACTTCATCTGACATACTTTGGTCAATGTTGTTTGGTGGAGTCTTTCCATGGTAAAAAAAACCATCATGCTTGGAAAGGTTGAGGGTGAACAAAAGAGAGGAAGACCCTCAACAAAGGGGTTGACACAGTGACTCTGTGACAGTGAGCTCAAGGATTTTAGAGATGATTAGGACTGCACAGGGTAGGATAGAGTACATTTCAGATGTGTTGTTCATAGGTTCACTATAAGTCATATTTGGCTCTTTGGCACCTACCAGCAATGTTATACAAACATATATTTGTATGATCCTCCAGTAAATCATTTGAAGCTATAAATTGCACACGAGGAGATTCCCTGTCTTTCTCCCATGGAGTAGTTGGTGGATTCATGCTACATACATTTGTGTTGACACCTGAACTCCAAACCTTTAGGCCACTAGTGCGTGTCTCTCGTATGTTAGGAAGTATTACTCTTTTCGTTTTGAGGACAAGAGAAATTCCTGGTCTTGTAGAACATTAACAATTACTTCACCTGCTTTTTTCTGGTATATTGGTTCATAATATCAGTAGTTTTCATTAAACTTATAATGCAGAAATAGTGGAAATTTGTCTTACATACTTTGAGGTTGGGATCAGGAGAGGTTAGTCTTTGGGGGAAATGTGGATGATCAAAGAAAGAGGAAGATTCTCAACAAAATGTATTGACACAGTGATTGGAGCAATGGGTGTGAGTATGCCGGAGATCATGAGAATGAAGAGGGGCAGGACGAAGTTCAGATACCTTGTTCATAAGATTTCTGTGTGTCATAGTTAACTCAGTTCCACCCCAAAACAACAACAACTCACCAGTTACATACTTGAGGTGTAGCTCCCTGAAGCTCAAAGATATCCACCTTTCTCTTCTTATGTTCTACCCAGCCTTCACTGCTTAAAACTCTGAAAAATCTTCAATCAGATGAGTTAGCATGTTTTCTTGATTGTCCCGTCCTGGGATATAACTCGAAACGCTTTGGGCTGTACACTGGGGCAATCATGGGGCTCATCTCATTGGTTTTTCTTTTCTAATGGAACACGGTATTATACTATCTAAAATTCTATGCTTAACAATCAGTGCTTATATATTCAGCTTGGTTTGTACTGATTAAAGTTGGAAGCAGGACATCTAATGCCTTTTATTCTGCCATAGGCAATAATATTGTTGATATTTGACTCTTTTAAAAAATTATATTACTTGTTCTTTATTCATTCATGGTTGCACATTTTCTTCTCTCCCCTCCATTCCTCCTTGAGTACGTGATCTTTATGACATTTATTCTTCACATATTCTTCCGTATTTTCTTTCAGTACTTAGAATACTGATAATAGTGAGACTACTATGACTGTCATCTAATGTGGGAATTCCTAAAGTGT
Source organism: Elephantulus edwardii (assembly GCF_000299155.1). Classification (NCBI taxonomy): domain Eukaryota; kingdom Metazoa; phylum Chordata; class Mammalia; order Macroscelidea; family Macroscelididae; genus Elephantulus; species Elephantulus edwardii. The sequence continues at coordinate 5,983,315 of NW_006399954.1, forward strand.
AGTAAGCAGAACTCCCCGCCACCCACAGAAGTAGAGGGGGACCACTGAAATTCTTTAAATGGATCCACAATTTCAAAACCTGTTGCATAGCAGTGATAATAGTATATTGTTTAAACTTTGCTCACATTTGCATCATTATTGAAACAAATAATGAGAGATAAAACTGCTGGTGCCTTAGTATGAATCAAGGTAGTGTTAAAAATCTGCACAAGTGATTTTTCATTTTTGCCATCATTCACTTATATTAAAAATAGATGCATAAAAGTTATTAAATATTAACTTTTGTAAAACCTAGTTTTTAAATAATATGTGAAGTCTCCACATTCTGCTATATAATAAAGTACTAGTATACAGTAGAGATAACTTGTGGTCGCTGTGAAGCTGAACACTGTGACACTGACGTGTCAAATGCAATAATGGTTACCCATGGCAGACTGTGTTTGGTGGAGCTCCCCAACTAAAACAAGCTTGGAAGCAGGAGTGGCATCCTCTTCCATAAATAGCTTGCTTCAGGAAACCCTGCAAACATGGAGAAAGGATGAAAGTCACGCAACTGTCGAGGACTTTCATTCACAGGCTCACTATGAATCGCCTACAACTCGATGGCACTTAACAACAACAATATATAGTATTGTTTCCATAAAAGCAATTGTATAAATCTTCAGTTTATGAGATGGTCATTTCGTTACAGACTACCATTTTTGTAAGAAAGAACAACTAAAAGCAAGGTATGTTTTTTTAGGCATTGGTGTAACTATTTTCCCCAAAATGAACTAGGTGAACTTGCACCTTAAATGAAATAACATGTCAAAAAACCCATGCAGCTTCTCTTCTGAAATTTGAAACTCTAAGGGTTTTAAGATATAGCTTTGTTTCTTTAGTTTCTGGAATGGAAAATACTTTCAAGAAAAATTTTACACCAGGCTTCTGGTTATACTAGAAATCAACTCTTGTAGGAACTTGCTCTTTTCTTTCTTTCTTCTTCTTCATTTTAAATAGTTGCTGAGAAGTTTTCCAGTTGTCAAGCTGTGGTCCTTTCAAACACTTCTGCACATGTCACACATTTCAAGAAAGCATTTTTAAAGCTGTTGACCACTTGGATTTCTTTGGTATCCATGAATTGTCCTAACATTATTCAGAGATTTTAGATGTCTGATTCACAATTCGCCCTGTCCCTGTTTTCCCCGTCCTACCCTTCTTTTTATAGTTAATGTGGAGGTCTTGATTGTGTGAATATATTAATTGGGTGTGAGAAATCAAAATTGTCAATATATGTGCTTTCCCTGTTCTGCAAGAAGTCTGTGAAAATGTAAGGTCCTTTTTCTCTTAACATGGTTTTAGGGAACAACTGTAAGTTCATTCAGGGAAAATTTATTTTAGTAACCAGCTTAATGTTTCAGAAGATCTAAAGGTTCATAAGATTCTGTCTCATGTAGAATATTGTACGTAAATTATTTTTACCAGATATTTTACAAGTATCTCACCTCATTCTGTATGTAACTCTGACACACTCCCTTCTTAATTTTAAACCAAAGAACTGGAAGAGACCATTATTTGTTCTCATTTAAAGAAAAGGTGATACAATTGAATGTGGAAAACTATCAATGTCATTAATGCTAGTAAAATATTACTTGATTCTTTAAAAACAATCCGGACAGTATATGGACCAAAAATGTCCAGAAATTTAGATTGGATTCAGAAGAGGCTGTGGAGTGAGGGATATCATTGTTAATGTCAAATAGATCCTGGCTGAAAGCAGGGAATACTGACAGATATTTACTTGTGTTTTATTGACTTTTAAAGGCAATAAAGTTATTTGAGTGTGTAGATGATAACAAATTGTAGACAACATTGCAAAATGTGATGATAGAAAGCTCTTAATGAGAAAGATTAAACACACACACACACACCCCACCAAATAAAACAAACCTGGTGTAGAACAGAAGCTTAAGCTCAGCCACATACTAACTGGTATCCTTTGACAAATTCCTTTGCCTTGCTGTTGTTGTTGTTATGTGCCGTCGAATCGCCTGCGACTCATAGCGACCCTATGTACAACAGCCCTAAACTCCGCTCTGTCCTGTGCCAATCACACTGTCTCTGACACTCCCATTCCAATTATCCCAGTCACTGAATCAATCCACCTCATAGAGGGCCATCCTCTCCTGTGCTGTCCCTCCACCCTCCCAAGCATGA
>NW_006399954.1:5988710-6003922 GCF_000299155.1 Elephantulus edwardii
AGAGACAGTGCGATTGGCACAGGACAGAGCGGAGTTTAGGGCTGTTGTACATAGGGTCGCTATGAGTCGCAGGCGACTAGACGGCACATAACAACAACAAGAACAACCTTTTTGTACAGTTAATTTTAAATACAAATTACATTTTGGTCTACTTTTAGGCTATGTTATTGTTGTTAGGTGTTATCAAGTCAACAGTGACTCATAGAGACCCTGTGGACAATAGATCTAAAACTTGCTGTATCTTGTGCCGTCCTCATCATCTCTGATATGGTTGAACCCATCCTTACTGAGTTACTTCACTTGGATAAAGTCCACTAGACTCATTTGTGTTATGTAGTATTTTATAAGTTCTAAATAATACTCCATTGTGTGACTGTACCACACTTTTTCATCCTTTCATTTGTTAATGGACACAGGCTGATTCCATATTTTTGCTATTGTGAATAATGTTGGTAATTATGGGCAGCCATTTGTCTGTTCATATCACAGCCCTAACTTCTTCAGGATATATTCTCAGGAATAAAATCACTGGATGAAATGGGATTTTTATTTTTATTTTCAAATTTTGAGGAAATGCAAAACTTCTTTCCATACTAACTATACAACTTTACATTCCCACCAGAGATATATGAAAATTTCAATCTCTCTGGATCCTTGCCAACATTTGTTGTTAGATGTACTGTGTGATCTACTATGTTGGAAAGTAAAATCTGAGAAAAAAATGGGTTGTATTCATAATTTAAAAGACCATTTCCAGATCCATTTTACAATACAATGGTGTGAGTGAAGGATACTATTCATACACATACAGAGAACACCTGTTAATACCATCACCATTTATAGATACACACCAACAACCAGAGCCAAAGATGAGAAAACAGAGGACTTCTACCAACTTTTGCAGTCAGAAATAGAATGAACATACAACCATGATGCACTAATAATAATGAGTGTTAAATGCTAAATTTGGGAACAGAGAGGAAGGATCAGTAGTTGGAAAATATGGACTTGATGTAAAAAATGAGTCTGGAGATAAAAGGCTAGAATTTTGCACGGCCAATGATTTATTCATTGAAAATACCTGTACCTTTACAGTGCCTATACAAATGGACATCACCCGAGTGTCTGCATAGGCATCAGATTGACCACATATGTGGAAAGAAACCTTGTAGAAGCTCAATATCAGCTGTGAAAAACTAGACTAATTGTGGAACAGACCATCATCTACTCATACACAAGCTCAAATTGAAGTTAAAGAAAATGAAATAAAACCCACAAGAACCAAAATTCAACCGAGGTCTATCCTACCTGAATTTAAAAGCCATCTGATGAACAGGATTGAGACCTGGAACACTAACGAGCAAAGGTCAGTTGGGCTGTAGGAGGATATCAACAGTATTAACCATGAAGAATACAAAAGGTCATTACAAAAACAAAGGAGAAAATAGAGACTGAGACAGATGTTGGAAGAGACTTTGAATGCTGTGTTTGAATGCCAAGAAGCCAAACCAAAGGGAAGAAATCAGGAAGTTAAGGAGCTTAGCAGAAGATTGGAAGAATGTCAGTTCAGGAAGACAAAGGAAAATATTATAATTAAATGTGCAAAAAATGAGTCAGAAAATCAGGAGGGACCAACTTGCTTGGCATTTCTTCTTTTTTAAATAAACTTTATTTTATACTGCTTTGTTTACAAAATTCATATACTTTTTTTTCACACTAGATCTTTCCCATTTCCTTTATCAATCCTTCCCTCCACCCATCAAATTGTGTGACCCCATGATTAATTCACCCCCTCACCCAACCCTCCATTCCCTCTGCTCCCACTCTCACTTCCTTGGATCTTCATACACATTCTAAAATAATAGTCTTATACCATATTTGTCCTCGTAGAACTGAGTTAGTTCACTTAGCATAATATTCTTCAGTCCCTCCCAAGTTAAGTAGTGATATACAAAATCATTGCTACTATATGTGGCATATTATTCAATTGTGTGACTGTAACATAATTTCTCAATCCATTTGATTGTGGTTGGACCTTTGGGCTGTTTCCACATTCTCGCCATGGTAAATAATGTTTCTATGAACATTGGTATACAAGTCTCCATTTGTACCTCAGTTCTCATTCTCTTGGGGTCTATTCCAAGCAGTGGAACAGCTGGATCACATGACATTTCTATGTTCACCTTTTTGAGGAAACGTCAAACTGCCTTCCAGATGGTTGTATCATTTTACAAATCTCATTAACAGTGTATAAGAGTTCCTATCTTACCACATCCTCTCAAAATATATTACTTGCTGTCCTGTTAAACTTTGCCACTGCTTCTGGTTTGAGATAGTGTCTCATTGTGGTTTTGATTTGTATCTCTCTTATTGTCACTTGGCATTTCTTAATTTGAAGGAACAGGAGGACACATTCAAGTCAGGAAGCATCACGACAAGATGGAAAGAGTACACAGAGTCACTGTATCAAAAATAATTGACTGACACAAAAATATTTCACGAAATAAATTAAAGAGGCAATGGTGATGAAGGAGGAAGTTCAAGCTGCTCTAGAGGAATTGGCAAAAACCAAGGCCTTAGGAATTGATGGAATTCCAATTGACATATTTCAACAAACAGATGCAGCCCTGGAAATCCTCACTGTGCTGTGCCAAGAAATCTGGAGGATTTAGCCCATGGTTTTCACAAATACTTGCTATTTATGAGAGAGCTACACAACGACCAAAGTTGAGAGAAGAATTGTGGTGCTGGAGAAGAGTATTGAACATTTCAGGGACTGCCAAGAGAACAAATAAGTATGTCCTGGGGAGTGTGAAACAAAGCTGCTCCTTGGAGGCAAAAATTTTGAAGCTCCATCTCACATACTTAAGGCATGGTTCCAGAGGAGACCAGTCCTTGGAGAAGGATATCATGCATGGAAGAGTGGATAAACAGTGCAGAGGAGGAAGATTCTGAACGAAATGTATGGACACAGTAACTGGGGTAATGAGGGTCTGTGTCTTAGAGACAATGAGATTGGCTCAGAACAGAGGAGAATTCAGAGCTATTGTGCGTAGAGTTACGATGAGTTGTAGATGACTTGATGGCACAGAGCAACAGCAACATCCTGTTGAACTTTGTAATTTTTAGTGGACTGATATCTCATTGTTTTTATTTTTATCTTTCTAATGGATATCAAGAACATCATTCATGAAAAATGCAAAAAGTCATTACAAAGAAGGAAGAAAAAAAAGACTAAAGTGGATGTCAGAAGAAATTGTGAATATTGAAGTAGAGCACCAAGAAGCCAAAGCAAAGGGAAGAAATCAAGACATTAAGGAGCTGAATAGAAGATATCAAAGGGCAGCCCAGGAAGACAAGGCAAAGTAATATAATGAAATGTGCAAGGAGCTGGAGCTGGAAAGCCAAAAGGGCCAAACTCACTCAACATTTCTTAAGCTGAAGAAACTAAAGGATAAATTCAAGCCACCAGTTGCAATGCTTAAGGATACTATGGGCACAACATTGAATGAGTAAAGAATCATTAAAAGAAGGTGGAAGGAATATACAGTCATCACACCAGAAAGAATTGGCTGACACAGAAGGATTTCAAGAAACAATACATGATCAAGAGGCAATGGTGATGAAGGAGGAAGTGCAGGCTGCTCTGAAGAATTTGACAAAAAAAAAAAATTAAGCCCCAGAAATTGATGGAATACCAACTGACTTATTTCAACAAACAAATGCTGCCCTGGATGTGCTCACCAAGTTGTGACAAGAAATCTGGAGGACAACTATTTGGCCAACTTATTGGAAGAGTTCATGTTTATTCACATTCCAAAAAAGGTGACCCAACAAAGTGTGAAAATTATTGAGTAATATCACAATATCGCACACTAGCAAAATATGACTGGAACAGTACATTGACAGAGAACTACCAGAAATACAAACTGAGTTTAGAAAAGGCTGTGGCACTAGAGACATTATTGACAACGTCAGATGCATCTTGGCAGAAAGCAAAGAGTACCAAAATAATGTATATCTGTGTTTCATTGACTATGCAAAGACATTTGATTGTGTGGATCACAATAAATTGTGGCCAAATTTGAGGAATATGGGAATCCCAAAACACTTGATTGTGCTTATGTGAAACCTATACTTGGACCAGGAAACAGTCCTCAGAACAGAGGAGGGAAACACTGCACAGTTCAAAATCAGGAAAGGAGTGTGTCAGAGATGCATCCTGTCTCCATACTTTTCAATCTATATGCAGAACAGATCATTCAGGAAGCAGGGCTTTATGTGGAGGAGTGTGGCATCAGGATTGGAGGAAGATTAATCAACAACCTACATTATGCAAATGAAACAACCTTGCTTGCTGAAACTAAAGAGACCTGAAACACTTGCTGCAGAAGGTCAAGGACTATAATCTCCAATATGGATTGAAGCTCAACACCAAAAAGACAAAGATTCTCACTACTGGGCCACTTGGCAGCACCATGTTAGAGAGAGAAGTGATTGAGGTTGTCAGCAATTACAGCTTGCTCTTCCACAATCAACAATCTAACACCAGCAGTCAGGAAATCAAAAGATGAGTTGCATTGGGAAAATCTGCTGTCAGGGACCTCTCCAGAGTACTGAAAAGCAACAATGTCAGTCTAGAGACTCAGGTTCTCCTAATCTAGAACATAGTCTTTGCAAGTACTTGTTACGCTTCAGAAAGCTGGGCAATGACTAAGGATAACAGAAGAATTGATGCCTTTGAGTTGTGGTGCTGGAGAAAAGTCTTGAACATACCTTGGACTACCAAGAAAACAAACAGGTCTGTTGTGGAGAAGGTGAAACTAAGTCTCTCTTTGGAGTCTAGGATTTTCAAGCTTCCTCTCACTTTGGGCATGTGGTCAGGACTGTCCTTGGAGAAGGACATTATGCTTGGAAGGGTGGAGGGACAGCGGAGGAGAAGATCATCCTGGATGAGATAGATTGATACAATAACTGGGGCAATGAGTGTAGGTGTGTCAGAATTAGTGTTACTGGCTCAGGACAGGGCAGGGTTCAGAGCTGTTGTATGTAGGGTCACTATGGGTCACAAGCAACTTGATGGCACATAGCAACAACAATTACTAGTAAATTTGAGAATTTCTTCATGTGTTTGTTGACCATCTGAATGTATTCTTTGGTGAAGAATCTTCATATCTTCTGCCTTTTCCATTTTTGCAGGGCTCAGAGCTGTTGTACATAGGGTTGATATGAGTCGCAGGCAACTAGACAACACAACAACAACATGATGATTTGCAGCACTCAAGGCAGTGATTGTATGAAGATGAAGTGAAGAGGCACTGCCCAAATCTAAGCTTCCACCAAAAGAATGTCACAGTGACTTGTAGTCTGCAACTCGATTAATCCACCACGACTTCTTGAATCTGGGTGAAACCATTAGAGCAGAGAAGTACCATAATGAAATGCCCTGAAATCTGCAATGTTTGTCTCCATTATTAGTCAGCGGAAAAGTCCGATCATTCTGTATGATAATGCTCAACTACACGTTGTACACAGCCAACACTCAAAAACCTCTAGCAAATAGGACTATGAAACTGCCTCATTGAGCATACTCACTAGATGTCTCATCAACCTCTAGCACTTCTTCAAGAACATTGACAAGCTTCTTCAAGTGACCAAATTCAGTGACTAAAGTACAACCAAAACTATCTTCTGATTTCATTAACTTTAGAAGCTAGAATTTTATGATACCAGGATAAGCAAACTTGTATCTTTCTGGCACTAATGTGTGTGTATATCATTATGGCTTCTACTTTTATTAAAAATGTTACATTTGAACAGAGTAATAGAATTTCAAATTTGAGGTTTAAACCTGTATTGTTTTTATGATGATCTAAGGGAATGCTCTAAAATCACAGTTGTCTTTTGAATCTACTTCAACATCATGTTGGTCTGGTACTATAGTTTATGTAACTAATTGACTTTGTTATCAAGTAAACTACAAATAGACTATGACTCATAGTGACCTGATGAACTACTGATCTGAACCTCTCCTATCTCGCACCGTCCTCACCATCTCTAGTATGCTCAAGCCCATTATTACAGTCACTGTGTCAATCTGTCTTGTTGAATATCTTCCTCTCTTTCTTTAATCAATTAACTTTCCATCAACAAGGGACTAAGCGGTCAATGACCTAATGGTGTTAAAGTAAATGGCATCTAACAAACTCTTTGGAACATTCAAACTAGTGACAACAAAATTCTCTGCTTTCTGTAAGACATACTGTGCTTTTACTCTTTTTTTCAAAGTGCTCTGGTATCCTGTTCAAATATAAAGTGGCTGTGTTTTACGTCCATACAGGAACTTGGAAAAAGAGGTATGTTTTAGAAAGAATACTAAGCAGGGTGGGAGATTTGAGTTTTCGTACAGCTTGTGTCACAGACTCATTCATGCATTTGAGTAACAGTTTTTGATTCCTAAAGACCTCGTCTTTCCAGTAGTAGAATAAGAGAGGGCCAAATCATAATTAATCCACCACTGTTCTTAATAAAGGTAACTTTACAAAATGATCTCAAATAAAGTTAAATAACTTAGGCTGGTGAGTTGATAGGGACTTACACCGTGAACTGAAAGGCAACGCTTCTCTGTTGATTGAATCCATCAGCACCTCCAAGGGAGAAGGATGGGTAATCTCCTGCCATGTGATATCGAGCCTCAGAAACCTGCAGGGGGATCAGGTATGAGTCAGTTTTGACTTCACAGCAATGAGAGTAATTTTGGGGTTAGTTCCCCCCACCTCCACAGTTTTTTCCTTTAACCCTTCTCATGGTTTTTGAGGGTGACAATTTTCTCTAAACTCTGTAGCAATTGTAATAATTGCTTTATTAAATTCTATAGTTTTTGTTGGTAACTGTCCTAGAGTCAGCCCTGATGTAAAGTGACTCTATTCATGACCATATGAAAAGTTGCCTGGACATGCCTCTCAATCATAGGGTTTTTATTAGCTGACTTTGCAAGTAGAGCACCAGGCCTTTCTTCTGCATACTTCTTAGTTTGAAAGCTCAATCAAAATCTATTCAATACTATAGTAACACTAGCAGACAGGTTGTGTCTGCACGAGGCTCATCTGTATTTAATGTATTGTGGTTACGTACCATAGAGTCAGAACCAACTCATATCTGACTCTCCAGCAAGTTTTCAGATGCAGTAAATCACATAGGAAGAGATTGCCCAAATTTCTTTTGTGAAACAGCTAGTGTATATCATATGCCTTTGGGGTGACAATCAGATTTCTTAAAACTCAGCTGCCAGAACTCTCTTTTAATGCATTGTTGTTGTTAAGTGCCATCGAGTTGTAGGCCACTCATAGCGACCCTATGAATGAAAGACCTGAACTTGTATAACTTTCATTTCTCCAAGTTCATAGGGTTTCCAGAGGCAAGCTATTTTGGAAGTGGATGCCTCGCTTGTTTTAACCGGGAAGCTCCACCAAACACTGTCCACCATGGGCAACCATTATCACATTTGACACATCAGTGTCACAGTGTTTAGCATGGCAGCAGCCGTGAGTTACCTCTGTACAGCAATGCACAGACCAGTGTTATACCACCTAGAAGAATGTTTCACAAAAAATTAAAACCAGGCCCGAGGGCCGCAGATTAAAATCACCAACCTTTGGCTTGGTAGTGCCTAATTAATATCCCAGCAGAATTAAACCCATGTGACACATTAAAATTATGGGGTTTGTAAACAATATTAACTATACCATGGTCTGCTGGAAGAACAGAAGGAATATATCCAAAATGCTCACTAAAAGTGAGGAGGGGAGACTTTGTCTAACATGTGCTTTGCATGCCATCAGGAGGGAAGCAATCAATACCTGGAGAAGGATATCGTGCTTGACAATAAAAATGAAAAAGAGAAAGTCCTTCTTCAAGATGGAGTGTTATAATGGCTACAAAACCAGGCTCAAACAGCAATGGTCATGAGAACAAGACCAGACTAGGCAGCAGTTCAGTCTGTTGTACTGGGGGTTGCTATGACTCCATAGCACCTAATAATGCAGCAACTAAAATTCCTACATGGACTATGAATTACATTGTCGAACCACCACTGTGTTATCTTATTCAACATGGCTGCTGCTGCTGCTGCTGCTGCTGTTCAGTGCTTGTTGAGCTGATTCTAAACCACAGCAATCCTGTGCATAACTGTAGGTGATACTGTCCAGCTTTGAGGAAACAGCTCTTGTCTAGTCATAATTTGAGTGTCTTCTAACTTGAGGTGCCCTCCTTCTGGTCCTATATCACCTGCCATTCTGTTGCTGTTCATAATGTTGCCTCTGGTCATCAATGTTTTAGAATTTGAAGTTCCTTCTCCACCAGATCCTTCTGCTTAGTCAATGCTACTATGGTTTATTCCATGAAAATGGCCCTACTCCATCACCAAGGTCATGTGGCCAGGTAATCCTAGGAGTTGAACCTAGATTGTTATGAATATGAAATCTGTGGTTTTAAGCTCCTCACATAAGACCTTTGGCAATAACAGGAACTCTGATTATTTGGGGGTGGGGTTAACAGGTATGCATTAAGGATTAGTACGAGAAGGCAAACCAGCTGCACTTAGAGCTTTCTCAGCATCCCATAAGCCGCAGTTATTACTCTGAGCTGTGCAGCCAGCAAAAAGCTCTATTTCCTCCAAAGTGAGTGGCTGGATTCCAGGCAGTGGGGCTCTAATGGAAAAGCCCACAGCTGCCTCCCACAGGAAGTCATGGGTGTTTTACACTGGAGCCTCCATACATCACGATCTTAACCAGGCAGCCCAAGGTCTTTGTCGAATTTCATGTCAGGTCACAAGACTTCTTTCTTTTGTCTACATATTTGAAATTCCAGTTCAGTTTGATTGGAGAATATTTACTACACTTTCTTCTATCAAGCTAGACATATAAAACAAATGTGTATTTCATTTTTTTTATTTCTACTAGTTTGTTTACAAAATTTGAATACATTATTTTTCAGATCAGATTCTTCAAATTTCCCTCACCCCCCCCCATCAAATAGTACAACCCCGTGATTAATCCCTCCACCCCCACTCCTCTGCTTCTGCCCTCCCCTCCACCCCTACTTGGACCTTCCTACTCATTCTACTGTAATGGTTTTATACAATATTTGGAGTCAGTGTGAATGTCTTTTTATAGGATTCTTCTTTTTAAAAAGGCAAAATCGTGCTTGCCAAATAGGTGACAATGATCCTGCACTGAGATTTCTTGTTTGTTTTTGTTTTTCATCTATCCTGTCATTTCTTTTTATTATTATCATTATTCATTTTACTGAAAATTTACAGAGACTTTGGATTTCCATTCATTCATTATTGCACTTTTCTCCCTGCCCATCCCTGTGCACTCTTCTCTTTGAAAAGTAAAAGAAAAATTCTTTCATTGTTTTACAATCCCACCCCCCAGGTCCACTCCACTAGGCAGCCTTAATTCTGGACTCCTGTCATGACAATAATACCTAATCACATATCCCTTTTAAACAGTTTTCTCCCTCATCTGTTTCAATGTAGTATGCATTGTTTAACCCATCTTTCTCAGTCTCCCCCCAACCCCGATGTCAGTCCTGTTTTTCAATAGTGGCACCATGCAGTATTTGTCCTTTTGAGACTGAGATATTTCACTCAGCATAATGTCCTCCAGGATCACACATTTTGAATAATATTTCATGATTTCCTTGCTTTTCAATGCAGCATAATACTCCATTGTGTGAATATACCACAGCTTTTCTATCCATTCGTTTGTTGATGGACACTTAGATTGTTTCCAACTCTTTGCTATTGTGAACAAAACAAAGCCACGATAAACATGGGTGTGCATATATCTGCTTGGGTGGCAGTTATGGTCTCTTTAGGGTATATTCCCAGCAGTGGAATTGCTGGGTCAAATGGTATCTCGATTTGCAACTTTTTGAGAAAGCGCCACACCACCTTCCACAGTGATTGCACCATGCACTTTAACTTTAACTCATTAAGAAGGAACAGACTTTTATATGGACTTGAAATATGTTGAATGTTGGACAATACTGCCTTGTTTATGGATGATAGGGATGGTTATCGCTCCACTGGAGAGAATTCATTTACATGTTTATATAAGGATTTCATTAGCTATGACAATTATTTAAAATTTATAAAATTTAGTGCAAAAGCAATAGAAGAAAGATAAGCTCAAATGATCTAAATGGGTATGTCATGGACAAGAGCATTTTTATAGAACTCCAAATTTGCTTTCTATACTTCAATGAAAAAAAATCTATCTACACTTATTGTATGCTCATGTGCTGGCACGTGCTCGCTTCGGCAACAACAACAATGCTGGCACAGTAAGTACGTGATTGACTGCTAACCAGTCAGTAGCTCGTAGCTCCCACTTCTTGGCAGGAGTAAGATGGGGCAGCCTGTTTCCTTGAAGATACACAGTCATGAAGACCTCATAAGGCAGTAACCTTGTCCTATAGGGCTGTGAAGAGTCAGAATTGACTCAGTGACGATGAGTTTGGCTTGGTTTCTGGATACGTTTGCACAAGGTCCTCGGGTGATGCAATAATTTGCATTTGGTTGCTAACCTAAAACGGAAGCTCTGGTAACCTACTTCTTAGCGAGGTGGCTGAACCTTTCTGGCAGTTTGAATTCACTAATAACTTCCCAGGAGGAAGATGGACAGAATTTTCCCATATAATTTACAGCCTCCTGAAAATTCATTCTGAATCATTTCTGAACTTTACTGCAATGAATTTAAGTTTATTAATCTAAAGTTGTCATTATATTCCACTGAGTCAGAATCTACCCATTCCTGACCCTCCAACGAGTTTCCAGAGTCAGTTTAATTGCACGCTTTTGGTACCAGCAGTCAAGAAATCAAATGTGTTACATTGGAAAAATTTGCTGTTCAAGGACTTCTCCAAGGTTCTAAAAGTGCAATGAATTACGTTTAAAGACTAAGTAGTACATGATTCAAGCAAAGGTCTTTTCAATTGCTTTCCATGCACCTGAAAATGAGACAATGAATAAGGAGCTTAGAAGAATAAGTTGTTCTGAATTTTGATGTTCGAGAAAAATATTGTGTAATCAATGGACTGACAAAAGAACAAACAAATATGTCTTGGGGAAAATGCAGCCAGGATGGCCCTAAGAGACAAGGATAGTGAAGGTTTAGTGCATATATTTTTTGGCATGGTGTTTGGAGAGATCAGTCCATGGAAGATGGTTTCTTGCTTGGAAAAGTAGAGGTTCGGGGAAAGAAAGAAGTCCCTTAACAAGATGAATCGACACAATGACTGTAACAATGGACTCAAGTATATTAGAAATGATAAGGATGGCACAGAATAGGGTTAAGTTCAGATTCACTATTGTCCATAGATTCACTATGAGTCGTAGTGAACTCTAAAGTATCTATCAGCAATTACCTAAAGGCTTGTGTTTCAAATCTACTCTGGGTACCATGGGAAAGAGCCTTGAAATATGCTTCCTAAATCTGCTTTCCTACAGAAAGGTTCTCTATAGTGCATGAGGTGGCCAGTAGACAGAGCTAATGGATGTAGATGGAGCTGATACAGGGCTAACCAATAGGTAACCCTCCCTAGTCATCTTAGAAGAATAGTATTATCTAGCCTATGGTTAAAAACACAGGCTTAGAGAAATTGAATACATTGTTCTATTTTCTTGCAACTAAATCAGAGTGCTGAGATTTATTTGTATTTCTATCTAATGATTCCAAAGATGGCTTCTCCACCTAGAGAGTACTGCCCACCAACAGATTAAGTTATAATGGGGGCACAATTACGTATAAATTATAATTGTGCACACTATACGACATTAGATATGTTGTTGTTAGGTGCCGTCTAGTTAAGCATAATTCATAGCGACCCTATGAACAAAAGATCTGAACCCTGTTCTATCCTGCACCATCCTCACACTTCCAGCCACACAAGAGCCCATTGCAGCAGTCACCGTGTCAATTCATGGGGTTGCACAAAAAGACAAAACAAACAAACAAACAAACAAAAAACCAAACCCAAAACAAAAAAACACAACCATCCACTGAGACCTCTTTCCTAGCCCATAACATAGATGTTGTGTTATGTGCCATCAAGTTGACTATGATTTACAGCAACCATATATGAACAATCATTCTGAACCCTACTCTTTCTTGTGCCAATCTCCTTGACTCAGACACATCTACCCCCATTTCTCCAGTTACTTGGTCAGTCCATCTCACCCAGGGTCTCCCTCTTTTGTGTGGACCCTCCACACTTCCAAGCTTGAAGCCTTTTTCCAAGGATTGGGCCATCTTGGCAACATGTCCAAAATATATGAGACAGAGTATAACAATCCTTGCTTCCAAGGAGCAACCTGGTTTCAACCTCTCCAGGTTAAATTTGTTGTCTTGCTAATCCATGGTATGTTCAATATTTCAACACCACAACTCAAAGACATTGATTTTTCTTCTGTCACCCTTAGTCATTTTCTAGCTCTCAATGCATAGCAAGTAATTTAGAAGACTATGGCTTCAATCAGGCACAACTGTCTCTAGATTGATATCATTGCTTCTTATCACTCTGGAGAAGTCCCTGATAGCAAATTTTCACAAAGCATTTTGTCTTTTGATTTCTTGACTTTACAAACAACACTCTTGGAACAAGCTGCCAGCAAATTAAAAGACGAATTGCGTTGGGAAAGTCTGCTGTCAGACAACTCTTCAAGGTACTGAGGAGCAATAATGTCAGTCTGGAGATTAAGGTACACTTGATACAGGCCATGGTATTTGCAATAACTTGCTATGCATCGGAGAGCTGGACAATGATTAAGGATCATTAGAAGGAGAGTTAATACCGTTGAGCTGTGGTGCTGAAGAAGAGTATTGGATATATCACAGACTACTAGGAGAGCAAACAAGTTCATCCTGGAGAGGGTGAAGCCAGACTGCTCCTCAGAGGCAAGGATTCTGAAGCTTCATCTGATGTACTTTGAACATATCACAAGGTGAGATCAGTCCTTGGAGAGGGATGTCATGCTTGGGAGGGTGGAGGGACAGTGCAGGAGAGGAAGACCCTCAATGAAAGGGATTGATTCCATCACTGGAGTAATAGGGTTAGGCATGTTGGAGACAATAAGATTGGCAAGGGATAGAACAGGGTTTAGGGCTGTTGTACATAGTGTCACTATGAGTTGCAGGCATCTCAATGGCACATAACAACAACAATGCCAAGAGTGTTGACTGTGGAGCCGAGAAAACTGTAAATGTTAACAATCTCAATATCTTCTCCATTTATGATGGTGCTGCCAATTGGCCAGGTGATGAGAATCTTTGTTTTCTTGATGTTGAGATGCAAATGTGTACATCTTCAATATTATTATACCGCATTTATCACAACCAAGAAACTGATACCAGTGTATTAATTAAGGAGACTCCAAACTTTATTTGGATTTCACCATATTTTTCCATTAATGTTCTGTTTCTGTCCTGGGATAATATCAGGGAACCACACCTGCTTTGGTGGTCATGTCTTCCCTGGCAGCCCTGACATGAGGTGATTTCTTGCTCTTTCCTTCCTTTGGTAACTCTGACAGTTTTAGAAGTACAGGCCATGTGTCCTGTAGAAGGTCATTTAATCTGCATAGGCTTGTCAAATTTCATATGATCAAAATAGGATTAAAGCTTCTGAAAAGGTAAAAGAAAGGTGAAATGCATTTTGTCTCATTATGTTAAGTGGTATCTATGTAGCATCATTATTGATGTTTTTCATCACATAGTTATTGCTTTCCAGGTTCTTCATTACTAATCTTCAATATTTCTAAGAAGCCCTTGGAATTATCTGGTTTTCCCCAAAATTGTGAAGGCGCCAAGACTCTGACTTGAAGTACTGCCCTTCAGTCTGCTTCCTGACATATCTGCTGTCCTTCAGCCAGTGGCCTGTCTCCCTCTGTTGCTGCTGCCCTTTTTCCAACAGAGAAGGATCCTACCAAAGAATCTGAGATTTATCCCTGAACTGGACAGGGGAGGGGGAACACACTTACTTCCAGTTATCTGCAGAGAAGATGGCTAAGTCATATCTTGCTCATCCTACAACCAAACCTTTGAAGTGTGAGGTCATCTCTTGGGCAAAGGCCTGGCATTGTTGTAACACCTAGAGTTTCTGGAAAACACAGGAGGCCATACGGATGGTCACTGATTGACTCAGCCCCTTCCAGGCCTGTTGGACCCATCCTGAAACTATGGCAGCTTTTAAGGAAGTCATCCTTGCTCTCTCTTTTCACCAGTAAAAAGATCTCGTCTCGGAATATATTTCATAATAGCATAAGGCTGAAAATAACATTCTCTCTATTGAGGATTTAGGGTTCTTCCTCTCTTTATGTGTAAAATCCATTCATTAGCAGTTTTTCTTCATAAAGGTACCAGATTTTAAAGGAAAAAAGGGAGGGTAACAATATGCACATATTTCCCTAAAGAAATCTTTTTTTAAAAAATGAATCTAGAGCATATAAGGTATAAGCAAAAATGGGGGGAGCTCCCTTTTTTCTTCCAACTTGTTGATAATTTAAAATATGGCCATAAGCTTACTTCATTCCAGGAGGAATATTGTAGAAACAGAGGGCCAATAAATAAGTCATTCTTTTCATCCTTTCCAGAAGTCACCCTTTTTAATGAATACATGAAATAAATAAGTGAATTTGTTATTGATCTAAAATCATCTACTCTTGTTCCTCTCAGGCTGAAGATCAAGATAAAAAGGGATCCATGGATATGCCAATTATAACAATTTGCATCTAGGAATTGCAATCTCACTAAAGGGCACATTTCCACTGATACCTAGAGACCATTTTTGCTGTGTTTGTGGTTTCAGCATAGAGCAGGAGGCCTTTTACAGATAGAATCATTCAGCCAAAATTTAAAAAGTTCTTTTTAAAAAAACCAAAACCTAAAAACCTTACTTACTGGCTTGAACTCAATTAGGAAAAAAATTACAAATAATTTCTGAAACAATCTTTCACAGAATGATAAAGTTTAAAGCCAATGTTATTGGATTGAATATATTAAATGGCATTTAAATATGTTGCTATTAAAAGTGGGTGAAGTGGCCGGCGCTGGCTGAAAATCGCCTGTCACTTCATCCATAGCCACTGGTGAGAGTCAGCGCCCAGAGCCATCAGGGGCTTTAAGCTCGTTGCCCACTGCTGTGGTGTG
>NW_006399954.1:6004547-6019199 GCF_000299155.1 Elephantulus edwardii
ACCCACCTGGGAAAACACTTTGCAGTTCAGAGGGGAGCAAATGACAGGAAAATATCTTCTAACAGAGCAAGAAGGCAAACAGCTGTAACCCAAGACCACCAGTAAGGTGATAAAGCATCCTCCCTTCCCCCCTTTATATCTACTCCCCTGTTCAGCATGAAGAAGCCAGAGAGTCGGCATCTAATTCCCAAATCAATAAGACAGTTGGTTTAATTACTATTGGGAAATGCTTGTCATTCCTCTGTAGCGTCTGATCCCCACTGGACCCTCATCATTTCCTTCACCTGTTACCCCCACCGACCAAACTGTGCAGCTCTGCAACTTCATCCTGGCCCATCCTCACCCTTCTGCCCCCAACCCTCACCTCCTTGTACCCCCAATATGTTTTTCCCAATTAAAAAAAATTATAAAAAAAGAAATAAAAAAAAAGTGGGTGAAGTCAAACTATTTATTGTAATTTTTATCTGAATGGCTTTATTGTGGTAGAACCCATTGCAGTCAAGTAGCTTATGATTCACAGCAACCCTCTGTCCGATTTTTGGGGCTGTGAATATTCATGAGAGGTGATGGTCATTTTTCTCCCTTGTATGATCTGATAGTTTCACACTGCAGCCCAAAAGGCTGCACCACCATGATTTACACGTATGAGGATTAAAGTACCTAATCTAATGAAACCGATGTATTGATACACACTTGAAACATTGCCTCACTCCAGATTGAAATTCCATTACTCTTGGACATGTAAGGAAGAGCTAGTCCTTGGAAAGCGGCAACCTCTAGGAAAAGTTAGAAAAAGAAAGGAAGACCCTCAAGGAGATGAATTGACTCAGTCCCGCCACAGTGGGCCTGTGTGTGGTAGGTATGGTGGGCATGGCTAAGGCAGGGCCAGGCTTCAGTCTATTCACAGGATTGCTAGGAGTCAGAGCGAGTTGGCAGAGCCGAACAACACTGAAAAGCTTCCTCATCCCTTGAGATAACACTCTTACTCTCTCTCACTTCCTTGACTCCTAGTCCCCAGGGAATCCTTGACGATCTTCTATCTTTATAGGTTTGTTTTTATAAAAAAAAATTGTATTACATATCCTCATTTCTCCTTCCTCACTTAGAATAACTGAATTTTGTCCCCACTGTTGAATATATAAGTATTGATTTCCTTCCTTTGATTGGAGTAATTTCCATTGTGTCATAATTGCGTACCTATTTACTACTCTCTGATGAGTAATTTAGGATTGTTCTGATTTTTAGGTATTGACAAAAGCTTCTGTGAATGTTTAGGCATATATTTTTTAATAGGAATGTACATTTTTCTCTCATTGGCAAATAACTAGTATTGTAATATCAGGATAAGAGATGGAGTTTATATTTTATTCTAACTCTTGAATGATTTTCCATAGTGATTATACAATATTTCATTCTCAGCAACAATATAGGTTCTGGGTTTTCTACCTTATCTTGAACATTTTTTTAAGGTCAGTCTTCTTAACTATTGTAAAATTTTAAAATGCCACTTATGATGCCATAATGAGTAGTGACATCTCTATAATTCCAATTTGCAGTTTTTAAGGACTAGTGTTTTTGAGCCTTCTTCACTTTTAGTAGCAAGATTGGGCCATCTGCATAAAGTAGGTTGGTCATAATCATCTATGAAGAGTCCAGCTTCTTGAATAAGTTGCTCAGTGTACAGATGGAAAAGGTATGAAGAAAGAATACAACCCTGATGCACACCTTTCCTGATTTTAAACCATGCATGTCCCCTTGTTCTGCTCATAAGACACATCTTCTTGATTTAGATATAGATTTTGTATTAGTGTTCTGGGTTCTCCATTATTCTCAATTTTGGCTATAATTTGTTATTATCCACATAGTCTAAAACCTTTCCATAGTCAATAAAATACAAACAGCCATTCTTTTAGTATTCTATGCTTTTAGCCAGGATTCATCTGACATCAGCAATGATGTCCCTGGTGCCACGGCCCCTTCTAAATTCAGCTTGAACTTCCAGTAGTTCTGTCATTTTCAGATCATCTTCAATAATATTTTGCTTGCACATAATATTCATATTGTTCAATAATTTCCACATTCTGTTAGATCATCTTTCTTGGGAATGGGGACAAATATGGATCTCTTATTGTTTGTGCTTTTTTGTTTTTATTTTCTTTCTTTTTAAAATTTTATACTAATTTATTTACAATGTTTGAATACATTGTTTATGCTTTTAAAAAAGTATTTACAATCAACTCACTGTATGAACTTCTATGAAGCATTCTTCAGCTTCATTTCTGTCACTAAGGTTATATTTTCCAACCACCAGTCTTTCCACTTTGTAAGTGGAGCATAATAGAAGAATGTCTATTTATATTTTATTGACTAGGCAAAAGAGTTTGACTGTACAAATCATAACAAATTACAGCTAACATTGAAAAGAATCAGGATTCCAGAACCCTAATAGGGATCCCAGAACACTTATACAAAACTTATGTCTACTTCTACTTTATTTCTAATTTTTCCATTTTAATTTCTAGTTATTATTAGCACATGATTACAAGTTTAATCAACAATGTTTTATGTTTTCATGAAATAAATGGTAAGCATCACTTGTCAGTTTTTTCCCTGAATATTTCATGGTATTCTTAGTGTTATTTTTTTAAATTTCCATTTCTGATTTTGTGTGTTGTGATAATTGACTTCTCCATGGCTATCTTACATCCGACACATTTCTAAATTTCAATCTTAATCTTCCTAACCTGTTTTGGTAGAAGCGAAAATACTATCTATATAAAATATTGTGACATTTAAGAATATAAAAACTTTTTTTTTGTTTCATTCAGATCAGAAATATCCCGTAGAGACAACTCCAGTTCATGGCAACCTTTTGAACAACAGAAGAAAGCATTGCTTGTTTCTGCATCATTGTCACTAAAAGCAGCACATTAGAATTCATCATCTCAGATGTGTGACAGCTCATCTCACTGAGAGTCTCTGTCACCTTTCCTACCACCTTTGCTGACCTTGTTCTTCACCTAGCCTGGTGCTTATGTACATCTTTGGTTTCCCCCCACTTCAACAAAATGTATAATGCTAGCTATAGCGTATCAGGTTAGAAAGATCTCTCCTGTCTCTTATTTGCTGATATTTTAGTTTAATAAAGACTGTTTTCTGTTTTACACTTTTTGTATTATTTAATACTTTTTATACTATTTTATGCTTTTTTATACTTCTCATGAAAATATGCTTTTACTTTTGATATTTGTTAATCTATTGAACTAATGTTTTGAATTTTTTTAAATGTGTACTAATCTTGCAAACCTTTTTATTATGTCAGGATTCCAGTAAAATAAGGTTGAATATTCTTCTCAGTAAACCCCAAGGCAATAATCCAAGTTATTTGTTGGGTTGCTATTTCTGTTTTCATTGCTATTTTTATTGCTAGGATTCAGTTCCATACTGTTTTAGGACAGATGTCCCCATTACCTTGCTTGTTGTCAAACACAAACCACTGACATTTGTAGATGTTGTGTAGCTTTGAGTCTGAATCAACTAAAACCCTCCTCCAGTGAGTTTTCACAGAAAGTTCATCTCAAGGAAGGAGATTGCCCATCTTCCTCCAATGTAACAGCTGGTGAATACGGACACCTGTGAGTTGGCAGCCCAACCCCTTGCCACTAAGCTACAAGAGGGACCCCTCTATTTCTTGTCATGTGCTTCCCTCAATTTTTATCCAGAACAGCAAACACTGCTTGTGCATCAAGTCAGAGAACTTCTTCCACTATGTACAGCCAGGAGTAAAATAATACCCCAAACTACACCAAAATAAAAATTCTCTGAAAAAAGTAATTACATGAAACTTTTGAAGACATCTTGTAATTTCACTGAATCCATCAAGATAATTCTTTAATCTTGGTATCATCTGCTTTGGAATCTTAATTGTATATGCAAATATGAGACCTTAATTACATATGCAAAATTCTTTACCTTAGTTACATATGTAAAATTCTTTCATAGTTACAGCTTGATTAGTGTTTGGGTAAATAACTGGGGGAAAGTATGTGTACACAAGTGCTCATTCTTATAGAGTTATACAAACTCAGAGACTCATAGAGAACCTCATGTGTGTCTGTGCTTTTTAAAGCTATTTTGGAGGTAGATTTTTAGAACTTATTTTGAGCTATCATTGGATGGATTTGAACCTACAACCTTTTGGTAAGCAGTTGCACATCATTTGTATCATCTGAGTACCATAAAAGATGGTACATAAAAGGGGGGGAAGACTAAAATGAAAGTCGGAAGAAACTCTGACATTTGCAATAGAACATAGAGAGAGGTTGAAACAAGGTGAAGAAATGCTGAAGTAAAAGAGATGAACACAAGATTTCAAAGTGCAGCTTGATAAGACAAAGCAAAGTATTATAACAAAATGTGCAAAGAACTGGAGTTAAAAAGGCCAAAAGGGAAGAACAAAGCATTTCTCAAGCTGAAATAATGGAGGGAAAAATTTAAACTATTCTATGGACAAAATAGTGAATGATGCAGGAATTATCAAAAGAAGATGGAAGAAATACACAGAATTACTCACTGTACCAATAAGATTTGACCAAAACAGAAATGTTTCAGGAAGTAGTATATGATCAAGAACCAATGGTAATGAAGGAAGACATTCAACCTACACTGAAGGCATTCACAAAAATAAGGCTCCAGGAATCAATGGAATACCAGTTATATGCTTCATCAAACAGATACAGTCTTGAATGTATACACTAGTCAATGCCAAGAAATTTGGAGGACAGATACCTAGCTAACTGATTGGAAGAGATCTATATTTGTTCCTGTTTCTAAAAATGTTATGTAACACAATGTGAACATTATCAAACGTTGTAATTCATATCACATACAATATTGTTAAAATATTATTAAAGATTATTTAAAATGATTGACACAGTACATAGAGAACTTCCAGAATTGTTGGTGATGACAGATGGATCTTGAATGAAGGCAGGGAATATTAGAAAGGTGATTGTGCCCATTGATGACTATGGGGCAGAGGCGCTACCTAGAGGCTGCGGCGCGGAAACTCCAAGCCAGCTGCCCGAGCCAGGCCCGTTATCTCCTCTGGACCTACGGTTTGTCAGACGATACTAAGAACACTTCTGAAGAAACATGTCCCCACTGTTTCCAGTTGCTGGTGTTGGATAACTCTAGAGTGCGTCTCAAACCCAAGCTCAGAATGACACCCCAAATACAGAGACTTCTTAATTGAGAAGCAAAAGGTTATACACTAACTTTTAAAGAAGCAAAACTCGTGAAAAAGTACAAAGACTCCAGTAGTGTATTGTTGGTTACTTGTAAAACATGCAACAGGACAGTGAAACATTGTGGTAAAAGTAGACGCTCTCTATCATCGATAAGCAATCCTAGCATGCCTCAGTCTTCCCTGAAGATACCCCAGAGAAAGACTCCAAGTTCTGCAAACTCAAACCATGAGAGGTTCAGTTCCACAGGGAAGAGTCCATCATTGATTTTCAGAACACCTACGTCTGGACAGTCAACACCCACTTTCTCTTCTTCCAAGAGCATGAGCAAAAGGAAGAAGCAGTTCTCTCAACTAAAATTGTTGCTCAGTCAACAGGAATCCCAGAAAAGTCCAAGGATGGACTTTAGAAATTTCTTGTCTTCTCTGTAAAGGATGGATTCTGGAAATAAATATCTAATGTACTTTCTAAAGCTAAATCAGAAAAACAACATTGTTTTAAAAGCTTTTCATTGTTCTTGAAATATATAAATACTCGATTCAAGAGTAAACTTTTCTTGGCATCATTTGCTGTTTATGGGAGTATCAGAAATAGGAAAAATAAAAAATCTAAGTTTCTGAGAAAAAAAAAGAAAGCTGATTGTATATGTTTTCTGAGAAAAAAAAAGAAAGCTGATTGTATATGTTTTATGAATTATGAACTATGCAAATGCTTTGACTTTATGGATCCTAACAAATTATGGATAAAATAGACAAGAAGATCTTCAGTTTGATGAACTGACAGAGTAACAATGAGCTCACGTATATTAGAGATGACAAAAGTGGTGGATGATACTGAAAGACTCAGATTAGTTGTACATTGTTATTGTTGTGTATCATCAAGCTAACCCTTCAGTGGGTTTTCAAATGCAGTTTCATTGCACGGGATGAGATTGCATTTCTCTCACAGAGAAGCTGGTGGATTTGAATTGTGTGCCTTTGGAATGGCGGTGAAGATACCACTAGGTCACAGAGTTGCCTAGTCGTTCAGAAGTTCTCTATGAATCCAAGTCAACTAAATGGCACCTAACAGCAACAGAGAACTCCATATATTCCCCAACCTGGGAATTCAGAGGCCATTTTAGAATTCAACTCACCACAAAAAGTGTTTCCTTCTTTTTCATTTTCTGAAAGAAATTGTATAATTGTTATTATTACTACCTCAGATATTTGCTAGAATTTACCAGTGAAACTATGTGAGTGTGGAGTTTCAATGAAGAAAAGTTCTAACTAAACTTTCTACCTATTTAATAGGTTCTAGATGGTTCAGGTTATTTACTACTTCATACATAAACTTAATTTATATCTTTCAAGAAACAATGCCAGTCTAGAGACTAAGGTGAACCTAATCCAGGCCATGGTCTTCACAATTACTTTGTTCCAGTCATTTTTTGATAATTTTGAGCAGAGTCTTGCTTGCATGTGAGATCAATGATGCTGTTCGATAATTTCCACACTCTTTTGGATCAGTTTTCTTTGGAATGGGAACAAATATAGATCTCTTTCACTCAGTTGGCCAGGTAGTTGTCCTTCAGATTTCTTGGCACAACTTTGTGAGCACATCCAGGACAGCATCTGTTAGTTGAAATATATCAATCGGTGTGCTATCAATTCCTGGGGCCTTGTTTTTTCATCAATTCTTTCAGAGCAGCGTGAACTTCTTCCTTCATCACCACAGGCTCTTGCTCATACGTTGTTCCTTTTGGTACAACGACTCTGTGTATTCTTTCCATTTTCTTTTAATGCTAAGAGAAAAAATTCATCCTGTAGAAGGTGAAGCAAGGTTGCTCCTTAGAGGCAAGCATTCTGAGGTTTCGTCTGACATACTTTGGACATGCTGCAAGGAGGACCAGTTCTTGGAGAGGAACATCATGTTTGGGAGGATGGAGGGACAACACAGGAGAGGAAGACCCTCGATGAGGTGGATTGATTCAGTGATTGGGGTAATGATGATAGGTGTGTCAGAGACAGTGCAATTGGCACAGGATAGAGCAAGGTTTAGGTCTATTGTATATAGAATTGGTATGAGTCACAGGTGACTCGATGGCACATAACAACAACAGCAATAACAACAACAACATGAGTCACAGATGACTAAACAGCACATAATAACAATAATAACTTTTAAGGAATTAGTTTAATTAATCTATAATACTGAGAAGAATAGGAATCGTGGAGCATTTAAATGTGCTCATGTGGAAAAAGGCGAACACTGCATAGTTTAAAATCAGACATGGTGAGGATCGGAAGTCCCACACATGACCTGTGCCCATTTTCAGAGGGAGGAGTGGTGGCTGTCCTGCGGTGTAACCTGCCAATAAGCCATGCTTCTTACTGTGAAAATAAAAAATCAAATATAGTGATTGTACCATTTTACAATCCCACCAACAATGAGTTCCCATCTCTCCACACCCTCTCCAGCAATTATTGCTTGTTGTCCTGCTAAACTTTGTCATTGCAACAGGAGTGAGAAGGTATCTCATGGTGGTTTTGATTCACAGGATGGAACACTATGCAGGACTCAGGAGCAACAATTTAAAAAACCAAAACTATATAATATGGGAGAGGCTAGAGAGCGATTATACTGAGTGAACTAGCTTAGGCTCATAAGGACAAGTACTGCATAAAAATCATTATTGTAAAAACAGAAGGCTAGATAGTATGATGTGTATAAATTTCCAAAGAGGGAAGAGGAGAGGGAAGGGGGGCAGAAAGTATAAAGGGGAAGTAATTATGAGACCACAGAATTTGGTGAGTGGAGGGAGGGGGTCAAGGAATTAGGAAAGACCCAGTGGGGGTCTGAAAAAGATTGGGTAATAGTGAGCACAGACCAATGGTATTAATTTTATGACACAATGTATGAGAATAATTATTTGAAACACAGTATGAATAAAAGAAAATAAAACAAAAAATTTTCAAAAGTGGTTTTTTTTTAAAGTCAAGCCAATAACAACAAAAAAGCAAACAACAGAAAAAATCTTAATTGTCAGGGTTGTATCAGAACTGTCTTCACACCTATTCCGTCTGAGCCAATTATCCAAAGTCCTGGACTCTATAATGAAAAACAGTACATTGGCAAAGAACTTCCATATAAATACAAGCTGCATTTAGAAGAGCCTATGGAACTGGGGATATCATTGCTGATATCAGACAGATCATGGCTGAAAGTAGAGAGTACCAGGAGGATGTCTATTTGTCCTTTATTTACTATATAAAAACTTTTGACTGTGTGATTCAAAACAAATTGTGGCTAACATTGAGAAGATTGGGAATCTCAGAACACTTGATTGTGCTTGTATGAATTCTGTAGGTAGACCAGGAAGCTATTGTCTGGACAGAGCAAAGGAAACATAGAATAATATATTATCAAGAAATGGATATATCCTTTCTCCAGGTCTTTTCAGTGAACATGGTAAACAGATCCTTCAGAAGGCTGGACTTTCTGGTGAAGACTGTACCCTCAGAATTGGAGAAAGACTCATCAACAACCTGTGTTATGCAAATGGTACTACCTTCCTAGCCAAAACTGAGAAGAACTTGGAGCTTTTGCTGCAGAAGATCAAAGACTGCAGCCTTCAATATGTATTGCATCACAACATGAAGAAAACAAAGGTTCTCACCACCTGACCAATAATCAGTATTATAATAGATGGAGAAAAGATGAGGTTGTTAATTATTTCATCTTGCTTGGAAAGCAAGAGAGGAGTTGCATTGGGAAAATTTACTGACATAGACGTCTCCAGAACAATGATATCAGTCACTAAGACTTAGTCACAGAATCTAAGGTGTGTCTGAGGCAGGCCATGGTCTTCTCAATTGTTTGCTGTACATCTGAGAACTGGAAATTGACAGAAGGACATTTATGTTTGTTAATTTGTTGATAAGGAGGACAGAAGAAGAATTGATGCCTTTGAATTGTGGTGCTAGAGTATTGAACCTACCATCAGAACAAAGAAGTCTGTCCTGGTGAGAGTGGAACTTGGAGGCAAAGATTTTGAAACTGCACCTCAAATACTATGAACATGTTGTAAGGAATAATCAGTCCTTGGAAAAGGACTTCAAGCTTGGAAGGGTAGAGGGTCAGCTCAGGACAGAATGACCCTGGGTTATATATGAATTGACACAGTGACTGTGGCAAAAGGTCGGATATGCCAGAGAAGTTGACGTTGTCTCAGGCTATGGCAAGGTTCAAACCCATTATTCAATTGTTCATATTGTCACTTCAACATAACTTGGCACATAACAACAGCAATAAAAGCTAAGATAATAATAATAATAATAAAAAAATAAAATAATAACTTTTAATAACACGTTTTTGGGCTTGATATCAGATACAATTTACAATTTTCATAATAACTCATTGAAGGCCGTATTCACTTTTTAAATCATTCTTTACTTTTAAACAGTAAACTGAGACTCCCTCTTTGCAACAAGCCCAAAGAATACCATATAGAGTTTTAAAATGCTTGCCTCCAAGGAGTGGCCAGGTTTCACCATTTCCAGGGACCTGTTTGTTCTCCTAGCAGTCCATGGTATATTCAATATTCTTCTCCAGCACCACTCAAAGGCATCAATTCTGCTTCTATCATCCCTGGTCATTGTCCAGCTTTCTGATGACCAGCAAGTAATTGTGAAAACTGTGGCCTGGATCAGGTAGGTGCCCCTTAGTCTTGAAACTGACATCATCCTTGGAGAGAGATATCGTGCTTGGGAATGTGGAGGGACAGCACAAGAGAGGAAGACCCTTGATGAGATGGATTGATTCAGTGACTAGGGTAGTGGGGGTAGATATGTCAGAGACAAAAAGGTTGGCTCAGGACAGAACAGGATTCAGAGCTGTTGTACATAGTGTCACTATGAGTTGTAAGTAACTCGCTGGCACATAACAACAAACAACAACAACGAAACACCTGATGATCAGAGAAATTACCACTTTCAGATTTATTTTAACAAAAAATAAGAAAGTAACTGACATCAGGGTTGGGGTAAGAATGAGAAAAAATGGATAAATTATGTATACTCCATTGAAACGAAAGAGGGAGACAACAGTTCAAAAGCAATATATTATATAGTATTATGATTATCATAAGAGTTTGGAATGAAGGTTGCAGAGTGGAGTATACTCGGGGCGGCGGGGGTGGGATGGACTGTGTGTGCTGGGGGATTATATACCAATGAAGGAATTTTTCTTTTACTTTTGAAAGAGTAGAGTGAACTGGAGGGCGGGGGGAGGGTGAGCAGGAAGAAAAGTGCAACAATGAATGAATGGAAATCCAAAATATCTGTAAATATTCATTAAAATTAATAATAAAAAAGAGGGAAAAAAGAAAGTAACCCTGAATTCTATTAAATGTTTTTTGAATGCAAAATGTATCTACCTCATTTTGTATGAAAAGATATCAGCTGGCAAAGGAAAGAAGAAAAACAAGGGAGTCAGGACGAGACCCTAACTTGAACCTCTTATATGGCAAGGACTAGGTAGAATCAAGAGGTGCGTCCAAGATTCATTTTAATTCCATACATTGTGTACCTACTGCTTGAGCTGTGACAGAAGTATTATCAATAGCTAGTAGGAAAATATAACAATGGATATATGAGTAAAGCATCATAAACCTGGAGCCACAAAATGTAGGTTTGCAGTGTATTTCCATTTCTTTGTGAAGGGATATTGGTTATATCACTTGTCTTCTCTGAACCTCACCGATTGCTGATCAAAATATGGAAGTCTCCTTCAACTAAAAAAAAATATATGATTGCCCCAAATTAACTTTTTTTGGGGGAAAAAAGGTTTCATAAGAGGCACCTGGGTGGGGGGGAAGAATGTAGTTGCTTTATCAGTTAAATAATCCTCTTAAATGCCTATTATTAGTCAACATCTGTTGTAGGATTCCTAAGGACTTCCCCAGCTGCATGCTCTGAGGTTTGTATTTAACTTTAAAATGCCCTCTAATTGCTCTGAGCCAGAGGGTCTGTGAGCACAATTCCACTGTTAGAGTGGCTTAGGATCCAGCAGGTTATATTGAATAAATCTTCTTTGCAGAATAATTGATCTGGTCCAAAACAAGAATGATTTTGGCACCTGGGAAATACAAATGATTAATGCATTTGACTGTTTACTACTAGATGTTCAATTTTGCCCCATGGTATCTCAGAAGGCCTGGTGATCTAAAGTGAAAAAAATCAGCTCATGAAAATTCTGTGGAATACAGATCAATTGTCACACATCAGGTCATCATGATTTGTCATCTTACGATTTAAAGACAGTTTGGGGAATATTTAAATATTTAAAACCACAAAGTATTTTTTGCTTAGTAAAAGCATAAAGGTCCTCCTGAAAGACCCAGAAGGAAATTAAGCATAGCTGTGAAAAATTGGGTTTATGGTAAAAATGGATGGGTTTGTTGTTAACGACACCATTACATGATGCTGGATGTGTGACTAAGATGAATCCAGGGTCCTGTGATCATTTGTGCCTTTCTCTTTTGAGTTATTAAAATGAATAAAATGGGATGGTACATAAAGACTGATGTAAGGCCTTATACAAGAGTATCTTTCAAGTAGTTAATTATAAATATCCTTGAAAAAATGCTTCTGAGAAAGATTGTAGAACAGTAATTATCACAGAATTGATGTTTCTTTTTAATAGGTTGTTGTTCATTACCCTCAAATAAATTCAGACTTAAGGAGACTAAAGTCATCTTTTTCTGTGCCATTTTTGTGATTTTAAAAATATGTTTTAGAGAGAACCCCCTAATAAACCTATCTTTAAGCTTTCCTAAAAAATATATATATATATGTTTTAATCTATTCTCAAACATCATTGTTCCTCAGTAATTTGGAGAAGTACCAGACTGTAGACTTTCCAGCGCATTATGTCTCCTTATCTTCTAGCTGCTGGTACTCACTCAGTGTATTGACTATGAATCTAAGTAAGATGAAGTTGGCAACAAAAATGGTGAAGCTTCATCTCACATACTTTGAGTATGTTGCTAGGAAAAGTTCTTCCTTGGAGAAAGACATCTTTCTTAGGAAGATGGAGGATGGCAAAAGAGAGGAAGACCCTCACCAGGTGGACTGACACAGTGACTACAGCAATGCACTCTTGAGTGTGTCAGAGATTGTGAGGATGGCACAGGATAGGACAGTGTTCATATGTATTGTCCAAAGGATCACTATGAGTCATACTCAACTCCTTGACTCCTAACAACAACAACAACAACAACAACAAAAACCACCTGTTCTTGTGGCTACTCTGTCAATTTATCTCATTGAGAATCTCCCTTGATTTTCTACTAACATGTTACATTACAAACATGGGGTGTGTTGCTGTTAGGGTCTGTTGAGTCACGTATCCCATCTTGTGCCATTCTCACGCTTTCTGACACACTTGAGTTCATTGCTGCGGTCACTGTGTCGATCCATCTGGTTGAGGATTTCCTCTCATTCACCGAACCTCCACCTCTCTGAGCATTTTTGGTCACTTCTTATGCATCTGAGAGCTGACAGAAGAAGATGATTTGAGGATGACAGAAGAAGAATTAATGCTTCTGAACTGTGGTTTTGGCGATGAGCACTGAATATCTTATGGACTGCCGAAAGAACATACCGAAGTTTTGGAGAAGGTGCAGCCAGAGTGTTCCTTGTAGATAAAGATGACAACGCTTCACCTCACATACTTTGGCATGTTGTTAGGAGAGGTTATTCCCAGGAGAGGTACCTCATGTTTGGGAAGTTGGAAGGACAGTGAAGAGAGGAGTACCTTCAACCAGGTGGATTGACACAGTGACTGAAGCAATGGGCTTGATTATGTTAGAGATTGTGAGGATGGCACAGGACAGGACAGGGTTCAGATCTGTGTTCATTGAGGGTCACTATGAGTCATACTCAACTTGACAGCACTTAACCACAACAACAGCAACATGACAAAAGTATGAGATGAAGTTTTGTAATCTTTGCCTCCAAGGAGCAATCTAGTTGCACCTTCTCCAAGATATATGTTTTCTTTTGACAGTGTGTAGGATTTTTAGGACTCTCCTCTAAGACCACAGTTCAAAGGTATCGATTCTTTTCCGTTATCCTTATTCATTATTCAGCTCTCAGATGCATAACAAGTCACTGAAAAACCATGACCTTGAACAGGTGCACCTCCATCCTCAAACTGACATCATTGCTCCTCAATAATTTGGAGAGGTCTCTGACTGCAGACTTTCAGTACAATGTCTCCTGATCTCCTGACAGCTGGCAACAAATGTATTGATTGTGGGTGCAAGGAAGAAGTTGTTGACAGTGTCAATCTTCACCTTCAATAAACATCAATCATAATGTCTTTTGGTTCAGTGGTGAGAATTTTTGTTTTCCTGATGTTTAAATGTAACCCATATTTGGATGCTGGAATGTTTAACCTTCTGTGTCAAGTATTTAAATTCTACTCACTCTCAGCAAGAAAGATTGTATCATCTGCATGAAGCAGGTTTGTTGAAGAGTTTTCCTCCAATCCTGATACTATAATATTCTTCTTAAAAGTCCACATTTTTTTACTAATTTGCTCAGCATACAGACTAAATATGTCTGGAGAAAGGATACAACCCTGATGCATGCCTTTCTTAATTTTAAACCATGTATTGGTCCTTTGCTTGGTTTGCATAATAGCCTCTCAGTCTAGGTATAGGTTTTGTGAAAGCACGATTAAGTGTGCTAGGATTCTCGTTCTTCTCAGTGTTAACCATTGTACATCAAGAAAGAAAAGAAAATTCAGAATAATTGACCAAGTGATTATTCTCGAGATGATATTCATGTTAATAAGAAACAAATGTATCACATGCTTATGGAATTAGATGCTGTATTTTAGTTTGTCTACATTATCACTGTAAAAAGTTGGTAGAAACCATCTGTTTCTTATTCTTTGGCTGTAGTTGTTGGTGCATATATCCGAATGATGGTGGTATTTACTGGATTTCCTTGTAAGCGTATGGATATAATCCTATTACTCACAATGTTGTACTTCAAGATGGATCTAGAAATTACTGTTTTAACTATGAAAGCAACCCCATTTTTCCTCACCTATTCATCTCCGGAGTAATATATCATATGATCATCGGACTCAAAATGCCCCATGCCAGTCCACCTCATCTCTCCAATGCCTAGTATGTCAATATTTATGCGTTCCATTTCTTTCTTAACAATTTTGAATTTTCCTACATTCATGGTTCTCACATTCCATGTTCCAATCACTAGTGTCTGCTTACAACTGTTCCTCTTCCTTTGTATTTCCATACTTGAAAGTTCTACCTAGGTTGCCCTTTCTGTTAGTCTACGTGTGTTCTGTTGTACATAGGGTTTTCAGAGGCCTACTATCTCAGAAGTGGATG